>NC_136689.1:69598554-70152706 GCF_903797595.1 Erithacus rubecula
GAGACAGCTGCTATTTGGCCCCTGGTCTGGATGTGCTTTCTTGCCAGCAGTGAACTATGTGAATAAACGTGCTTCTGTTTTAAATAGCGTGAAAAGCCTGGTTGGATATCTATTTAACCCTTGTGTCCTGAGTCACCACTTCCAGTTCACTGTTAAGTGAAAAAGGAGGAAAAAAATGTTATAATGGCTACAGATAAAACTGGAAGAAGAGGGTTTGATAGAAATCCGAACTCCATTTGTCTCTGTAAGCACTTTGTAACAATTTTATGTGGAGAAGTATTATGCAAAAGACTACCAAAATTGCCAATGTGTCTACAGAGTCAAAATGACTCTCATACTGGAAATTTAGTAGAAGGGAAATTTAACAGAAATCAATTTCAGTATATTGATGATTGGATACTCAGTTTCTCTCTCACTGAATTCAATTCTAAAGACTCAGTGGCCATGAGCTGGACAAGACTGAACTTGAAGTTTAAAAATCACACTAATAAATATACAGAAATTATAATATATATAGCACATACGAAACTGAAATGAATCTGGTAGAATCTCAGGGAGGTTATTGCCAACCTTTGTACCAGGGACTATCCTGGCTCTTTAATATTTTTAGTTGTTACTTTTCACACTGCTTTTTCCTGGCAGAGTAGTAAGCTTCCCATAGAAAACACTAGCATCTGTGACTTCATGGGGTAAATTGTCATTTACCTCTCACAAGGGAAACCTTGAAGCTCTTCCTGGCTTTATCTCCTGAAGTGAGCAGAAGAACTTTTAAGAGTGGCTCTTTTTGCAGTGTTTCACCCAATCCTTTTGCCTATGACAGCAGGGAGTGGAATTCACTACTGTAAAGAGTTTTTTCCAATTCCTTGCTCCTGCAAGGCTTATGACCTTACATTAAGTGTAAGAGAGACATCCCTGAAGGCACACTAAATCCTCTCTTTGCCAAATAAAACCAGGCTTTCAACCTGTTTGGCTAACTCAACAAACCCAGCCTTCCTCTTAGTATCATACTTCTTCCAGACATTGATTCCATAAGTCAGAAGAAGTCTCCTGCATCTAGATTAATTATGTTAATAGCTGGAGCATTTACTTCCCCCATCAAATCATGTGACCTTCCTCTGAAAAATTCTGCAGAGTTGGACTGTGTGGGTGAGAAGAAGAAACTGATGATAATTTTCTTTCGATTTCCTACAAAATCCTCTGCCCCTGAGTTCTGTTAGTTCCTTGCTTCCTGTTCCCTGAAGGAATTGTGTTTTGATTGTATCTATTTTTATGTCCCTTCTGCAATTTTCCTTTAGTGTTTTCTCTGCCTACCACACTTAACTACTTAGAGGCATTGATATAAAAGCAGCTACCTGTGTCTGCATCTTCAGGTAACTAGCTGTGGGCAATTCTTTAGCTAATAGGCTTGCTGCTCCCTCTCAAGACATTTTGTCTCAGCCATGTCTGAAGTTTCTTTACATCTGAAAACGACCAGCTGTAGCTGTGTGGCACCACAGGGGGCTGTCTCCAGTGTGTGAGGTCCAAGTACCCATTGAGCAGCTCCTACACTCCTTCTACAAGTAGCAGGACCATGAAGACCCTGTATATTCCCTGGCCTTCCTGTCCCCAAGGACACAAGAAAAACTTATTCCTTTTGGAAAGATCTTTTTACCAATCACAAGAGAGAATGATAATTCTCTAAACCATGAGAGGTCATTGGTTTTGTAAGTTGTCTGAGCCAGTTTCTTGTCAAGCCTCCAGAGATTTCCTTCTGCTCATTGAACCTTGAATTGTTCTACAGTGTTGATGTGACTTGCAATTTCTGGGTTCTGAGTAGATTGACTGAGATTGCTTGTAAATACATACTTATCACTGAATTCTCTATTAATAATAAATAACAATACTGAAATTATAATAATTGAGAGTGAACTTGACTTAGCATTTGAGTGATTTCACTGTTTTTTGGGAATGTTAAGAATGGGAGTTAATTTAAATTGTATGTATTATTCAGGGCATGTCTTAAGCATCTGATGGCATCATTAATATACGTATAGAGGGCAGTTTTGGAGACACATGTTTGATAGATATGGTTTTGGAGTGTGCAACAAGTAATGATTCTTTCTTTTGTGAAGTTTTAATTAAGTTATTAAAATTTCATCCTTTAAAACATGAAAAAAATATATTTTCTTATGCATCAATTTATTTTAAATATAATGCTTATTTTTAAATTTGTGTAAAAGATACAGTGGCTTGCCTTGTGGATCCTACCAGACGCTGTGTTGATATGGTAAACAGGAGAGTCATGTTTTTATTTTCAGGAGCTAAATAAATTAATGAAGAGTTAGATGCCATTTCAAGGGATAATTCTATGCTTTTCCTCTCTCTGACTCCAGTACTGCTGTGGCCAAGCTCATATATGTCCTATGATAGGAAAGTTATATCAGCTCCCAGCAAAGGTGTAGACCCTGAAGTTGTTGGTACTTGTACTTAATCCACTGAACAGCTAAACTCTGTCTGGGGCTGACCTGGACAAAGGAGCTCAAATCAATTAATGGTAAGAGACTTCTCTCACCCTGTTATTGAGTGTACTGTGTAAAGATGCAATATATGTTGTCTTTCCAGCAAGTTCAGACCCCTGGAGGGCTTTTAGCATTATACTTAGAGCGTAAAGGAAAGATAAAATGGACCTGATGCACAAAATGCAAACTGTGGTTTCTCTCACTGCCACCTGGGATTTTCCAGACAGGCAGCTAGCTGCTGATGTTGAGCAAGCTCCCTGCATTAACAGAGCTTTCTTTCCTGGTGACTCATGGGAAGGGTTTTGGTTGAGTGGTTTGATTTGCATGGCTTCTCATTTGTTTTGTTTTGCATTCTGGACTTCAGTTTATTTAAAGTCTCCAAAGTGATGCTCATTGGAGTTGCCAAGTTTCACTTGGTTTTGCATTGAAAGTGATGGTATTCTGGCAATTTTTCGGATTAGTAAAAGGATTAATGTCTCAGCATACTCATCAGTGTTAGAGGCAGGTGCTTCATACTGTTACAAAGCTACAAAGACTATTTTTTCCACTGCCCAATACCAAAAGGCTTCTGTTTCTAGACATGATAGGTGCTATGACATTAAGTGTTAATCCTGGAGTATGGTTCAATATGGAAAAGTTATTTCTGATAGTCTGTAGGCCTTTCCAAAGTGCACAAGCTTTTATCTCTCCTTCTGAGGTTTTTAAACTGGGATTTAGAGTATTAAGGGAAACCTGTTTTGTAGTGAGCAGTGTATGACATGCAACACCAATAATATTTCTCAGCTTTCACAATTTCTTGCTACAAGAATGTGCCTGTGACATGTGTGGTCTTTCATTGCACAGATATGTGCTCTGGCAAGACATAAAGCTTTTACCAAAACTGCGTGAAATAATTTGCCTGATACGATTGTGGTTTTTCCACTCGTGTTACAGAGCTATCTTAAACTCAAATTTGTGAAAATATTACTTATTCTCCATCTCTGAAGCAGGGAAGCTGAACAGCAGGAACTTCTGCAGAGGTTCCTCCTGACTCAGCCATTTTCAGTGGAGTTTTCTCATGGAGAAGCTTTCCATGAGATCCTTACCGAATTTGATTGTGCTGGGAAACAAACTTTCAGAACAGTGAAAACCAGAACAGCTTTGAAGCAAGTATTATAAGGATGGAAATATTTATCTCCTCTCCTTGTGACTTCTGCATTTCTACCAGGTCTACTTGTATGGAGCATTGATGGCAAAAACCTTTAATAAAAATGAATAATCATCTACAAATATTTTGCATTTATTCTTTTACGTGGAATGGTCCTCACAAAATCGTGTCTTAGTCTGTTGTCTAGCACTGAACCAGAAGTAATGTCCAGTAATCTGTGAGAAAAATTGGAGTTGGAGATGCTTGTTTCATAAGTTTTTACTTCCTATGCTTTCTGTTGGTCCCATTATGTTGAGACCAAAGGTTGTAAGAATGCATTTCGGAAACCAGAAAAAAAAAAAGAAAAATGGTTTTCTCAGCTCAAAGTCCATTAAATTTCTCTGTCTCCTGTAAAATGATATATTATAGCACTTAAGAGTCTTGTACAATATGGAGTTTTTAATCTTCCTATGGCAAAGAAATTGAAAATATTTGTGTAAGGCCTTACCTTTAAAGATAGAAAGATAGGAGATTGACATCTTGGAAACAACACAGACAACAGATAAAATTCAATTGTCATAAGTGAATCATCACACTGTAGAACTGGATTATAAGTGCATTTCACTGCATTGATAATTTCTGAAAGTGTTATTGGTTTGGTTAAGATCCCCTCCATAACACACACACATAAAACAGGATTTTGTGAGCAGCTGGGAGGTTTGCAAACCATGTTTTTTGTAACACATACCCTTTTCATACCATGTCAGAATACACAATTCTGTGCTCTTTTCCCCTGCAGACACCAGGTGGGTGTCTGATGGCCTCTCTCCATTAAGCAATGGGTGAGTGGATGTGTGCAGGGCTGCACAACTCTTATGGGAAATTTGTGTTTAATATAATTACAGCTACTAAAAGCTGATCCCAAGTAGCAAATGTATTTCAGATTTGGCTTTTAAAAAGTACAAATTCAGAGGTGTTTTGTATACTCACAATGAGCAGTCATTGTCTAATGAAAATTTACACTGAGTGTTACTTGGTACACAGTCTGATGAATATTTCAGTGAGGTCTACAGTCAAATATCTTACAACACTTTCCATGACCCAATATGCAAATCAGCTGTGGGATGTTAGAGGGCTGTTGGGGCTTACTCTACATAGATTTAGACTGTTTTAACAAAGGTTATTTATTAAACATTATCGACATTAGTTTTTTCACCACTTTCAAAATTCAGGAGGGGATTTTATCTTCTTTAGGGAAACAGCTAAGTAGTAGGTCGGGAACCATGACTGTGAAGAGGCCACTCCAGGGAAGGGAAAGGTTAAGTTCAGTTCTAACCAGTACAATAAAAAGGCTGGGAGGCTGCTGTCATTTGTGAATAAAGAACTTTTTCTGAGTTATTATTACATGTTGAACCATTTAATATGTCTCATTTGTTCATTGACATAAACATAGGGGATTTTTACCACTGTATATTTGAGGGAGTTTAATTGGAGACTATTGAAAGAATTATAATTTACATTAAATAGAAAAGTCTGTAAGCTTATTCCATGTTAAAAAATGTCATGTAAAATAATCAAATATTGCCAAAGTTGGCAATATTTGTTAAATAGTTTAAAAAGTTTGGCATCTTTGTGAAATCACTAAATTAATTTAGCACATTAAGTAATTTCAGCAATTGCCACTATAAAAAATGGATTCAGATTGTTGGACCATATTTTGTCCTGCTAGGTACTTTGTGAAATTCCTGATGGAAACAGGAAATATGTTAGATTAAAATTCACCAAACCACACTGCAAACCTAAAAAGAATTTAAAGACTTAGGCTTCCTCAAACAGAAGCTTATATTCCCAGAAGGTCAGGATTTATATAGAAACATGCAAGTTTGTCAGTTAAGAAGAGTTTGGGCCATTTTTCCCCTTCCTCCCTCAAATATATTGCTGAACCCTCACAGCAACAGGGAAAACCCCATTGACTTAAAATAGCACAGTGGACAAACTAAGTGGCCATGCCAAATGCAGACACACACACACACACATATAAATATAAAATATTGCTTACTTAAGTCTTTTGCCCTGTGAGAATCTCGAGTTGCCCATCCCTGTGACAGTGGACTGCGATCATGGGGTACCCCAGCTGCAGTGTGTTGTCTCATGCAGTTTGTGTGTATGGGCTGAAAATAGCTTGAAACATCTCTTCTTTGCAAAGAAAAGAGTAACTAATGAAGTTTGAGTGCTCTTTTCATCTGAAGGGCTGTCTCTGCTCTGCAGGGCCATGAGCTGTGGCTGGGTGCTCTTAGAGAGCACAGGAGTCAGCATGTTTCCTCTGCAAGAGCTGAGAATTGCAGAGGAACACTTTGGTCCAGTGAAGCAGTATCATTTTACATTGGTAGAAAATTGCCACCTCTCTTTCTTTCAGATGCATCATTTTAGTGCTGACCTCTGCTCAAAATGAAGTGTGGTAAACCTATAATTAGGAGAACATCAGGTGACTTATACAAAAAAAAAAGGAGAGTTGCAGGGGTCATTTGCAGTGTTTTCTGTTAGACTACTGTTGTAAGTCTCCTGGAATTTCTGTTTTATTCTGCCTTCCTGCTCATCTCTTCATCTTTTGGAGTTAAAGTCTTGGAGTTCAAAGTCATAGGTTCATTTTGACCTTCAGTTTTAACTAAGAAAAAATAAAAGTGAGTTCCTAGTCCTAAAAGCTGCAGAGATTAGCTGAAAGTGAGTTCTCTTGTGGCCTCAGGAATAAGAAAACTCATATTCTTAAAATATTTGGGAACAGCACTGCTATTCCAAATGAGAAGCCACCAGATGCCTGTATCAATATACTCCTGAATTAGGCAGAAAGCCTGTGCTCAAAATATAACAATTTTATAATAGTATTAAATATGCTTCCTCTCGTTGAGACCGTGTCCTTTTCTGTGTAAAGAATTTCTAACAGGTTATTTTCATACTGATTTCATACTGATTTTTGTAGCCAAAAAGGAAAATTAATAGCAGGTAAAGACCTTATTTTGATTATGCTAAGGACAAAGGATTCCCTAACTAAAGACCTTGGCAATTTTCTAGTAACACCAGTAATTCCTTCCAAATATTAGCAACTGTTTATGAAATCTAGAACTTGAAAGTCCTTACTTTTTTGAAAAAAGGTGACTCTGTCATCATTATTATTGATTTCTATGTACATTTGAGTCTTGGAAATATGGTCACATGTGAGTACATCTAAATGTATTAATTATCAAATCATGCATGTTACCCATTTAAGGTCTTTTATATAATATATAGGGCATGCAAATTGGTGTCTGGATATATAATAATTCTACAAGGGACAGTCTCGACAGCCACATGGCAGCATAATTAATACAATTTTCTTTGAAAATTCTGTAGTAGAGCCTTGTAACATCTGTTTGAACTGAAGTGTCTCTTTCACAAGGAGTTGCAAAAATTATTCCCAAACCCATAGCCTAAGGAAAAGACCTCTATAATGAGGAGCCCATTTAGGTGAGCAGAAAATGCTGTGGTCAGAGGACAGAGTTGGAGAAGCTCTGTCTCATGATACTGCTGGCTTGGCTGGAGCAATGAGCTAGCATGAGTGAGGAGCTGATTCCAAACTGATTTAGATAAAGAAAAGGTAAAGACTCTGGAGCACAAAGAAACTATGACTGTGGGGCAAATAACACTATTCTATCAGTGGTTCTAGGAATGAGATCCTAATTTGGGATAGATGTTACTTTTGCAATGACCTTGCTCTGTTTTTTTGTTTGGCTTTTTTTTTTTTTTTCTTTTCCTATATAATATTTTATGGTTAGCATCAAACAGCTCTCAAACACAAATCTTTCTGTAGTGTGGCTTCCAGGAAATGGACTGGAAACCATTGCAAACGATATGGTATTCAACATTTTCACAAGTGGTTTAGTTATTTTTGTCTGGTTTCACAAGTAAATCAGGCTGCCAGGGTTGACAATACCCACAATACAAGCCACTCTCTGTAATAAGCAGGATCTCTCAGAGGAAATCTGAAGTGTGGTGAATGCCAAGAAGAGAATAAGCCAGTGGATTTAGCTCTCTGTTCAGCTCAATGGCCAATCACTGCAGTGATACGAGTGAGGTGAGTGAGGTGTGACTTAAATCAGCTCTCTCCTCCTGTATCAATTCACAGCATTATGCATGTTACACCTCATGCCTTGACTACCTTGCAGGTTTTGTGGAGAAGGCAGACATCTCCACATCTTGGTAGGAACTGGGCTGTGGGAGATGCTGTGTCATGGAGGGAAGTGGGAGATGGAGACAGAGGCAGGAGAGACACTTTAAGAGGTAAACCATATTTATTTTTCCTAGGAACTGTAAGTAGGGCTTGCCTATTGTTTGTTCCTCTCATTGGTTGATTAAGTTTTGTTAGGTTTCTTTCCTCCATAGCTTAATAAAGTTGTGAAGAAACAAATCTCATTAAATTTCAAGGATAAACATTTAGACAATTTATTTTCAAATGCTTTTTTTGTAATAAAAACGTAATTGATAACAGATATTAGATATTATTAGAGGGTTGGAGCATCTCTTATGAGGAAAGGCTAAGAGAACTGGTAATGTTGAGCCTGATGACCTTTCAGTACCTAAATGCATGAAAGCTGAAGAATGTCCTTTTATGAGGTCATGCGGTAATGGAAAAGGGGGAAGAATAGCTTTAAACTGAAAGAGGGTATGTTTAGACTGGATATTAGGAAGAAATTCTTTACTGTGGGGGTAGTGGAACAGGTTGCCCAGAGTAGATGCCCATCCCTGGAGGTGTTCCAGGCCAGCTGGGTGGGGCTTTGAGCAGCCTGGTCTAGTGGAAGGCACAGTGTTGGAACTAAATGATCTTAACATCCCTTCCCACTGAAGCCATTTCGATATTAGGAGAAGCGGAGGGTAATTTTCAACTTATCTTCTCTGTATCTTTTCTCATTTTATAGTTCTCCAATATGCAACTTTTCTTCAGTTTATTAATGCTGTTATTTGTTGTTTGGTTGTTTTTTTTTTTTTGTTTTTTTTTTTTTGTTTTTTTGTTTTTTGTTTTTTGTTTTTGTTGTTGTTTTTGTTTTTTTTGTTTGGAGTGTTTTTCTCCCTCTATCAGTTTGTCCTGAATGAAAGCCAAAACTGGATCCTCTGAGATTACATAACCAGATGGTGCTATGTTTGGCATATTTAATTCCTGTGATACCAAAGCTGATCCCACGCTACTCTTAGTAATTCATCAGTTTCAGATATTAACCATGTTCTTTAGAAATCCTGAGTGAATACCTCTCTGTCCTTGTAATTTGCTATTGCTCATTTATCAATATGATCTAAAAGCTTTCCTACCAATGCTATAGTTAGAGGCACTTTTAGGACTTTCATCTGTTAATAAGGACTCTGTATGAAAACACTCTTTCTTGTAGTATTAATTTCATGTAGAAAAAAACCCCAAAAAACAAAAAACAAGCTAAAAACAAACACAAACAAACAAGCCTAAAAGATCCCCTTTGTTTCTTCTAGGGTTACAGCACCAAAGGAGATCCCTGTCTTTTTGTTTTCTCATTGGGGAGCCTGTAGGCTCTGTACTCTTCAAGTCTCTGTCAAAAAGTTTCAAATGCTTTCATTTTTGAATAGACACAAATGATGAATGTAACATGTTAGTGTAGAAAACATGGTCCAGTGTACAGGATATATCACAAAAACTCCATGCTAATTTCCTGTGTGCAATACATGGAACTTATTAAGAGTGTCTTTATGGTTAATTCTTCTTTAAGTGAATTTCTGAAAATTCTGGCAGCATGTGAGCCCTTGCCTATAATGCTCACACACCAATGAAAGACTGAAATAAAATGCAATCACAGAGCTTTGAGTGGGCTGTCTTGCAAAAATCCCCTTTCAGTACATGGTAAGAATATTTACAAGGAAGCCTGGGAGATAGGAACTTGTGAACTGCGAATTTGAACTGTACTGACTTTGGGTACACAAACCTAGGACAGGATGATGTTAATAGAAAGTTTGAAATTAATAGCATTTAAAAAAAACTTGTGACATGAGTGAAAATGTTGGAAAAAGCCTTGTAGGACACAAATAATATAGACATGGGTAGAGAGGAGAGCTAAACATTAGCATCATGAGGTTTTTTAAAAAATTATTTAGTTATTGCTCAGGAATGCTGATGCTAAGACGTCATGTCACCATTTTTCTACTGGCTGCATCAGCAAGGCATTTGGACACTTACAATGAAAGTGTTTCAACATATTTCTTCAGTTAGAATCTTCTTTTTATTCCAGTCAGGGCAGAATAAAACTCATCTGAAAAATCCAAGAGGGGGACAGAAATGCTGACACTTCAAATGCCTGGTTCAAAAAATCTGATGCCCATGCTACTTTTCGTTCCCACAGCTCCTGAATACATTAGCCATGTGCCCTTTAAGGACAACTTTTGTCATTGCAAACAGTGTTCCTGATGTCTGGTTGCACTGTGCCCGTGTTTGTGTAGGGTTTTAATCATTGACAGCATACCTGAGCATTCATTTCTTTCTTGCCGTTTCTCATGGTTGCTTTTTTTCCACTGCTATTGGTAAAATGTTTTAAATAGTTTCTGCTCTGCCCATATTTGCTTTTGAATCAAAAGGGAGTAGTGATAAAAATATAAGTCAGGGAATGTGTTTAATTTTTTTCAGTCAAGCTCAACACTTTTTGTAGGAGTTTTATCCAGTGGAGAAGGGATACTGCTGCGCAGATTATTGCATTCCATTGTTACCTTGGAATCTGAAAATACAGTCTATGAATAAAGGTATAAATTAATTGAAGTGCCACAGAGTGCAATAAATTCTATTTTATTTCTAAATGCAGTTGTTGTCATTTAACCCTC
This sequence comes from Erithacus rubecula, assembly GCF_903797595.1. NCBI lineage: Eukaryota > Metazoa > Chordata > Aves > Passeriformes > Muscicapidae > Erithacus > Erithacus rubecula. The sequence goes on from NC_136689.1 coordinate 69,609,043, forward strand.
TATGATATGTATTCAAAAGTGGTAGCATTTCACTGGTGTATCTATTAAAACTACAGTGGTATAGTTTTCTTTCCTTCTTTCATCTCTCCAAGTCTTTTACCAATCCTTTGCTTATTTTCTTTTTTTTTTTTCTTTTTCTTCTTGTCTTTTTTTCCCCTCTCTTGGTGCAGGAGCAGCAATAGATTATTTTTCTCTTCAAGGGATGATCTTTTCCTTTTTCAGAAACTACTGTTCTGCAGCATATGACTCTGAAATTGTCATATTTTGAAGGAAATAATACAATCCCTTGGAGAAATTTGAGTCTCCCTTTCCTAGTATTATAAAACTCCCTTTTTTCCTTGCTACAAAATGGGAAGCCAGCCTGTGAAACCTGATCTGTTTTCTTTCCTGAACTCTCTGCTAATTTACTAGCAATTGTACGTTCAAGACAGAATACATATTTCTTTGGAAGGCTGTACAGAGACTGATGGTTATTCAGAGCTGCTCAGAATTTTAGAACATTAGGAAATATGGTGTCTAGTGCAGAGTTAGTGCCAAGGGTTTGCATAAGGCAACCTATCGTTTTACATTTCAGTGCAGCTGCACTAAATGTGTTAATATTTCAAATGGTCCTGCAAGACAAGACCTGTGTCTGAATGCCAGCCAGAGTACATTAAATAAATATTAGTAATGTAAATATTGTTAAAAAAATTGTAAATATACTTCTTCAGGGGTTAACTGTTAGCCACTTTCTTTTTTGACCAAAAAAAAATACTCACTTCGACCAGTAACTGAAAAAATTGTGCAGATGGAAACCTTAGAAATGGCTGACTGGCAGTGAAAAGATTGTTGCCAGGTGTAATTAACACAAATCAATTGGAGAGTAGCCTTTCTCATGTGTAAAGTAGATATTTGTGTAAAGCAGATACTTCCCTTTTATTTCTTAATGTCAATCCTGGCAAATAAAAGGTTTCTGCCCATGTCAAGAAATGAAGAGCTATGAGCTCAGCTGGATGCAAAATGATGAAGAGCTGATGAAGTCAGATGGAGGATATATAACTAAACTAAATCACTTAAATGAAATCAGCCTCTTGCAAGTTCTTGTAGCTACAGGTCTAAATAATTTTCAGAGATTATATTAGTTTAGTTTTTCATGCTATTCAAAGCTACTTTTTTTTCTTTTATTTTTTTTTTTTCCTTGCAGACTAGAGAATCCAAGTTAATTTATTAACTTTCTCTCAAAGGAAGCATCAGTGGCTGATGTGTGGAGCAGAAGATTGTGGGGGTGTACAGAAGAGGCCAAGGATGTCTCCAGAAAGAATTTTAAGTGCTGAAGAATTTCTTATCTTGACTTTTTTTTCTTTAAAAAGCATGTATTTGAAGAGAAGGAAGTAACAAAGCAACTGTTTAAATGTCTGCTTTCACAAATGGGACTTGTGGAAGGGCCAAACCTTGGTGGTCTGTCATGTCTCACACAAGCACCTCTGAAGTGCCTGCAGCAGGCAGAATCAATAATCTTCTGTGAAATGCTTCTATTGCCTCTAATGTTTATTTTTGTGGAAATTCAGGGCATCTCACATCCTTTTCTGCATTAACAGAATGCCACAGAATGTAACTTCAGGAGAAGACATAAATCTAAACCCATTCTTGTCTCAAAATCTATCATTCCTCTAATTTTTTTTTCCTAAGAAAGACATAAGACTATCTCAGAAACAGCACCAAAAAAGCCTGTTAAATTCTGATAGATCCCACCATGTGCCGTTTACCACTCCTTCAGTTTAAAGATAATTTTGGAGTTTAATGGACTTAAACGTAATACTTTTAAATAATCACTAGAGATAACAGACAAGAAATCAAGCATCTCCCCAGACCAGAAGGGAATGTTTGATCGTGGAGTCACAGGCTCATTTAAATTCACTACTGTAAGTCCATCACTTTCTACTATTGATCTATGATAAGACATTTTTATTAATTTTTCCTTAGAAAAATTCACTAGCATTGAAGAAGATTCAGTGTTCAGGGGGAAGAGCTCCTTAATTTGACTGATTAGGCCAATTTACTTAGGCTTTCCTGAAAAATAAAAGGATGTACTGTAAGTCTTGGACTTCATCTCTGAAACGTTTAGTCAATTCTCTGGCAATTAATCCATACCTTGCTTTCTTAGACTGACATATATCATGCAGTGCTCTTTACAAGAAACACTTATATCTGTGCATTTTGTTTTCTCATCCAGCTGTGATAAATTCAATTAGCTAAGGCTTCCACTGTTCCCTTGCTGAGATTACCTATGCCCTGATCATTAATTGGTTGGGGGAACAGTTTCTGGATATCTCTTGTTCCTCTGGCTCCTGGGTGAGATGAGACAAGGTCTGGATGGACCTGGCCTGAGGAGATTTCCTGTCACTTTGTGTGTTCCTGTGCAAACTGTTAGGATGGCACACACGTGCATTAATGGACCTCAAACAAATGTATTGTTGAGCAGTAAGGGTCAAGGAAACAGACTGTGGATTCACAAGGAAAGGTGTATCTCGTGGTTTGGATTTTTTACCTGGACATACAGAGGTAATAAGGCAAAGACAAGATTTATCTTATTCTATGCCATCTTTACAAGCACAACCTGTAAAAAGGACTTTTTGTACCCTTTCTCATTTACGTTAGACTGCAAAGAAATTTTCTTTTGAAAAACTGTTGGGAAATCAGAGAGGCTGAAGTTGGTTAAGACTGTGAAGACATTTGGGCATTGGAGTACACCAGATTTTCTCCCCTCATGTAGTTTCAAGGAAAAACTGAACATAGTCTGCAATTTTCATTTATTGATTAATTAATTTCACTTTATAAAAATGTTGGCTCATTAGTTTCAGATTTCTGAACCCAAAACCAGTTTTTAAAATTTGCTTGAGATGCATGTGCCATGTCACTTCTGCATTCTCTTATCTTTGCTTTTTAAACCATTTTTATTGCTTTCATCAAAGAGCTATTTGGGTGGCATTATGTGACATTATTGCAGTCCTCTGGTTGTTCCTTGAGCAACAGGATCAAATACCTGCTCTTGCAAGTAGGCAAATAGCGTTTCAATGGAGTTGAATTCAATGGACCTGAATTCTCCACATTTCAATGGAGTTTGTATTTCCTCTCTCAGTGTCCACCAGTGATCCAAACGTAGCAATTTTCAAGGCACAATAGATGTACATTTAGTAAGGGTTTTTTTCATGGATTCTTAATTTTGTTAGACAGAAGGGAAGGAAATAATTTATTTGGGTATAGAGATTCACTTGTGTCCTGGATATTATTGCAGGGACTTTTATAGAAATATAATCCCACCATTAAAATATAAGGTAGTAATTAAAACAGTGAAAAAATAAGGGTGAAGGTGTTAGTTGTCCTTCATTTTCATTTAGCTGGTTGTTTTTCTTAATCTTTTTAGAATATACCTAGTAGGCTCTTGAATGACTCTGCTTCACAAATTGCTTGCCCAACTGTATAAATTGTGGAGAAAATAATAAGAATTAAGAACATTGAATAATTTATCATAAAAAGTGAATTTTGTCAAATGCATAATTCAGTGATATTATCTGACAGCTGTTACTGTGGGGCTTAATTAATGAGTGCATGCGAAGCACTTTAATCTTCAGTTTATGAAATGGATTAGTTTACAAAGTTGCATTCAGGAACAGGGTCCTGAATCTATGAGTCTGAGAAACCTAAGAGGTCTGTTCCAGCAGAGTTGAATAAAAAGTTGTTGTCTGCAACACATTGTAGTAAGTGCCAGTTCTTGCCAGCACATGGCATATGGTGATCTCCTATTTTTTGAAAAAGGAAAGCCTTAGAGCTGTTAGATAGCTGTCTTCATGACATGAGTTTTGTTTGTGTCTGCCAAATAGATGTAATTTAGTCATAAAGCTTTGGACTTTGCTCGAGTGTCTGAGGGGGGTTTCCTTTATCCCACAGCCCTGGTTTTGTATATACTGCTCACATCCTTGAACAGTTTATAATTTACTACACTTCTCCACTTTCAGCTTCCCTTTAGCTGGTACACATACCTTACAATCCACACACATCCTCTTCAAAATAAATCCTATGGCTTTTATTCTTCTGAAAGAAACAGAGAAATTTTCTGCAGAATCCTCTGAATTCAGCTGCAAGTCTCTCAAAATCTTCATGGTGCTTCAAGACCAAACTCTTAAATAGTTTTCTCTGCACTTGGAGTTCTGCTCCTTGTCCATTCTTGGTGGTTCCTATGGTTCCTCTTGGTGGAAGCCTGAGGAGAGGGCAAATCTTGAACTAATATGAATTTTAGTTTGTTTTTTCCAACCTGTATTCAATACAAAAGTCTCACCAGTTCAGATTCAAACCAGAATCCTAATTCTAGCCTGTTTGCTATTGCATATTATTCAACTGGCTAAAGCTAGAAAACTGATCTTAATTCAAGTGACATCCTTGCAAGTGCTGTGTTCACCTCTGTTTAGAAACCCTAAAATAAGTATGTTACTATGAATGAAGGTTTGGAAGGTTTTCAGTTTGCATATTTCTTTGCAAATGTGTCACTTGCTTCTGAAGCTGCTTATATATGCAATGCAAAAATTACTCTGGCAATCACAGAATTTAATTAACAGAAGAATAAGCAGGTGCATAAGAACTCTGAAACATCTTCATCCATTAGCAGCTATTGTTCACATCACATCAATAAATTAAATGATGCCTTGAAAGTCTAGGACACTTTTTTGCTAAAGCTTTATTTTTTTTTTAATTTTAATATGATTGCATTCATTATGCCAACTTATCACTGGCAGATAAATAAATGCTTTTTTACCTTTTTATTTCCTCCAAGCTACTTTGTTGAACTGCGTTCTTTGGGGAGCAGTGTGTTGGAGAAATATCAATTGCACAGAAGACTGCTTTGTGCAGAAACTTTACTCCTGCTCTATAAGCTAATGTTTACATTGCAATGGTTCCCAGTTAATTATTAATATATATATATGACCCTCAAATAATAATTTGGCTTTAATGAAAAAAAAAAATCATATGGCCTGAAAACAATCCTGGTGTCTGTTTTGCTTATTAAATATGGAGTCATGGCTTTTGGAATTTGCTGGAGCCCATATATCTACCCAGAATAGTGGGAAAACAGTCTTGTGAGTGTTTTCAGCATGCAGTAATCAGATAAGTGGATAAAGTAGCACTTGTTATCCCTGTCAAGTTGATTTCAGTCTTGAATTTTATTTAAAGTAACTTAAAGTTCTCCAAAGACAATAGAAGTGCAGCCTGGGTCAAGAAAACTGAATAGCAGTGACTGTGTCCCATCAGGATTGGTGCATAATAAGGACACTGGAACAGGTTTTAACTTTTGCTACTTTATCCAAGCACCAGTGAAATAACACAGTGATGTTTCCAGCACTGCAAGAGAAAATGAAATATTAGAAGGATTACGTAGATTGATTAAAAAAACCAAAAAGCAAGCAAACAAAAAACCCTCAAACAAACAAAAAAAACCCCAGAACCCAAACAGAACCAAACCAACTCCCTGCCCCCCAAAACCCTAGAACCCTCCAAATCCTTTGCACAATATATTAACAATAGGAAACATGGCAAATCAGAAACAAACACATGGATTAATCTCATTAAGAAGAAGCAAACTGCTTGAAGCTCACTGTGTTCTCATTTCTTCTTCTTTCTTCTGCTTCTGTATTATGCTTATTCTTTTCAGTGATTTCCTTTCACATTTTTTCTGCTTCTGGAGGTGCTTTCAAAGACTGTTGGCAGCACAGAAGCTTTATGCATTAGAAGTCATGTGTAACTTTATCTGTAATATTATATGATAGATGAAGTGATAATGTACAATGGGTCTTAAATATGGTAAATGAGAGCTGTGAGAAATCTGAAAACTTGTCAGGATAAATAACATTTTTAAAGTTACACAAACCCATGTTTTTTTCTTAATTTAGAGCTTGGTTCCTCATGTATTAAAACTTAAATTGTTCTAAACCCATATGTTTTTAGCAGAAGAGATTTCCATGTTACCAAAGGATAACATTCAAGTCCCTCTTGGCTCTCATTTACCTAGAGTGAGAAATCATATATATTTGTTATATAAAGTCCTTTAAACATAATTTACAGTCTTTTTTTTTTTTTACATATAAAGTGCTACATAAGATTTGAAGACCAAACCTCACTGATTTCTTAAGTGTTTATGTGAAGCAGAGAGTAAGATTAGGTATTGTGAAGGTATTCTATAAATGTAAATCATAACTGACACAAATCGACAGGAACTAGATTATCTAATCAGTTCTCAGTTCATAACTTCCCTCTAAATTTAACTGAAGTGGTAAAGACTATTTTTTTTTTCTGGAGTCTGTGCGAGGTGTCATTTTCAATCCACACTTCTTTTTGTTTATGTATTTTTTGAATGTCTGATATAATCTCTTCTTCTGTCAGTGCTGAACTCTAAGCTGGTGTTAAAGGTCTAGCAAATTGTTCAGTGTAATCTAATCATTGCCCAATATGATAACAGCACCATGGCTTATCCATTTTGGTGGTCATTTTTGGTTGCAGGGCTGTGTGCAATAGGAAATAGAGTGAGACACATTATATATTTTATACCAGCTGTGAAAGAATGAAGACCTTTTGCCTTCAGCTTCAGGAAGAGTTTTAGCAACTGCATATTAACAATGTTGTAGAACATAATCATAGGCTTAGCCTTATGCCAAACGTGGTGAATTGGTGAATTGAGGCCTTAGTGGCCTCCTTGACATTCAAATGGAATAATCTGGTCAGCCATAATCAAATGAAAAAACTCTTGATAATTTCAATCCCCTTTTAGACACTTCTCTTCCTTCAATTAGCAATCCATTACAACTGAAAAGCAAGGCAGAGGAAAGTACATGTCTAGTTTCTTCCTGGATATGGGAAACTAGCTGGTGAATATGTCACTTTAATAAAACCCATGGGAAATTTGGAAGGCTTGGATTTATTCCCTTGTTATTAAAAGAATGCTTTAGTATAGTTCATAACTTGATTTTTTTTCTGCTTGCCATTTGATCATGTAAACTTGATTTCCACGTGTTCAATTTCCATTGCCTGCAAAGCTGCTTCACTCCTTTAAATAATAATTTCATTTTGGTTCAGCTTTTGCAGAGAACATTGGATTCTTTTTTTGAATTTGAAATCAAGGACTAAGCAAAATATAAGGCTCACATTGCTGGACCTGGTTTCCATTGACATTATGGCCTATTGATGTTAATTAAATTTTGTAACCAGACAATGTAGTTGATGTGAATAAAGTTAAGGTCCAGTGTAAGGGTCCTTTGCTCTTGCAGAGGACAGTGGAAGGGCATGGTACAAACTAAAATCAGGTCCTCATGATACATTTTTTCTGAAGTAACAGTGCTAAAAACAGCTGAATATTGTTGAAGGGAGTAGTTTGACCTACTGTTGCATCAGCATGCAAGGGAGATGACTCCAAACAGCTGGACAATCATAAAAGTTTTCTAAATCAGAGACATTTTATAGTGAAGGGTGAGGACAAAGTGACTATTTGCTGTGTATTTAATCGGTGATTGCTCAGAGCACTACATGGGTTATTTTGCTACTATTTAATTATAGCATTTTAAGAATGAGAAATGTTTGACAATGAATTCATCTAGGAGTCATGCATCATTACATATTTTACAATTTTTTTTAAAATCTGAATGTACCAAAATGAGGCCCACCCAATATATGCCTTCATTAGACTCCTATCAAAATGCAAGACTTGACCACTGGCATTAATGCTGCTCCTCAAGGCAGAAGGCAGAGGCTGCTAGTCAGCACCCTGGAGTTTCAGCCCAGCTCTGCCTCTAATAGTGTGGCTTGAGGCATGGTGATTGGGAATATCCCATAATAATATGGTCTCTCTCATGCTTTCCCATTGAGATATCAAAATTTGCATTCCACATGCGAAAAGTCCCAGGGTTGTTGACTACTTCTAGGGAGCCTTGAGGTTCATAAGAACTTGCAAATTTTTTTGATGCATTTACCCTGTGGTTTTGGATCCTGCTGCCAATGTTTAGGTTCTGTGACAACATACCTCCACTGCAGTTGTTTGCGCAGGGTTTGCCTGTTCTTGTTAGTTTTACTGTCACTTCCCATACCTTTAGAGCATTTTTCTTTTTCAAGATGGCTAGCTACACGCAGGTCATCCTTGATTTCCCAATACTCAATCCAAACAACTCCCATCTGACTTGATTCCTTTTTCCTGTATTTCTTTCTGAACATTTGTCCATTTTTGAAATTTCTATTGCAATGTTTGTCTGTCATGAATGCTACCAGTGGTGCAAACAGGGGTAAATCTAGCACACATATTTCCCTCTTCACCCTCTAAGTCTATAGAATGCAGTACAGTCACTCAACAAATTGTGAAAAGACCAAATGAAAATGCATCTCATGAAAATAAATTCCCTTTTCAAGTGAATTTTATTTGAATTAAATATCCACATTTACAACACGATCTTTATATTTGTGTCCCAATTTTAGGTACTTTTATTTAATTTTTTTTTTTTTTTTTAATTACAAGTCACCAGGAATCCCAATTTGCTTGAGGAACACAGGCACTATTTTTTAATTTTTTTTTTGGAAGCAAAGGTTCATATGTGTAAAAACATGGGTACAAATTAAAAGTATGCCTTTTAAAGCTGGAATCCAGGATTTTTTGTTTTCACACATGAGACATAGCAAAGAGTTTTGTGAAATGATATTGAAAAGACTGCAGATGAGATTCACAAAATAATAACTAATTTTAGCACATGCTGTGTCATTGCATCATAGAGGTAAAAAGGACATTCAATGAATTTTGAAGGAAACAAATTTCAAACCAATAAAATGATTTTCCCTTTAGTACAGTGACTAACTGGCATAGTTAAATCATTACCACAAGATACAGTATCAGAAATAAACATTTCTGTGAATAAGAGCAGTTATATTAGGCTGTATAGATAATTTATGTGCAGTATAAACTCTCATGATTCAGGACATAAACCACCTATTAAATAACAGGGGTTGGTAAAGCATGATCCCTAAGGGCAGAGTAATCTTATATGGTGCTCCTCATTCTTTGCTGTCAAACATTTTGAGGTACTACCGAGTCTCGAAGAAAAGGTACCAAATTACATGTAACAATATTATAATTAAGCAGGGCAACTCTTTGCTCAAAGATACTGTTTATGAGTATAAGCCTTCACAGAAAGTATCCAATATCTCTGATTTTGATAATGTTGAACATAAAATAAAATTTAAAGTTTTCACCTTAATGTTAATTTTTTTTTGTTGTTTTAGAAAAAGAGAAAATACAGTTTGATACCCAGCCTTCTACTCCAATGTTCATAGTTTTCTATCTGATATATTGATTCACCTCAGACAGCCCAGATAATTTCCACCATTAAACTATGTCTCTCCTTGTACTTCCTTTTCCTGACTTAATTTCACACCTTGAATATAAAGTAATGCTGAAGCCAACTGCTTGCGGTTTGTCCTGTCAGTTCCTAAATGGGAAAACATGTGATATGGCAAAGTTCTTGTCCTACTTATCTTAATTCAAAACGTTTTACCCTTTTAATCCTACAGGGACATTTTGCAGAAACTTCACACCTCCATGTCACTTTCTGTTTAGTTTCAAGGTTGTGTGAACTGCAATTAATCGACATCTGGACTTTTATTTGAGACAATGTCACTTCCTAAGAATGTTTCTGGATGACATAAAGTTATCTCTTAGTTGCTGCTCTTTAATTAGATATTCCAATTAATTATTCGATATACCCCTTCATATTTCTTGTGCTCAGCAAGGAAAGTCCACCCTACCCCAATAGCTCAGAGGAGGATTTTGTCAGGATTTGCTTACAACTTCGTAAAAAACTGGCCTAGATTAAATAAAAACTATTTATCACTATTATCTGCTTCTTTCATTTCTTATTTTGAGAAGATTTCATTTAAGAAAATGGCATAGAAGATTTGGATTGTCTTATTTTAACAAGCTCCCCAGAGCAGTGGTCATGGCACCAGCCTGACAGAGTTCAAGAAGTATTTGGACAATGCTCTCAGGCACATGGTATGACTCCTGGGAATGGTCCTGTGCAGGGCTGGGAGTTGGGTTCAATGATCCTGGTGGGTCCCTTCCTACTCAGCATATCCTGTAATTCTGTGATGTTTAGGTGAACCAAGTTCTTAGAAAAATCTGAGTGAAAGAGAAGACATGCACTTGAAGTAGACCAAAATGTAGGATCAGTATTCTCCTATGTAATTATGTTTGCTGCTCTTTCAGTTCCTGACTGTAATTCACCATGCATTTGACTCAACTCAGAAAGCACTTATTTATCCTTGCCTCATTTTGCAGGTTGATAGTGTGAACACTGGATAAAAGGTACTGCATACTCAGTGGTAGAACAGAGCCTTTCATTTATTTTCCTATTTATTGGAAGAAGAGAAGGAGTAAAGTACATATTTGATCTTCTACTTTTTTTTTTTTTTACAAAAAAACCCCACCAAAATGGTAGTGTCCAGAGGTCATATGTAGTCTGTTTGTTTACTTTAGACTGAATTCAGCTGTAGCTAAGTCTTTCACAGTGAGTGATTGTATATGTTGCTTACAAAGTGCTACAGTCATGGACACTCCTTAGCTCTCACGGCCATGCTATTCCAAGGACTTCTTTGTCCTACTCATTCTACAAGTGGCTCAAAAACCTCTTCCTTGTTGCTGTTCATCTGCTGTAACTTTTATGCCAGCAATAAGCATGAAAAGCAATTGATACCTTTCCTCTTTGCTTTTGCACAGCTGAAGCCTATTCTGATGTCTTCTCTTTTGCTTATCTTCTCATCCGTGTAAGACTATCAAATTGTTTTCTTTAGCCTCACAGTGTCATTTCTTTCAGCCTGTCCTCAGTAATGTTTTCTAGATTGTTGTGGTTTCAATCTTCTTGACTATTTTTTAATGAATCTGTTTCTCTAGCTGTGTAGGCCCCAAAGAGGACAGAGTTTACTGGTTGAACTGAATGAAAGGACTACAGGGTTAGGTAAATATCCATATACTAGAAAATTATACCAACCTGCACTTTGGTTGCAGGAAAGGTTGTTGTTCTGCAAGGACTGTTTGACTGGCACGGTCCTCCGCAACCCCTGAATAATTATTGGTAGGAAAAATTCACAGATAACTTTTCCTCACCTTCTATTTCTGTGGTGGTTCCTCCCCTTAGTTTAAACATTTTCTTTTTAAGATAATCTCTTAAATTTAGGACAATAATTTAGAATTATAATTTTGGTCTCTGCTACACTCTCTGCTCCTGCTAGACTTGTGTCACCTGTAAGTGAAACAGGCATTCCCTTATCCTGGCTGTTAAATGAAAGTGTTCCACAGAACCAGAATAAGGACATACCCCCTTCTCCACCCTGCCAGATATATCCTTGCATTTTGACAATTTCCTAGCAAATAGGGTTCTCCTATACCTGTTCAACTAGGCTTTATCTAGTAAGTCACCCATGTTTTCCCCAGCTTGGCACTGTGGATGTCAAAGAAGTTTATGTCAAGATGATGACAGCATATGACACTGCTTCTCCTTTATTTGCAAGCATAGTTGCCCATTATATAAAAAATGAGATTTGTTTGCTGTGATACATTCTTGACAAATGCATGTTGGCTATCACCTGGTCCCTTGCTCCCTTATACAGTTTTAGAACTAATTTCATGCCTCTGTGTTGAGAGCAGGCGCTGGTTCGTGACAGCTCCAGAGGCCCCAGCACAGGGCACGTCTGAGCCCCTCAGCCACGGGCAGGTGAGAGCCCCAGGGAAAGCCTGGGCAAGGGAGGCCAGGGCACTATAAAGTGTCTGGATATTATGCTCAAAGTATTCTAGGACAGAGTACAGTTTATTTGGAAATAACTGATTTGTGTGAAGATTCACAATGTTAGTCCTTCCCTTAGGCTAAATTAACATTTGACTAATTTCCTTACTGGTACTAACTATCTTAAATGTCTTTCTGGAGACTTAGACTCTCATTCGATGCTTTTACTATGAACCAGTTCAGAACAGTGGGATGCAGATGAACAGACTACTTTTTAAATTTTCAATACATTTTTAATCCATTTCAGTGCATTTGACTATCTGAAAGATTTGATGCTTGCTTTTCACAGCTGATAAAAAAACTCTTATTGTGAAGACTGGATTTAAATTCTTGCATGTTATTGAAAAGTCTGAGTTAAAGAGATAGCATCTGACATCTCTATCTAGACTTTCTTGTCATCAATACCCTTCTTGTCATTGATTGCACAAATAGGTAGCCAAAGGGTGATGAAGAAGCCAATATGCTCTGTCAGTGCTACAGAGGGATTTCCATGAGCTTGGAGAACATTCATCACCTAAGCCTTTTTCTCTTCCACATTTTTCCTGCAAAGCTACACAAACCAGCTGTAAACAGATGGCAGAATCTAGATGTTTGTATAAGTTAGGAGAACCTTATCTCTTTATTTCTTACAACACTTTGAACCATGAAGAGCAAGTATCACTGCAGGTGGTAAGAATATCCTGATACCTCTGAACTGTGCAAAGTAAACTTCTTTTGCTTGAGAAATTATCATGTATTCCAGGTGAATACAGCATAAGTTGTTATCTATGGCATTGCTGGAGATTGCAAGACAATATCTCCTGATTGAAACTGTGCAGTCCAGTAACTGTTCCGTTTGGTCTAAACAAGCTCAAGTACTCTGCTCTGTATAAGTCTTAAAAAACTTTCTTGTGAATCAGACCTTTGTGTCTCAAGGGCCTGAATCTCCAGAACGCCTCTGACAGGCACTGAAGTGGAGGATGAATCCAATTTTATCTTTGGGTCAAGCTCTGCACAGGAACTTTAGAGCTAAGCAATTAAACTTCTGGGGAAGCAGGAAGACTTACAAATTCACAATAAGCAGCTCTTGTGATAAAAGAATATCTGACTGTTATTCTTATGAAAAACTACCCACAAGACTGAATTTGGGCTGTGTGATTTTGCCCCAAATGATAAGTATGTGTAGAGATGTGCATAAGTCAGCACAGAATCTACATAAATATATAAAATATGATCATACAGTAAAAACATTAGTCAGATAGAAAGAACAGATGAGCGGAGCAAGCACAGTGTGAAACTATTTCAGCGAGGCAAATTTAAAGCAAACACTGAAACAAATGAGGTGGCAGACAACAGTATGAATGTTAATGAACCAAAAACAATACAGCAGAAAACTATTAAATGCAGTTTTGGTGCATGAACAATATATTGCTTTAAAAGCTGCTTTCCTCTATTGGTGAGATGTAAAGATGTATAATTTAATGCAATATTTACCAAAAGTTCAGTCCAAATATCTTTACTGATCAGTGCAACAGGAAAACATTTGGGATAACTATGGAAATCTATAAATTTTCAGCTATAATTTCAGGAATCGTTCAGATTAAGTTAAGGAACCAGTATATTGGAAACATCAAGAGTTGGCTGTAAATTTTCCCCTGGTTTTGCATTGCTATTATTTCAGGGCTTTGGTAATAGCATCTATCAAGATCTTTATTAAACTGGAAGTCAAAAGCACTTTTATTTTCATAAGAGATGGCAGTCACAGTGTGTCTTCAGCTGGAGTAGTTTGTTTGCAAGAGTAACAGATTGTCAAGAGAATTTTTGAGTTCACAGAGCTCCCAGTACTTCCTCTATGATTGCTATATGACATCCCATACTGATGAAAACTAGTGTTTTGCCTTCACTGATTACCCAGAAGATCTATTTCTGCAGCTATTTGGTCTCAGGTCAGTCATTCTTTTAGCTGGTATCTATCACACAGTTACCTTGCTCACCTCCTTCCGCATCTTTTGGCTGTCACAACCTTGTGTATCCAAGCTGAGTTTGCAGCATCCTTTCCCCTTCCAGTTGCAAAGTGATCTGCACTTGATCATCTCCTTTGGGGAGGGATAGATCTCACAACCTTGGACCTCCTCCCTTTCTGCCTGGGTTTGGCTCAGAGGTGAAATATCTGAAAATAAGCCACTTTGCAGGGTAAGAAACCTGAGCAGTCTGTATTCAGCTGAGCAAAGTATAAAAAAGTGGACAAATTTATTTCTGGTGACCCAGTACATTTGTGAAGCATTTACAGCAGTCTAATTCTATGTCATCAAGTTCCCATTTTACTAAACAGCAAATTTGCTTTGAAAACAGCACTGTTGTGACATAAAAGTGATATATGCAGCTCTTTTGGGCACATTCCTATTTTTATGTTCATGGAACTTGAAAGAAGTTGAAATGCATGCACTTCTAGCTTTCAGTTATCCCTGTTAAATGTGTTAACCAGAAGCCAAATAAAATGGGCTGGATCTTGGAGCGTGAAAACCAACTCAGGCATGCAGAGCACAAATTATGGATCTGCAATATATGGATCAGGTTTGCAGAACTTCCACATTACATAATTGCTTTATCTCAGCAGATTTCAGTGGGATAGGTACTGTTCTCTTAAATTAAACTAGTGACATATGGAGAAAAAATACTGTCCAAAATTATACAAATAACATGCATAGTATCACGAAGAAAATGCAAACACTTTTATAATTGCTTCTTGCAACCTAGCTAGCAGTATTGCTTAGGAAAACAGAAGCTACCATGCATCTGAGATGCCATAGGAAAGCCTTTGGCATATTCAAGGGTTGCTGCATCCTCTCCAGTGATGCTTCTTTACAATTGTGCTGTGTCTGTCTATGCAATATATGAAATATGGTTATGGCTATATGGTGCTAAGATATATGGTTATGGTTCTAAGCACTATTTCTAAGGTGGCCATGGCCAACCCAGACTTGAGGGGGATTTTCCAGAGCAGGTGGCCCTTTGCATCATGTTTGCACTCACCGTGGACATTTTTGAATAGCAGAGCAAGTCACCAAACAGTAGAGAGTCAGGATTCACCCTCAGAGCTCAGCCATGTGATGCAGTATGGCTCTTCTGTCACAACAGCTGTGCATCTCTCAGTCCTACAACAGCAGATTTTCTTGCAGTTTTCTTAAGACAAGCTGTCTCTGATGGCTGCTTCTTGTCTTGTTTTGGTGAAAATCCATCTGTCACCTACTTAGAGGGTAAAGCCATAGAGGAAAGAGTGCAGAAACACAGAAAAACAAGAGATAACTAGAACTGTTTATATAATACACTGTGCAGACAATAATGAGTAATTTGAAAATACTAATAATTGTCATTTATGTTAATTTTTCAAGAAGTCAAATTGATAATTGCTTTAAAAAAGTTTTAGATTTAAAAATAGGAGTAGGAAGATGCTTTTGGAAAGCACTGTCTTGTAGGCATCATGATCTACACTTTTAAAAATTTTTTGAGAATAGTCAGACTCCACAGGCACCATAAGAAACCAATTTCTAGGTTTTGTTCAGCCACTGCCTCCAGGGCAAAACATTTTACATTATGCAAATAAATATACATGGTTTTAAGTGCACTCCTTGCTTTAAAGTTTCTATGAATTCAGTTGCATTTCTTTTACTTAGATTAGAAATTTCTTGTGTAATTAATCCAAAATGCACAGTGAATTCTACAGAATTAAGAAATAAACTGAAATTGTCCCCAAGAATTTTCCCTTTCCCTTCTTCAGGGTTGTTCCTAGTCACTAAAAATACTACTGAGTGTGTCCCCTTGTAACTCTGCTGTTTCTAAAGACTTTACTGTCAACACACTTATTGACTTAAACTAGGGAATGACAATAATCAGACTGTACCTCCTGACAAGGTAAAATAGACCCAAAATGGCCAATAACTTTTCCACTTTCAAAGGAAAAATAATTTGTTGGTTTTGAGCATAAGGTACTTTAAAGTTGAATAATCCTAAGAAATCAAAGGACTTTTTCTCACTATCTTTCTTTCATGCAGTTTTAAAATCTGTCTTTAACTGGTAGTTGTTGATTGCATTGTTTTGGGGTTTTTTCTTGGTTTTTTATTTGTTGAAAATTTAAGTTGTATAGCTTGAAAACACCCACATTAATCAGAGTGTCCAGAAAATGTAATTGTTTGAATAAATAAGAGATGTTTTATAATAACACTAGAAATCTACACGACATTATTTGCATGTTATTCTCTGAATCTAATTTGCTGTAAGTTTTAAATATGGATTCAGTTCTTTGAATTTTCAGACAATTTATTAGACAATAGCTAACATACAATAGGAATTCTCAAAACTCTGTTTTAATGGTAAAGCAAATTAAATCCTAAAACTTGTATCCAAGCCAGAATAAAATAATTTTGCCAAGAGAAGGCTGTAGAAATTGTATTACTGTCACTTGCATTTTATGGCCAGGCTGTAGGATGAGAGAGGAATAAATTGGTGGCTGATAGATCTCAGTCTGTTCTGGAGTACAGGGAATATTGAGGGCTACATCTGCATTGACCTGTTATAGGTGGGACATTGCCATGGTTTTGTTAGGACTGTAGATGTGGGAGAGGGAGGGATCAGTCAGATTCACCCAGCTTGCTGCCTTTTTATTCCACTGCTTCAGAGCAGATGATGTGTTCTGATCCTCCGCTGTGGGTGCATAAACATTGCACTTCTACATAATTTAGTGAATACTGTACAGAAGAAAATATCTAATTTAATGAAAACAAACAGAAGCGTTACTGGAATTTAACAGGCAGAATGAGGATCTAATTAGCTAACAGCAACAACTGGCTTCAGCATAACTGCTCTTGTCTCAGTGGCATTTCTTGCCACAGTGCCAGAAGTGACAAAAGGCTGTGGCACAACACGAGGCGACCCCCACGCTACCAGAGCTGTGATCAGCTCTCTCACATTTGCAAAAGAACTCTTCCTGCCAGCAAGCTGGATAACTGCACTGTGTCAGACCCAGCAGTTTGCTCCGTGCATCTGTCAAGTGCTGTGTGCTCCTGGTGGTTTTATGCTCACTCAAGTCATCAAGCAAGGGCCGTTTAGTCTGGCACAGAGGAACCTGGGCACTTTGCAACTTGAGCACTAAGGCAAACAAAGGTTTTGTACCTGAGAGTGTAAAGACCCTTCTGATGAATCACAGGCCAGAATAGGGCTAAAGCGACAGCTGTAGCACAGGCTTTTTTATTTGGTAACTTTGACACCACCTATAATAAAAGTTAATAGAAATGCCTATGGCAATAAAGCATTTTTCCATAGCAGAGGGTATATTCTTCCTAAATAGAATAGCAAAGGGCTGCCACATTTTTTAAGGGCACATAAGCTCAGGTTTGAGGCTCTGTGCTAGATATGAGATGCAGATAGAGTCATAGTATCCCTGTGGACTGCATGTAATCCACAAAAAAACCTGAAACAATGAAAAATGCTCTTTCTGCCTGTGTGGGGGATGTTAATGTCAGAATACTCTGGCAGGTAGAGATTCTGTGCATATTATTTGTGTTAATGAGCATCTCTGTTGCTGTAATTCTAGATTTACATTTCAAGGAAGCCCATCTCAGGTGAATTGCACCCACTAATATATGGGCAAAGCAGCTCTCAAAAGCTGCCTGCCTTTTCACTGTGCATGTTTTCAGCTCTCCAGGTCACTCTAGGAATACCAACTGGTTATTTTCCATTAAGAACATGTGCATTGTAGCAATGCATATTCATTTGTAAGTGAAGTACTTTTACACACATGACTTCTTTCCATTCTATAGCATAACAAAAAGAGCTTCATAACATCAGGAATATCAAAACATGATAAAAACATATGCTTTTCAAGAAAAATGAAGAAATTTTCAGGCTCATGTAAAGCTTCCCTAGCAATGACTGGAGACACATTTCAGCCACTCTCACCCATATCAGACATGATTGGTAGTCATGGCTGTCACAGCCATGAGGGTGAAAGCAGACAACAAAGGAGTCAGAATGAAACATTTGAAGCAAACTGTCAAAAAATTACACTAAAGATAGACTAAGAGCTACCACAGATGTGTGACATGCTGAAATGAGTGAAAAATCACTTCAGTGACCTAAAATGAATATGTAATCTTATTTTGCTATTCTAATTGGCTTTGTGAAGTAGTGCCCAAAATTTTAGCATAACCTGTTCACAGAAATCATTGATTTCACAATGTGAGAAACGAGATCATTAGTCTTCTGGAGGCTGTGGGGGAAATGTACAACAGAGTTACAGACCTTTATGCAAATGTTTCTGAAAACCTGTTCTATCCTATATTTGGGTGTGTGGGGTTTAATTATGAGTAGGATCAAAGACATCTTGAAAAGAGCTAATCCTGTTTTATGTGTATGCAACTCCATCTACATTAATTATATCTCAAGATCACAGAACTTGCTTACAAGCAATAATGATAGTGATGCAAATTATATTGTGGCATTGGTAGACCATTTCACTGCCAACAGAACCAGAATGGATGACCCTTCTCTGTGACATTTAATTAGGGTATATAGCCTTCCAGAGAACCTCTTCTGTGCTAAAAAACATAGAAATTTCTCAATTTAAAAAACCCCCATTTGTTAAAACATTGCTGTCATATTCATAATGGGAGTCTAATGAAAATATACTTGGGGTTAAATCCTCTGCTTTTGATCATCAGCAATTCTGTCATCACCATTTTCTCAGATTCAATGAAGGATGTGTACTAGTGAATTTGGTCATCACATAGAGCTGTTTAAATTGTTGACAGAATTCCAAAGGATTTCACTTCCTTTTTTTTTTTTTTTTTGTTTTTTTTTTTTTTTTTTTTTTTTTTTGTTTTGTTTTGTTTTGTTTTGTTTTGTTTTGGTAACTAATGGAACTAGTTTCTCTTCTGAGTGACATTCCATTCTTCTTGGAGTTTTCTTTTATTCTGGATTCATCAAAACCAGCATTTTCAAAAGTTTCTGTGAAAATATTTTTCCAATTTTGGTCAACTTTTAGAAAATTATTTCTGCTATGTTTTGTGAGTTCTGTCCCATTTTTTATAATTTCATTTCCCTAAAATTACATTAAGCTTTTGAAAGTTGTTTCATATTGCTGCAATATCTCCTGTTCACAAAGTTGAAAATTCTTTTTATCAGCTTCTCTGGTGTATTTATTTCAATCCTGATATGAAGCTTGCATTCACCTTGGCTATAAAGAACAATACATTTTCTTAAGGAAGCTAATTTTAGAAAAAAAAAAAAAAAAAAAAAGAAGCTTGCTGAGTGGAACTCTTGCTTTGCATTTTGCAAGCTTAGTCCTCTTGTGTGTGCTTTTTCCAAATGTGGACAAAGGAGATTTTGTGGAATGGGAAAGTGCACAAATACTTGGACCGAACAAACTTTGAATGTGAGGGAAGATAAAAATCTCAGTAGGTAGGAGAGCCATACAGTGAAAGGATAACTACAAGCAAAAGAAAAAATGGTCATCTTTTCCCATGCCTTCTTCTTATCCCTGAGGTAGAGGGATCTACCTGCTTTTGTCACACAGTGGGATTGATAATGCAAAGGACAAATATTCTTCTCTGTCATTATGTCTTTATAGGTCTCTTCCTGCTGTGCTTAAGCGGTACAAACTCCCACAGAGTTTTCTTTTGTAAGGATGAAATAATCAGTCCCTGACAGTCCAGAATCAAGAGACAGGTAGGGTAGCATTTACCTCACACCTCCTGGAACACATATGGACCTTCCTCCAGGCAGAGAAGTAAAGGCGAATTTCTCAAATGTTAAATCTGTAGCAAGAGGTGCATGAAGGTAGTCAAAGGGCTAGTAAGTTGTGTCTGATGCAAATTTGCTAAGAATAACTCAATTTAAAAGGTTGCCTACTGTCTTGAAAGAAGTTTGACAAAATAAAGCAAATCACAGGAAATGTGTGTAGAACTGCAAGGTTGGTGATTGTTTAGAGGGGGGAGAGAAACCTCCAAGCATATGCAAGAGTGTCAGACTTCTGAATACAGTGCATTCTGCCAAGAAAGAAAAGAAAATAATGACATTGGTTACAGAGCAAGAGAAATGAGAAGCTTGTAATGGAAACATATTAATACCAGGTTAATGGTGGTAAGCACTATTATAAAAGAATGTGATAAGCCAGAACAGCCATGGCTCAAGTAAATTATTTTTCATCCATACTCAGCTTGTTTGAATGTAGAAGGTCTGCATATCCATATATTCAGGTTGAACTTAATTTAGCATCATTCAGAATTGATGATGAGTAGGAGGTGGAGGAAAGAAAAGAGGAGAAAGCCCATCTGCAGTTATGTAATGACACATCAGTATGAACTTTGTCACATCTGTCTGATGGTACACCAAAAAAAAAATGAATTTGCATCTGCTCAGGTGAACTTTGGAAGAGGACCGAAATTCTGAATTAACATTAAGGTATTCTGAATTTCTTCTCATTTGTCTTACAGAAATGATCTGACAAAGCTGAGTTCAAATAAAGACATCATATATATTGGAAAAATAATTCACTGCTAGTGCAACAATACTTAATACTAGTGAAACAACCTTTTCTAGTTGCTGCACCTTGGAAGGAAGGAACTAAGAGAACTGTTTTCTAAAATTTGTCTATAATTTGTAGGAGACTGTGATCTTAAAATACATTTATCAAGCTCAGGTGAAAACACGTTAGCCTTTTATTTGGATTACATTATTGTTTCTAAAAATGTTTGTTTCCTTCCTCCTCTGATCCTTATTATAAAAACGTCTAAAAGTTTTTCCTTTCAAATAAATGTGTACACTCTATCCATATTAATATTTTCAAATGTGATAGAACATGGAAAAATTCTAACTCAAGAGACAAAGTTTGGCAGTAAATATATACAGGTTTTAATAATGAAACTCTGAAACCTGATAAGAGATAGCAAAAGTCAAACATAGACCTTATCAGAAGCCAGATGAACTTGGAAAACTGCAAATGAAAATATTACCTTTTAAAAGATCTGCCAAGGACTGGCACTATTGTATTGAAAATGCTGTGTGTTGTTTCTGGGATTTAGAATTTTTATATTACTTTGTCAAAACTTTGATTAGCCAAGACTTGGATTACCTGAAACCCTGGTTCCTTGCTTTCTTTGTGTGAGTTTCAAATAGGCTTGTTAATTGGACTTCATATTACAGGTGAAATTCATAAATTCATTTTAGCCTCATTTGTAAAGGTCTAAATATTTTGTGTTTTTATTGGGCTTTATTAAGACTAACAAGAAAGGGAGGCTTCTGCTGACCTTTTGTTCAGATCTAGACTTTGCCCTAGAGATACACACAGGAAGGCACTGGCATCTGGAACCCCTTTGTTTTACTGGTCTACAAAATCTGCCAAAAACTATCAGAGAATCTGCTCCCAGGCCTTCCCTCTCAACAGTTTGGGAAGCCTATGCATTAGAAGAAAAGGACTTCATAGCACTGCTTTTTTCTTTTATGGATGATAATATGACTGAAGACATTTTTGTGAGGTAGTTATGTTTTAAGGTGCATTAGGTGCTCTGTTGCCTCTTTTTAGACATCTACTGTTCATTTTAATATTTTCTAAGAGCATTTGTAATATGTGATAGGTGTTAATGTCACTTATAAAATTGAATTAACTAGGATGTTCTGAAATTGTCTTTAAAGGTCAAATTATAATAATCTTACCCAGAGTAGTACTTTTACTCAGGAGTAGGTCTAGGTAAATCAATAGCACTACAGAAGAAATAAGGTTAGATACATAAAAGGACTTTGGCACCACATATCCTCCAAAATGTGCTTATCTGTACTAAATTTATACGTTTAAATTCTCTGAATCCTTGTTTTTTCTCTGACAAACTTGAAGACATGAAATATTTAGCTTTTAAACTATCTATCCACAATTTTCTATCAGTATGATTTTGCAGTAACATAGAATTTTGCTTCTCAGTGGTCAGAAGATTTGATCATATGGAACATACGTGTGTCTACTTTCCTTTATTTCACCAGCTATTACTGTTCTGCTATAATCTGCACGTTCCTTGCATCTGAACTGATGAATGAAACAGAATCCCAAAAATATCTGAAGCAGAGCAAAGTTCTCCAGTCATCAGCCCCATGAGTGCTCTGAGCTATAACTTGCTCAGTCCTTCTGTTAGCTGTTGTGTTTGACATTATCCTTTAAACTTGCTCAAAGCAAGAACTGAAACTTTAGTACTGCTCTATAGAGGCCATAACTGTAATCTATGGTGCTGTATTTCACTGTCCTAATGTTTGCATAACATTTTTTAGGCAAAGCACAAAGCTACCAGTAGAAGAATTGAGAAAGACCCATACCAGCACATCTGAGAGTTCCAACCATTCATCTGAAAGGTGTATACACATGAAGAAGAGTCAGCAGGAACTTTTGGAACTCATTGCTCCTTTACTCCAAGCAGTTACTATAAGATATTTGAAGTACTGGGTGTTGTGGGGTTATTGCAGGAATGGAGTGATCCTCCATACAAACCATATTGTGACTAAAAATAAAAATATGGAGTTGAGGAGCTCCAAGTAATCTTTTTTGTCTCTTTCTAGTAAAAAATAGCATTGTGAAAATGAGATGGAAGGCTTTCTAGTAAAAAAAAAATAAATCTCAGTCTAGTTTTTAATCACTCATTTGGGCATGCATCACTGCCCAGTTATGATTGAACCTATCAGGATACCACTGCTCAGTGTTGTGTGGCTTCCACTCTTAGCTGCTTGTTTCAGTAGATTTTTTAAGTCTCAGCAGGGACAAAAGCAAGTACTTGCTTGTGAAGACACAATGTATTAAGGCAGTAATTTTTCATTTTTAATGACTGTCATGACTACCCTTCAGCCTCTGAGTGCATCATTTAGCTCCTTGCTCTTGATGCCATTCATTGAACTGTCAGCATTTGTCATTTGCTGTGCACACAGTGCTACTGCAGAGGTTTGTGTTCCTGGTAATGCCCAGCTCTGACACTTGGGAAGGGTGGCTTCTTGCTTGCCTTTGTATGTCTTTGCATGATCAGAGGGGTAAACCCTCAGGGCACCCAATGTATATGAGGTTCCTGCTTCAATTAGTGCTAAATTTATAAGTGCTGCACCTTTATATCTATGTATTTTTCACTACATAAGTATGAATGAATCAAAACTGTGCTATAAACATTTCAAAAACTGAGGCGAGACTAGGCTAAGAGTCCTTCTTAAGATTCTTTTTGCAAATATGTGGAGCCAATCCATTTTCTCTCAAAAAACTGTAGTTTAAGACATCTTCTGAACCCAGTTGGCTTTTATTTTTCTATTCAAAGTCCTCTGCTGAAGTGAATGGGAAGTGTTTTACAGGGTGCTTGCAGCTGTACTCAAGTATCATGCTAATCTATTTACATGTGAGATCCAGAAGTGTAGCTGCTGGACTTTCCAGGCAGTTTTCTTATTCTTTCCATGAAAAGTTATTAGTCTGATCTATGCACTTGTTGTTACAGTAGTATTTGGTCCTCATGAGGAAATTTAGGACATAAGCCAGATCCTTTTCTCATAAGGAGAGAGATACAGCCAGGCCCACTTCTGTTTATAGCACTGCTATGAGGAAGAAGTCTCTCTTGTGTGCTTAATTTAAGTTTAGAGCCCTTTTTGCATCAGGACTGGGGAGAAGATCTACTGTCCTTTGGTCTGTTCCTCAAAGAAAGGCAACAACTGAGTGAGAGAAGGTGAAAGGAACAGTCTCTTATTTATGAAAACCCCCCAAACCACCAAAATGCGACAAAGGAAAAGCAATATGAAGGATACTTGGTGCAATATGCAATGCTCCTGAGACTGCCATCAGACAAGTCACATACTTTCCTTTCCCAACATACAAAAGCTGGGAATAGCAATGATGTCTCTAAAGTTCCTTGAGACCTGTGGGTGAAAAATGCTAACAGTATGCTGATTATTTTTTTCCTGTTGTAAAAGATGGAAAGAAACAGCATGCCAAGGAAACTTTGGCAAACTGCTTGTTTCCTGCTGTGTTCCCTATCTCTGCTTGTCCCTGCTATATAATTAGTTTTTAAGTCTTAAGTCTCTGGATATGCTTTGCTGCTCGCTGTTGTGTATCATATTCATTGTATATCAAGCCCTGTGGAGCTCTCATCTCTGCTAGGTGTTCTAGTGAGCCAAATGAGACAGAGAGGAACAAGCCACCTTCTGGAGAAAAGGTTATAGGAAGAAAAAAAAAAAGAGTTAATATGTAGCAGCTTCTGGTTTTTATTTAATCTAAAATTTCTAGGGCGATTTGTCTACTCACTTTCTTCTGCCAGTGACATTATAAACTCTCTGCTGTCACCAGGTTGGCCTGTAAAGCACGTTCTGTCATTTACTGGAAAGGTTTTATGGAGAAAGAAAACAGGAATGTTTAGCTAGGTAGTAGTTCAGGGCAGTCTAAATAGGCAAGGAGAATTACTACTGCTACCTACTGTCCAATATAAACTGTTTTGTTTGCATCTGCTCTTTTTCCTTGAGATACTGTTTATTTCCATGAACTCTTTATGGATGGTTTAAATGGAGAGAAACAACTAAGCAAGTGAATGAGAGCAGAGGGAAAATTTTACAGTTTGTAGATTCCTATCTACATGGCAATATACGTGCATTTGATGATTTTCAGGAATACTGCAGAATGTTGCTTGCTACAAAGCAGAAAAAGGGTTTTAAGAAAATTTCTGTGTATATTAGTGCTTTTAGTCAAGTTTTATCTAAGCAACAGAGATTGGTTTTGGTTGATTGGTTTGTTGGGATTTTTTAAAAATATTTTGCTCGGAAAGCTGCAGTAAAAATATTAGTTTCTTGACATAGAATTATGAATATTTGAAAATAACTCTAAGATCAGTGAGTTCAGCTTAATCAAGCACTGTCATGTTCCTCACTAAACCCTGTCTCTGAGTGCCATATTCACCCTTCCTGAGCACTTCCAAGGGTAGTGATCCTACCACTTCCCTGGCAACCTGTTTCAATGCTCGACCACCCTTTCAGTGCAGAATTTTTTCCCAATTTCCAATCTGAACCTCCCCTGGCACTACTTGAGGCCAATTCTTCTTGTTCTATTTCTTGTGATCAGGGAGAAAAGCCTGACCCTCACCTCACTACAATCTCCTTTTGGGTTATGGTAGAGTGGTAAGGTCTCCCTCAAGATCTTTCATTCCAGGCCGAACACCCCCAGCTCTCCAAGCTGCTCCTCTTCAGACTTGTGCTCCAGACCCTTCCCCAGCTCCATTGCCCTTCTCTGGACTCGCTCCAGCCCCTCCATGTCCTTGTAGTGAGGGGCCCAGAGCTGGACACAGGATTCAAGGTGCAGCCTCAGCAGTGCCCAGCACAGGCAATGATCACTGGTTCTGCTGGCCATGCTATTGCTGGTACAGGTCACAGGGC
Source organism: Erithacus rubecula (assembly GCF_903797595.1). Taxonomy (NCBI): domain Eukaryota; kingdom Metazoa; phylum Chordata; class Aves; order Passeriformes; family Muscicapidae; genus Erithacus; species Erithacus rubecula. Next base: position 69,634,287 of record NC_136689.1, read on the forward strand.
CATCAGCCTTCCTGGCCACCTGGGCACACTGCTTGCACATGTTCAAATGTCTGTTGATCACCACCATGAGGTTCTTTTTTGAGTGGCAACTAATTACTCATATTGTTAAAGAACAATGCTGCAGCTAAAGAAGGAATTGCTACAACCTTCACAAGTGTGAAAGAGTGACCAGGGTCAATAAAATGGGATTCTCTCCTTTCCCTCTGCTTCCTTTTGTCCCCAGAAGGGTTTCTTGTAATTTCAGCAATGGCTGACAGGAGTCATTTGAGTGCTGACACATATTGTGGCACCTGTAAGCATTTTTGACATAATTGACATAGTTCTGCAGGGTTTTGACAAGTTTGTCAACCTAATGAATAGGCAACTGAGCTTTAGAACCTACACTAAAGGTCATGTAAGTTATTCAATGGAGGATGAAAAATTATACTAACCAAATAATAGTTTCTGACTTACTCTGCCTGAAAACAGCAAGGGTGGGGACAACATCCCCCCTCTATATTGTTTATGATACTTAATTAGAAGGAGAAAATATTTGGGGGGGGGGAGGTTGTGTTTTGGTTTTTTTTAATAAGCAAAATTTGAGAAGCATTCATGTATAGTAATATATTTAACAATGAATGGCCCTGCTTTGTTTGGTGCAACTGGCACTGTCTTTTTATAAAAGCAGAATAGATCCTCTTTATGAAACTAAATAACTCCTCATAGCAACAAAGCACCTGTAATTTGCTATAGCCACATATGCAACCTTGTGGTTTTAAAAGAGTAAAAAATATTTGGTTTAAAAAATCATACATTTAATCAAAAGAATTTTACTTTGCAGACAGCATGCAGGGCAGGCCAAATTGCTTCTACTAGCAGCTAGGATATGGCAAGTAGACAAGGTATCCACAAATCAGCTTTTGCAGCCATGTAATTAACCAAATTTAATCCCAGACTTGGAGCAGGCTGAAAACCTACCCAAGGAGGGTCACCACTGCCCAGCTGACAGGCAGTAACTCAGATTGCTGCAACTCACAGTTCACATCATGCTGGAGCAGTAAGACCTATCAGAATACAGGTTTGGGTTTTTCTTCCTGAAGTTCTGTATTTTCCTTGCTCATAAGTAGATCTTACATCTGAAAAAATGTTATTTTGTCTTATGTAAGAACTTATGGCTACAGGTGTGCCTTCCCAAGGTCAAAAACACTGGCCAGGGAACATATTTTTATTTTTGGGAAGAAATAACATTTCTTGGGTTGCAGTTCCATACTGCTATTTAAGTGGCCCACAGCACAGGACTGCATTTAACTCATATTTCTCCTCCTTGACAAGACAATGAGTCTACAAACTGACCTCACTGAGACTGGGATATTGACTGTGGTGGGGTTTTGTACCTAAATGGCAAAATAAGCAAGCAATCGATAATATGTTTTCAGAGCAAACCACAGAGTGTTACAGTAATTATAGCAGAGTCATCAGATCAGTAGCAATAATGAATTTTTATAAGATTAGGATTGCTTAATTGCATTTAATGACCATTTGACAAACACATATTATTGTGGACTATAGCAAAAAAAAAAAAAAAAAGTCTTTAGTCATAGAGGGGAAAGAGAGAGTAAGAAACAAGGACTCAAACCCAGTATTTTTTTACTACATTCCTTGGTTTACTTAACTGCATTTCCAGCTGCATAAAATTGATGTATTTTCCTTTCAGGGAAAGGTAATATTTGTAATACAGAAGGCAATTTTCAAGCTGTCTGTGAGGAACTCTGGTCTCCTATTAGGATATCTAAGCAAAACATCTTGCTTTGTGTACTCTGAGCCATACAGCACTTGTCTCTGTCTCCATGGTCATCTGGAGGTCATCTCACTGGTGGTTTACTTGAACACATTCCTGCAGTCTGAGCTCTGCTTTAAACTAAGACAGATGTTAATGAGCTGTTACTGTCTCTTCACCAGCAGGAGATAGCAAGAGGGTTTTGTCCTCTTTTCCAGAGCAGAAATGGCAAATAAGAGGTTTTGGGAGATTCATTTGCTGAAAGAGAATGAAAGGGTGGAGATACATGTAGTATATTTCTAATAGGTAAAATAGAAGTATTGACAGAAGGGAATCAGCTAGCCTTGATGATATTTGCAATTAGACAAGTACATAAATTGAACCATTGTGAGTTTTTCTATCCATTTGGAAATTCAAACATGTATCTACATTCCCCAGAAAGATTGCACTCTTGTAATGCATCAAGCCATTGATCCACGCAAGGCTGAACTCACTATCTAAAAACCAGATAGATCATAACTTTGGGAGCCTTTAGCTTGTTTTGCTATTTACAAAAGTGAGAAAAAAAACCCCAAACAAACACAAACTCACAACTTCTGTATTTTTTTGTTGTTGTTGTTGTTGTTGAAGTAGGTAAGTACCAAGTTTTTAAATATAATTTCTCTCAGGTATTATGAAAATTTTCTCTTGCTTGTTCAGTTTGGGATGGGAATATTATGCATGTGTTTTTATATCCAATATTGAGTTTACTGCTGTTTGAGGGCTTTGTAATCTCAGATGCACAAACCAGACTTTCTGAAGTGCAGTAACTCTAGTAATATTCATGCACTTTAATAGCTGTAAACCAGAATTTACTCTTGCTGTTCTCTTTCACTTTTATGTTTTTAATCGCATTTTCCACTTGTGCCACTCCAGGCAATATGACTCATGTTTCATCTGTTAGATATGAACAAAATCTTTGCTTTTTTATTGTTATGCAGATCGTTGATATCATTCTGCCATATCTCCACTGATAATTCAGAAAGACATCAGGGGACTGAATATAAAGATAAACCAACATTTACTTTACATGAGCTCCCCATGAAGACAATCAATTGGGCCACAAAAGAGAAATTGTTTGTTAGTCTGCAGCAGTCTTAGAAGTAAATATACTGATTCTTTTGAAAGGTTATAAACACTGTATATGTAACCTCCTAGCACAAAAACTTTTAAATAATTGACAATTGCAATGATATTTTTCTTTCCAACTTTTGTAAATGTTCAGATGGTCTGGAATATTAGGGTATCAATGAGGAATTGTACCTGAATGTCACTGAAATTCCACTCACTTTAAAACTGAGTGCTAGGATAAAAAATGAAAACTGTAAATACTGGTATTGTTTTGTTTTGTTTGTTTGTTTCTTTCTTTCTTTCTTTTCTTTTGTAATACTACAGTGCAGACATCTAGGAAGCCTTTCACTGGAACTAAAATATTGTGTATTCAACCTTGTGCTTGTAAAGTGTATTGGAAGCATGAATGATTGGGATAAAAACAGATTAAATAGTTGCATACATAGAGAACACCTTTCACCTTACAGGATGAATAAGGGAGGGCTTGCTTGAAAAAAAAACCATATTATCATATAATTAAAGATGTTTTCAGGGAAGAACATAATGAAGGTTGTAAAGGTGAGCTTACTTTTGCCATTTTCTAGCTTCTAAGTATTTAACTTCACAATCCTAATACAATTTTCTTTGTATGGAACAGAAGAGTTCTCATGGCAACTACTTTTTCTAATATTTGTTTCAAAAACTAAACAAAATTGTTAATATTCACCTCACAGGCATAATTTTAGCTGAGCTTTTCTTGTCTTTGCAATGCAGATATTCAGTTTGAGAGACTCAAAGTGCTCTAAATATTCCAAGTGCAACTGTAATAATCAAAAGTATAGAGGAAATATGACCTGAATTGACCTATTAGAGGTTCCGGTGTAGCTTCCATCCTCTAAAATTTAACTTATTTTTTGCAGAAAAAAGGAATTGGAAATTCATCTTTAGTCCCTAGTCAGTAATTTTCAAGTCTTATATAGTAGGTATATTGTGGGAATGAATGTAGAAGATTCACATGGAACAGAAATATTGATTTGTTCTCTGACTTGCTTGAAAGCAAACAAACTAAAAAATTAGAAAACCTTAAATTTCTGCATGGAAAGGCACTGGATTTCTTTTAAAATCCTATAACAATGTCCATACTGAATGCTACCTCTGAATTTCAGAAGAATGTCTGGTACCAGATATTGAAAAGAAAGTGTATGAAGCCTCACAGTAGAGAGCTGCATGATCATTTTGCCACAAGAGAAAGATTATTTTTAATTGGCAATGCTTAATAGCTGGCTGAAGTCCAGAAACATGAAGGAGTTGCATCCCATATTATTTTTCTGCTAACACAGCTGTCAGTGATCTTGACAACCCCATTCTTTTAGGTAATGGAGGTCTGGGAAAACTCATACATAAGAAAAAATGCATGGAATATGAGCAGTAGGGAACATAATGATAATGCTTGAGGGGCTTTTCATGAGGCCAGCCTGGAGCTAGTATGTGTTTTCATATCAAGCTGATTCTTGCAGAACTTTTGTGCCCATTTAGTTGAGTTGTGCTTTGTGCAGTGAGCTTATTCCAATCACTGAGTGAGGGGCAACATGAGCTGAAGACAGTGGCATGGCCAGCCCAGCACTTTGCTGGGCTTTTTGGGCCCAGATTTTCTTCTAGCCACAGCTGGCAGGAGGCAGAACTGGTGTCTTCCTGGGAGTCCCACTTTGGGATAGAGCAGGTTGGTGCTGAAGTATCCAGGCTAGGTCCAAATGGCCTTTGCTCACACAGCTTTCTGCATCAGCCACTACTTCTGGGTGTTATTAATGCCCAGAGATGGCCAGTGTCATTGCTGGGAACCTGTAGCACACCTGAACACAGACTGTGTGGATCTATATCCACAGATAACTGACACTGGTCTCCAGTTTTCCAGTGTGCTCCTGAATGTCCACAAACTCTGGCTATCAGTGAACAGAAATGCAACTGGCAAGCAGTTAGGTCCCCTGACATTATAAATGATGTTAGAAAGCACCACCCTAGTCTGCAAAAGGGTGTCCAGTGAATTTCATGTACTTTTCATCTTTTCCTGGGCTGAGGTATTTCAACCCACAAGGGAAAACAGCCACCTCTAGGTTGTTGGATGACTTGAATCACTAACTCTAGACATGCAGCTGAACAGCTCTGTGAACTGGCTGCCTCTTCATCCTGTTCAGTGTCCTGTTTTCTCCTGTTCCTCCTCACACACGGGGCTCAGCAAAGGATAGCTTTCAGTTGTGCAAATAAACTGTAGCACTAAGAAATCAAGTTATTCACTAATTTCAGGGGCAGTAAGCCTTATTTTCTTATCCTTTAACCCAGACATCCTATCCTCTCCCCTGTACTAATCTCTTTCTGATGGTACAAGATGACTATTCTTGCTCCCAGCTTCCTTAGACCAATAAAATTAAATATCACCTATGTGACATCCTGAGCTCACTGGATATGATGTAGCTGTGACAAGATATCCTTAAGCTCCCAGTGGAGTTTCAAAGGGCAACAATACAGGGCAAATATGCATCCTTCCCAAAAATTGTATCACAAGGAGAGAGGTGATTGTTCTACCAAAATCTAAGAAGTAATGTGTTGCCTTAGACATTCATTTTTACTTCTTTCCCTTTGAAAGCTTTGTTTCTTCACCTTTTTTTCCCATGCAAACACCTTCCTCTATACCTTCTAGTCTAGTCATGACAACTGAAGGAAAATCCATGTTCAAAACAAACAAACAATTAATATTAATTAAGTATGTATGAGCATGCAGGATGAATATTTATGAAAAGTATCAGTGTCTGCTGAAGATGTAATAAAAGAATTAGTTGCAAACTCTTTGTATGAAAATAAAAACATACAGTAACTAAATTTTGTGTCTACTATGATTAAGTGCCATTATAGATGAGTGAACTTTTCAAATTGTATATTCCCTTGCTGATAGGCTGATTGAAATGAATTGTAAGTTTGGCAATCTGTTTTGGCCGAGAGCAAACTAAAAATCTAATTTCAAAATGTTCAGTAAAAATGTGTTGTTTTATTTTTAAATTTTCAAATCAGTTCTTTACATCAGATGTGAAAAAGTGGTATCTAATAGCTTTAAGGCTTTTATTTTTCAAAAAATGGAAGATCACCATATGCCATGTGCTAGCAAGAGTTGACACTTACTACAATGTGTTGCAGACAACAATTTTTTACTTTATTGGAAGGGGCCTCAGATTTCTTAGACTCCATAGATTCAGGAAACTTTTTTTTTCTTTACATATATATACAATAAAATTAATTTCCAATTGATACAGAATTCATATCCAATATTATTTTGTTTGCTTGTCAAACTGAAAGGTGATCACTGGAATTGAACACAGTTCAGCAATTTAGAATATTTTATCTAAAGCTCTATTGGTGGCACGGGATGATTTTTGCATTTCTATGGGAAAAGGGGAATTTTTTTTTTCTCTTGTCTTTGCACGTCAAGATGCATCAAGGACTCTTGATTAAAGCAGATCAACTTTTAATGGCAGGAGGCTTGCCTGGTTAAATTCAGACTTGAATTCAAGAGCATGCTTTCAATACTGAAATTACTTAAGCAGAAACCAGATTTTTCCTGTCTTGAATGATATAAATTGAAATGGGATGTCTTTCTAAAACTACGTTGATGGTTATGCAGCTGTTCTGGGTGGAAAACATGCTTGGTTTTTTTTGTTTTGTTTTTTTGTGGTTTTTTTTTTTTTTTTTGGCCATTTTATGTGGGAGGTTAGTCTAGATAAATGTGTGTGGTTTCTTTTATTTTTTTTTTCTTTTTTTTTTCTTTTTTTTTTTTTCTTTTTTTTTCTGTCTGATGTAAAAATCTAGGAATCTATGAATAGGAACAATTTAATCTTTGATCTAAACTGTCCTCTTTTGATTTTTTTCTCTGACTAGATAGCAAAGCTGTCAATCAAGGGCATCCTATTTTATAATTTATCTCTATCAATCTGGAATACTATTAGCTTGGGAAGACGATCCCCACACACACTGATATCAGTGATTGCTCACAAGCTGAAATGCCCAGCTCTGGAATACTTTGTGAATATTGTCATGTGTCAAGTAACTTCAATGCAATCGATGATGCTTTTTAGGAACCTGAAGCAAAGACCTTTAGCATCTCTAGCAAGACAGCTGCTGAATTTGTGGAGTTTCATGTTTAACCCAATGCAATAAACCTGGACTCAGGTGGGTTACTCCAGCCCTTCTTACCTCCTCTGTTAATGTGCTAGTGTACACCAGCACTGCTGGGGAGGTCAGTGCTGCATGTGCAGTCTGAACCTGGCAGGAGATAAAACCTGCTGGAGTCCTGAGACCTGCTGCCTTTGTGGGTCATGTGGGACATGCCACACTGTTAAAGTGGGACATGAGCTGTCTAGTCCACCTGGATCTTCCTTGGGATAGAACTGGAAGGACAGAGAGGATCATGTACAGAACTGGGCAAGGAGCTCAGGCACAGACAGATGAGAAGCTGGGTGCTCTGCATGGAAATCCTTGTTTGTTGGTGTGCTTTTGGGAGTGAGGAGTGAGACCTCATCTCCAGCCCAGCCTTGAAGAGGCACTTGAAATTCCAGTGGACTTCTGTTTCCCATGGACTGTATAGAGGATGTGATTTGAGAGCTGCTCTGAGCACCCAGTGACTGGGAAGAGAAAGCAGAGTTGAGGTTGCACCCACCTCCCTCCTTTCTCTGTTTGCTCTGTGAACTGGGGAGCTTCTACTCAGCCTCATATTGGTATATTCTGCTTGGAAAGTCAGCTACTTGTGACCATAAATACACCACTTGGATAAGCAACACAACTATAGTTAATGGGTTTGGAGCTGTATTAACAGCTGATTAATATTTTTTTATCATCTTCTATATTAGCATTGTTTTTCTTCACTAATTGCTAGGGAGCTACAATCCATCAGCTGTCTCATAGTCTGCACAGTTTACAACTTAATTGGGAAGTTGATTCACTTGTGTGGTCCAAACTGAGATGAAGTAGAGAGTCTTGGTAGATGTATACTCATTATATAGTGTGTGAGCACCACTTATATACGTCAAAAACAGCTCTCTCTGGTGTCCTCAGAATATGGTCTCAAACACTAATAAAAAGTTTTCATGTTACCTTTCAACATCAGTTCAAAGAAGTCGTTGGTGTCTGCATAAAAACAAGTTTTGCTGCAGAATGATTGAATTTTAATAATCCCTTAGATTTTAGGACTTCAGTTCCAGTTTATTCCTGTCTTATTTTCTTTCTCTACCTCCCTCTTTCAGCACTTTCCCTCTTAATCTCTTTCTCAGTAGGAGAAAACCTGCCTCTAGGGTACAAGTAGGAGGAGCAGAGAGCATGAAGGATCAAGCTAAATTAGGATGTCTTGAAACACAGAGGGTCACAACCCCACATTTTTCTGAGAGCAAATTTCCTGCTATTGACTGTAACACTAAAGAGGATTCAAACTGATTTAATTTTCAACCCCCCCTGCCTACTCTCCCCCTTACATTTTTCTTTTTCTCTCTAGACAACAGATGTCAATGTCTTTTTAAGTTGCTGATGATTAACTGCAAACACTGCACTGTTAAAAACTCCCAGTCACATTTTTCAAAACCTTCAGAAATGTAACTGGCAAAGTGCATACCACAGCAATGTACATGAGCTTATTGAAGGTTTTTTGAAGTGAGAAACTTATTTCTCCCCCTTTCATTTCTGTCTTGTTTCAAATACATTTAAATTCCTCCTAAAATATATGCATCCATTTATAAGAGTAGCATATGCAAAGATTTACCAAATGACTGGGATTTTTGCTTGTTTGTTTTCTGGGGGGAGTAGTGTAGGTGTGTGAATTTGCAGCAAAACAAGCATGGAAGTAACAGCTTTTGTTGTGAGGCTGATATGTAGCCCTGCTACTGATTTAACTTACTCTGACCAAAGGCAAAAATTCTTCAGAGTAAATCAGTGCAAGGCTTGCCAAGGTGGTATATCCTCACACAGGTGGAAAGGTTAATAGAAATGTGAAAGGATAGTTAACCCTGATTTCTTCTCATTCTGATATTTCCTGAATATTTCCCTCCATTGAAGATTTTTTTTTCCTATTGCTGGGGCTTCATTTAAGGAGGAAGGAAAACAAAGATACCAAAGGAAGGATAATAATTTATTTCCTTGCCATGCCCATACATCATGTAATACAAGGAATATACATGAGCATGATTCTGTGCAAAGTAAGAAAACATTATTTCTTTGCAAATTTTAGGTGCTACTTTAAAAAATGCAGTTTTCAGAGAAGTAGGGGGGGAGAGGGGCTTTATTTCCCCACTGATTCTCGTGTGCCAATAACCTCTTCTCTTCTGCATTTCGTGTTGTTTGGATATACGTTTTGGGGGTGGGGGTTGTTTTTTGTGTGTTGTTTGAGGTTTTTAGTTTTTATTTCAGTTGCTCTCCTATGTTTTTTTAACCTCCTTCCACAGTAGAAAAAGAAAGATTGCTGCTACCTACTAAGGTAAAAGCAATTATATTTCTTCCCCTGTTTGATTCAGAAATCATCTAGATGCTGGAGCTGTCAGAAACCTCCTGACAAGGCTGTCATTGGGCCCGTGGCAGATCAGTTAGAGCTAATGAGAGGAATTATAGGTGTGGTAATGTGTTGCCAGGGCTGAGAAGCTATGGCTAATGCTACTGTAAAGGGCTGGAAAAATAAGCTGGAGTGTGGTCTGTATAAACTGAGATCCTAATCTAGAAAATTCTTAAAACCTGAGCTTAGCCTGTGCAAGTCAGTAAGCACACTGGCACAGCACACTACAAAAGCATTTGCACTGCAGGTAGGTGCTGTGGCAATGAAAAAACCTTCACAGCTGTTAGGTTTTGGCTTTATTTTCCTCTCCTGTCTGCAGTGCTAGTAAAATTTGACTGTCATATGCTCCTTAAAGAGCTATTAGAAATAGTTACCATTATTGTCTAGGTAAGAATATTGACTTTCTAAAGCTTCAGTTGAACCAATTATCTGGGCCTTCCTTGTAGGACCATGAACTAAACTCCCATTACCATACCCAGACATCTCACTGCTCACTAATGAGCTGAGAAATTCCCATACCCGTTGCCTGGTGTTTTTGAGGAGAATATTGAAAGCAGTGGGACCACATATGCCAATGAATCACTTATTCAGAAGCCAGAGGACATTAAGTTTACGTTTACATTAAGTTTAAAAGGATTCATCAGGATACCTGCAGGGCTGCTGCTTCTGCCCAGTCTTAGTCTGCAGCACTCCCTTACACAGCTCAAGACACAAAGAATCATCAGAGAGATTAGGACATTAATGTGGTATAAAACTAAATGGGTGCTCAAGAGAGGGCAGAGTTTTCAGTAGGATGGGGAAAATGGCAACTTGGTTTTAGGATTTTTTTTTTTTGTTTAATAGCAGAAGTACCTTAGTAATGAAAGTTTTGTCTACTTTTGCAAAGGAAAATAAGTTAAAATTTTTGAGGCCAGTAACTGTTGTTAGAAAGACTACTGCCTCCACGGAAATAAGAAAAGAGAATAAGAATTTTAGGAAATGTTAAGCAAGTTAATTAGCAAATATGTATTTGGAATAGCACAGAAGGAGGCATGTATAGTTAGTCTGTACTTATTTTCTTGACATGTCTTTCCTGATACCCACTTCATAGAGTGGAAAGGAACTCTGGGGAAAAAAAAAGACATACAAGAATGTTTTTTAAAAGAGCGTAAAAGAACAAAATCCACAGCTTTCTTTTTGCTTTTTTATTTTTATATAGAAAATAATTCCACTGTGGCAGTAATTAGACTCCTTAGGATGTGTGCTATTAAGCTGTCTGCATGCTTCTTGGGTGGGCAAAAGAGAAGGCACTGTGCTTTCATCCTCTTACCTAATGCAACAAATCCAAGGTATGCACCAGTCAGTTATTAATGCACACCATGTTGACGCTTAATGCTATTGTACTAGTTCCTTTTCAAGCTTCAGGCTGGTTGTACAAGAAAATACTGAAAAGAGCCTTGGGAGCAAAAGTCACAGTTAGGGATTATGTTCAAGCATTGAAGAAACCGTAAAAACTCTTTTGTTGTTTTCCTGTTTTTTGTTAATAAAGGACTGCTTTATTGGTTATACACTTTCAAGTAAATTTCTCACTCATCTTTAGAAAAGCTGGTTTCAGCCACCTACATGTCTCAGAAGGAAAAATAAACTAGGCTGAATTTTACCTGCTTTTCATATATCACTGCGATGTCAAAGCAGCTGTTTATTTCTTAATATGCCCTTCATTTTTCTATTGAAGCAGCTTAAAGTGTTCTATATTTTTTTTCTCCTCTAAAATTTAGAAGCTTTCTAACACAGCAGAGAGTTCACTCCTGAAGAAAGACTAGAAAGGCTTCTCTGATGTTTTCTTATCTTGTACATCAGGAATGGACATTAAACATAGTGCTTCCAGAATGAAGGGAGGAGGGAGGAAGCCTCCCTGTATAAAGGTTAGAGTGGGATAGAAGGGATATTTTCCATGAAATCACTGGGCAGAAATTTAAAAATGAAGAGTGATAAATAAGAGCTCAGTGAAAACTGGAAAATTTCAAAACAATATTTAATCCAATATAAAATGTTTCTGCTTTGGAAAAAGACGGTTTTTTTGAAAAACTATTTTGCACACCCTTTCAAGCAGCTCTAGAAAAGATGCACTTGTCCACTCTGGTGTGTGTTTGTGTGAAAACGCAAAGGCTTCTGGTTTGAACTTTAGTATTTAGGAAGAGAAGGGAGGCTGGATGAGGAACAGGGTATTTGTTGTTCCTGACATAGTGGTTGGTCCATCTCCTGTTTGGCACAGAAATAGCCCTTGGCTGAGAGAATGCACAAAAGCACATGGCTGGGCACCTCTGTGGTGGCTGGCCAGGAGCCCGTTTGCCAGCCATACACAAGGAGCGCTGCTGAATGGAAATGGGGGAGCGGGGAAGCTCGTCTGCTGGGCAGGGAATTCTGTGATGCTTGCACCAGGCTGAAGCTATGGCCATTCTGTCCTGCCTGGCTTTTCTTCTTTGCTTTTACCCAGCTGCCTCTCTCCTGCCAAAAACTGGAGGTAGAGCATTTAGGAGAATGAAAGTGGATGGTTTGTAAAATGAGGAGTTTGGGCTGTTGTTCTGTGTGCTTGGCCCTGGGTAACACAGCCTGGATGTATCTCTGGAGTGTGGTGTAAACAAACCTGGTGTGGAATCAGGCACATTTTTATGCCAGTCCTGATTACTCTTATTACTGTCATAATGCTATTGTTATATCCTAAAAGTAAGTAGATTTAATCCTCTCGAAAATACTGGCTGCATTAACTAAAAATGTGCTGCAAATGTGCTTTAAAGGTGGACCCCTATAAATGCTTTTTTCTAATAATTACTTCACAACAATCAATGGGAAAAATTTTGCAGGATAATGCTCTTATAGATTATAAATACAGAAAAAAAAAGTCCCCACTGCTATATTTATACTTCATGCAATATATTTTTGATATGTTAATCCTTAAAGGTAATGTGTTAACAGATTCATCTGTAGGGCATAGTAGATATGAGTATTAACTCACCTTTTGATATTTAGTGCTCAGGATGGTAGTTAAATACTTGCCTTTCCTCCACCTCCAGTCATTCCAATAGAATCATGGTTTTCCAGTTACAGGAATGAGGGTGCATGTGTGTGCTCATGTGGCTGCTTTCTGTGGACACATAAAATTGATGAGTCCTTATGCTTGCCTGAATGAAACCGGGTTCAAGGAACAAATATCTGCTACAGTCTCTTCCAAGGGATGAATAACTTGTATCAGCATTTCTATATAAATGTTAATAATATGTTGGCTATCAAACATTTTTTGTGCTGTGCCACAGACCTCAGCCACAAAAATCTGCTAAATGAAATCTTATCTGTCTTCTTTTGCACTGTGCAGTTATTATTTACTTCTTTTGGCTATAAAGTGACAAAAAGAAGTTGAGACTTTTTGAACTGTAGTGAACATCTCTATTTCATAGGTTCATAATTCATGAACTCCTTCTTTGATTTACTGCAAATTTGGTGGAAAAATCTTACCTCAGCTTGTGACCTAGGCTACAAATCTTGAGGCAAACATGATTTGTGAATCTGGAATTTAGAACTGGGGATAGGAGCCAAATTTTACCTTTTAATGGAAATCCACATTGTAGTCCTAATTAAGGGGAGTCTTGCTCTTCCTTACTATATCTTCCCCAGCCTTTCATTCCTCAAAATACAGACATACAAGAAATTTTTTTTTTTTTTTTTTGCATACTATGCTTATTTAATTATCCACAGTTAAGTGACAGAACTTCACAGACATCAACACACCTGACTTTTACAACCCTTACTGTGCACTCAGTGTTGATGAATACTGTATAGCAGCTACCACTTGGATTTTGTGGAAGACTCATCTTTACAGTAAACAGAATATCTTTAAAAAGGGAAAACAATCAATCAAACCCCAAATTGTTGTTTGCATAAAGCCATGTGAAAACCTGTGCCAGAAGTGTTTTTCTTGCACCTTCTGTTAAAGCAGAGCTTCAGGAGTGAAGTAGATGTGGAGAGATGCATTATGAATCTTTCTTCTGTTTCATAGGAAATGGGTTCTTCCTTGCTGGGTTACAGTCATTTTGTTCAAATCTTGGAGTTCATATTTTGTCATTTTATCAGCCTTCCTTGAGTGTCATAGCTTCCACTTTAACAGAGTGGCTTTTATAAGTAAGATGAATAGTTCACTGCTTCCTTGTTGTGTCCTGGGGCATCTTCCAAATATAATTATAAAATGAATGTAATGGATTTCTTTTTTTTTTTTTTTTTTTTCCTACACCAGGTCTGTAGAACGATTATTTCAGCATACGGTAGTGTATTGGTTTATTACAGTGTCAGGTGCCAGTCTTTTGTTTCTGACTTGGAACCACTTATTTTTCTAATAAGATATTGTACACTATTTGCAACTTCAATATTCTCAGCTTTAGCAATGAATGAAAAACACGATCAAGGTAAGAGTGTTTCAATACATCAAACTCATTCCAGTCATTATCAGAATATGGTGAGATGGGGAAGGACAATTTCACCCTGGAGAAATCATTGTAACCTATACACAGCATAGAATTCAGTTATAAAGAGCAAGTGGTTGTACTTATAGATAGATGGTGAATATTTTCCGCTCTTCCATCTGTCCAGAAATGAAATGCTTTACCAATGAGTGGTGTTTTACTGCTATTTCAATATGGCTTTTCTGCATGATCTTTTCTTCACATGAAATAAATGTCCTTTATGGAATTTAAAATATTCCCTCAGATACATAGATGTATCAAAAGCTTACTTTATCTTTTTTTTTTTTTTTTCTTTATTGTATTTGGCACCCTGGTGATTATTCACCATAGGAAATTGCTTCCAGAAGGGTCAGAGGAGTCCAAAGTAGTTAAGTGCCTAAATCCTATTTATTTTCAGTTAGAATGAGATATTGATCTTTGTAATGTGCTTTGAAAGTAGGAGTTTCTCTCATTATTTCATTAAAAATTGGAATTATAGAAACAAGAATATACAAGTATTCCTTAAAAAATAATACTTTGATGGGGCAACTCATTTGAAGTGATGGTAGAAATATCCATTTAACTTTAGTGTTCAGACCTGTATATAGTTAATGAGCAAATCCATCTAGTGAAAATTCTTAGTCCTGGAATTAAACCAACTACAAAAGGATGCATAAAGAAGAGACTTAAAATAAATTGTTTCGTCTTTTCCCCTACTTATAAAATACCTGTTGAGTTTGTTTTCCCTGTCAAGAGATGGAGAGAATTGTTTGGTTTCTACACTGCAAAGAACTTCTTTCACAGTAAATGACTATGTCCAAGATGCTTTATTTTCAAAGGCTTATTTAAGTTCTCTATTGTTCATTTTTCAGGAATGTGCCCAGTTCCTTAAGTGGCACAGTAAAAACCTCTGTGTTGACAGGAAGCCTTTTCCAAAGGTTAATTATTTTATGAGGAAAGAAATTACTCTTATATTGCCTGTTAACCTTTGGGGTGCTTGTTCGTTTGTGGTTTTTTGTGGGGGTTTTTTTTGTTTGTTATTTTTTTTTATTTTTTTTGTTTTGTTTTGGTTTGGTTTTTTTAATTATTTCCTTCATTTGTGTGACTGCTTGGGAATCACAAAAGCTTTTTCACTTTCTAATTTAGCTTATCTTTCAAATATTTTCCTCAAATCGGAACCTTATCTGGTTAATCTTGTTTGTTCTAGAGAGAATAGATTAAATTCCTTTAACTGTCCACTTTATTAAATTCCTGGTATAATTGATTAGTCTAACAAAATCAGACAAGTAGGAAATTTAATTGCTTAAAAGTGCATAACCCATTGCTACTGCTGACTTTCTCATAAATGTGTTATAGTCATGAAAGATAATGAAAGTTGTTTTCTTTTAATTAGAATTTTATAATAAGCATTTTTCACTACAAAAATAATTAAGTTTTCAAATGATACACTTTTATTTAAAAATACTAACTATTGAAGGTCTTTCTTATCTTTGAAGAAAAGATACATCTGATTTCATTTCCATGCAAAGCACTTCCATTTCACCAGTCTTTGTAAGGTAGAAAAACACACCAATTCCTATTCTAGAGGTGAGAGATGGAGGCAAAGTGACATTTAAAGAAGGTCTTCACTCTACCTCCTTGGTGCTATTGCAGGTGTTTCACTAGAATTCAAATGCCCTGAAATTAGATGGCTTCTCATGGTAGAGACTGGAATAGGTTCTTGGGGCTCCTTTGACCTCCAAAACTGGGATCCCAGTTTCCTTGGCTTTAACCTCTAAGCAGATTGAGTACCCACATTGTCCAAGATAGCACACAAAATCTGTAACTGACTCCAAAAAATAGTTCCACAAATTTTTTCAACAGTCTTTTTGTGGTGCTCCAATCTGGTGCGATGTTGGCAGCTCTCAGTAGCATGTCTAGAAAGCTACAGTCCTGAGTTTTAACAGTGTTAGTCACACCCCATTTCAAAGGGTTGGAAAGGACCTCCAGGTGCCTGGCCAGCATTCTGAAGGCAGCCACTGTGCCAATTTCAAAGGCATATTCTTCTCCTTGCAAATACCAAGCCAAACACATGTCGGGATCTGATATTAGGGAACAGAGTTGAGATATGACTAAAAAAAGTGACAATGTATATTTTGGTATTGAATCTCTCTGACTCTTGGAGATCCTGATAATTGGAAACAATTGTCTTGTCATCAGCTTTATTAATCCAAGTGTTTAGTGTTCCACACTCCCAACAATTTCTCCTGCGTAGGTACATGTTATTTTTATAATTGTTGTCCATCAAGTAAGAAAGAAGCAGAATTCCTGGTCAACATACTGTAAAAACAAGAGTTAATTTTATGTCATTTGTTAAATTGCAGCTCCACTGGAAAACAGATTTGTTGAAGATATACGTTAAAAAGACTTTTATATGCCTTGAATTTTCTGCTTTTTGTGCTGTGTTGTGGTAGCAGTATTTAATTGACTTTTATTCTGTTATTTTACACCCAAGTCTATTTTCAATGGCAAGGTTTTTTTTTCATCTTAGTTTTGTTATTTTTGTACTTTTCTGTTCCCTGAATATGAAAAGGTGTATTTTGACTTTAATTGCTAACTTCTTGTTGCTAATGATGAGAGAAACTTTCTGAATAACCCCCTGAGTTTTCATAAGCTAATGGAACTCTGGAAAGCTTGGAGATGGAGATGAACTTTGACCAAAATAAACAACAACAAAAAATACCAGCCCTAAAACTGCTTAATTTATGTGCTGGTTATGAGTTTAAATCCATTATCATTAGCTTTATATTATTAATCACTAAGCAGTGACTATTCTAGGTCTTGGTTTTATAAAGGGTGAGGTTGAAGGAGAAATGGCTTTAAACCCCAAAGAACCATTTGAAATGAATTTTCTAAGAGAACATTTTGTATGATTCTGAGACAAAATTCTCTATGAAATACATGGTTTACACTGTTAAAACTCAAATTAAGAAGTACAGTTCACTCAATAATAAAATAATTAAGTGAAATGCATACAGAGTGTTCCTAACTTTCACTGTTTAACCTTTGAATCCAACCAAACAAGATTATAGGACTGTTAATTGGCTTTTGACATTGGAGTACTTCTTTTGTAGTGAAGGGTTTCAAAGACTGTAGAGAGGGTATTGATGGATGTATTCAGTTGCTTCATGGATGCATTCAGTTGCTTAAAATAAAAATTACTTGGGCTTTTGTGAATTCATTTAAGTTCAGATACTGCTTCAAGAATTTTTATTTTTATTCGAGGTACTTACAAGTTACAGTGGAGTTGTGGCAGTGTTCTATGCTCTTACAGGAAAAAAAATAACAATTTAAAGAGGTCAAGAGTCTAGCAACTTTGTTCACTTTTAGATTTGAAAAATCTTTTTGTCTTGATCCCCCAAATAGGCATTCTTTCTCCTACATGTCTCATTTTTCTTCATGGGCAGATTCTTTGCAAAGAGTTCCATCTATCCCAAGTCTGTGTACAACTGTTACCTATTTTCCTTCTCTCCCCTAGAAAAAAATTCTTAGGATATGTAAAGTTGCCCAGTTTTTCAACCAGCATTTTTGTGGTTACACTTGCCAAAATCCTCTCAATTATTACCCCCACTCCCTGCATTGTGTCCTCACCTGTTTTTGCCTCTCAGCTGATAGGATAGCTGCTTTGTTTGCTTTGCAATCTACCCTTAAACATAATGCAAAAGCACTTTGGAAATATGATCCCCATCAAGAAAGGACAGAGCAAACCTTTATTCTGTGAGACCATATGCCTTTTGGAGAAAAAATAACTGTTGGGGTTGTTTATTTGAAAGACCCAGTGCTTTCAAAAATCTGTTAGAGGAGAAGAACCCAAATGCCCAACTCATTTCTCTTTTTCTCAGAGAAAAATGTTTTAATATAACTGAGACAGCACAGTATCTTCTAAAGACTCAAGATCTCTTAAAAGTACTGTAGCAGCTGTCAGAAAACTGAGTTTACTACTCACTAGGATGCTGTGCAGTCCAGTACATAATTAGCAACATATTCACCATCTGAGAAAGAGAGATGAATAAAATAGGTTGCCACAGTTGCAAAAGGCCTTCAACTCAGTTTGTGATATTCTGCTTACAGTTTTGCAAAAGCAGTCATTCTGGTCAGGATTTTCTCCTTGCCAGAATTTGTGCCTGAGACCTGCAGCTATCAGAGTTGCTTTTTACGAATCTTTTTTTCATAGGGTCCAGTTTGGGCTTTCTGCAAATGATATTAGCTTTGTGTACCCAAGAGACTTTTTTGTCTTTATGGTCATCAGGCCAATGTGTTGCTCTTGAGAGATGTGGGGGATGGCTCAACAACTCTTAACTCTAGTTAGAGAACTGATGAACACCCAGGATTTATTCTTGCTGAGGATGTAGGCTGTGGGTGCTCACAATGTCTTCAAAACCCAGGTTCTAATCTGTGAAACTCCTTGGTTAGAGGTGTTCTCGTGGTAACATTGCTTAGCAGAATGCCAGAGGAAAACAGTTGTTTTTAATATTCTTCCAACAGAAAGTAGCTTCCAATGAACCTTGTGTATTATTTATTCCATTTAATACCTTGTGAAAATGCCCTTACAGATGTATCTTAATTTGAGCTGCCCAGCTCACTCCACTCTGAACAAGTTCTCAGGCTACAGCTTTCAGTGGATGAACTAGACAAAGTGGATGAAGGGATTTTTTTGAGCCATGAATTCCACAAACACTTTCCATGTTGCAGAAATATTAAATCTTGGTGCTTCATAGTCTCTGCAAGGTATTTGCTTATTTTCCACAAATTTCACCAGAACTGGCTTTTCTTCATTAACTTTTTCACGTGGTCAAGAAAAAGAAGGGCCAGTATTTGCAAAGAAGAGAGTTTGCTGCCCATAGATCCAGAAAGCAGCCTAACAGGCTTCCTCAATGAGTGGAAATTACAGTGATTTTTCCCTCTGTTTTTTATCAAGTATAACAAAAAGATTATTTAAAATATGTTATGCTTGTTTATTTGCTCATTTTTTTTATTGGATTCTACTTTATTTGGTTTCTTCTTTTCTTTTGGGATAGATTTTCTCTTCTGGCCCTGCAGACACAGCCGGGCAGGAGTCCTGAAGGCTGGAACAAAAAGTTCACTGGGGGCCAAATTCTCACCTTAACTGAGCTAGGCCTGGCTCCACTGAACCCAGTCAAAAGGCACAAGGAATCAAGCAGGCTAGAAACTGGCCCTTAGTATTGGCTCCTAGTAGCTCTTACATTTGTTAAACCTTCATGCCCCTGTAGGAAAGCTCATTTCATCCACTTTTTAACTGAGACTCTAATGTAGCCATTTTTCAGTGGCACTTACACACCTGTGGGGTTGTGAGGTCTGCAGAGCTTTTTGACTGTTGAAAAGGAATGGTTACAGGGTTAGAGTCTTGCCTTGGGGAGAGCAGCAGCCTTTCCTTAGTGCCAACACTAAATTAGAATTGTCCAGGGAATTTTGGAAAGTGTCTTCTAGACTCCCCTGCTTTAAAAGATCTCCCAGTCTTTCTGGCTGTCGCCTTCTTTGATTTCTGGGAAATGACCCATTTTATCTGCTGAATGGCAGACTCCCCACTGCTCCTATCCTCCCCAGTCAGAGAGACTCCTGTGTGCCTTCCTTTCTCCAAGATTTGCTCTGAGTATTTGCCATTTTTGTCTGAGTGACTGATCCCTCTGGTTATACCAAAGTTACTGGAGAGCTCATACACAGATGCATCAAAAGGCTCTTTGAGGAGAGAGAGTCCATCAGAGCAGCTGTAGCACCTGGAAAAAGCACCCTTGCTGTCATTCTTCTGCATTGTCTCAGCTTGCCTCTCTCTGGCCTTGTGACAAGGAATTGTGTTCTATCCCTTAACCTGGCCTGCTGCCCCTTCAACCTCTTTTAGAAGCTCAGCTGTGTTGGGAAAGGAAATCAAATTATGTATTTTCAACATTTCCTGTTGCTTATATCTGTACACTGATGGAACATCATATTATGTCATTGCACCATCGTTATCCATTATTTGCTGTTAAGGAGTGGAAAGATAATAAATTGTGAGGAGGTAGGGGGAAGGATACAAAGAACTTAAATAGATTATATAGTCATCTATGTTAGAATACTGCCACGTCAGAAAAAGTATCAGACTAACTTATGGTGTCCTGGTTTACCTACTGTACTGGCAAAAAGAGGTATTCCTGTGTGAGAGACTCCAGAAACTGAAGGGTATGTTGTGTGATCAAGGTCAGAACATGTGGGTCCAGTTCAGTCAAAAGAAGGAAGGACTGAGATGGAAAGCACGTGCTTATATGACACAAGACAGGAAAAAAAAAGTTGATATAAACAGAAAGGGAATAAGACAGAAATAAGACATTTGTTTTCAGCAAGGGAAAATAAAATTATGCATAAGTCAAAGCTTGTAAATGGTCAGGATAATTAAGCATGGGAAAAAAAAAAGTCTGGATAGAGGGGCAAATCTTCATTGATTGTCTTTAAGAGCAGATAAGACAAATGTTTGATGATAAAGAAATAGTTTCTAACTGATTTTGCCTTGGGGTAGGATGGTGTGGTAAAGGATGGTATTAAGTGTATTTCAGCCTATTTTATATAATTTTGCTTACTCAGAGCAGAAAATGGCATTGAAACAAGCATACAGGTATTTTTTTTTTTATTTGAAGACCTGTGAAATGTTAGTTGTTCTTCCATTTCTCAATGTGCAAATAATGGACTTTAATTTGCAGGTAACACATATACAGTGTGTTATGTGGTGAAGTGTTTCAAAATAATACAATGAAAGATGAACACTTTCCTGTGCCAATAAGCTTCAGACACTGTTGAATTGCTTGCATTGCATTCCAAATTTGAACTGCTGAGGTCTACATAAATTCAGGTAATCCATACAGCCATGCAGAAAGTCTCCAGGATGAGTTCTGTATTAATAGCAAGAAAGGGTCAGTCTGATAACTTGGTGATCTGGCTCATAATTTGAATCAATTGAAAGTTGTCTGTAAGCACCTCCTGGGACAGAGACCAAACATACCTTAATTTACAGAAGTACAAATTAGGTCATCTGGTAATATTTCTGAAACTCAGTGTTGTCACACAAACAGTTCAGATTAACAAAACAGCAGTGCTCATCTTGTGGTGTGGGAGTCAGGCTGCCTGAAGGCATCAACCTGAGACTGTGGGAATCGGTCTGTAGTTCACCTAACTGATGCTGGAGTTAGGGTGAGCATGATTCAAGCAGCTGTGACTCCTGGGAAATAACATGGTAATAAATCTGTTCATATAAGTTTATGGTTCTAGAAGGTTTCCCCAGTTCTTCTCCCAAATGATGGTAATCATTTGGTGCAGTGTTTTACATAGTCCTAATCATTGCTCCCCATTGGACCCTCGCCCTCAGGCTCTGCCCCAACCTACCTTTTATATATTCTGCATCCACCCTGGACCTTGCTGTTTGGAGCACTCCCATAGTGCTCTTGGGATTCTCCTGGTTTTTTTTGTCATTAAACCCTTTTGCTTTTTGAGTTACACCATCAAGCCCATCCTTTTATTTAAACACTACATTACCCTCAGCCAACATGGTCCCAAGGTGGCAGCAGGTCAGACCACCACATTGTGGCATCTCTAACTTCCTTTTGGTGCAGTTCTTAATTTTTTTCAAAGGATGCTCTTCCCACTGTTTTTGATTTCCTACATTAAAGAGCTTAGAGAATTCACTTAACAACATTAAAGCACACACAATGACAATGAATTTCAGAAGTATTATTGTACTTGCATGAAGACTTTTGTTTTTATTCTGTTATAGAAAGAGGACTTCTAGTTATAATGGATAACATATAACCTTGACATTAAGCAGTTAGGCAATACTCAGTCTAATATTCAAATTCAATTCTCTAGTCCTGCATTCAAGAAGGAAATACCTTGTCTCTTTCTCCTCATGATAACATTTTGATATTTATTTCCTGGTCTCTGGCTGCTTTAGGCTTTCATATATTTGATATGCTGTGCCTGTGGCACAACATAAGTTAAATCCTACCTCTCTTCTTCCCTCTACTACTTGTTGATGTGACTTATTTTTATCAAGACAGTAATACTTTATGTAGTTTGGGTTTTCTTTCTATTATGTTGGAAGGTAGTTCTCAATGCCCCTTGTTCTTCTTAATAAATAGTCTTTTTTCCATTCACTTACAGAGGAAAGAAGTGAAAAAAAAAAAAGAAAATAAGCAGTAGAGCCTACTCATAACCTTAGGAGTAATGGCCATTTCCTCTTTGTGGGGAAAAAATGGATCAGAATTAAGGAAGAAGTTTATAGACACTGAAGACATCTGAGTTTTTGAAAATCATGCTCTATTTTGCCTTTTTTGAGTTTTTAGTTTGTCACCCTGTTTAAACAGGTAGAAGATGTCAACAAAGCAGAATAAGTTACTATTTTTAGAGCTGTCACATCATCATATTGTATTATATGAGAAGCCAGGATAAGCTGATGAGCCACAAATGGAAGAGGTTTACTTCAATTAAATGTAATATTATAAATTAAAGAAAATCCCCCATTTTGCAAGGTGCTTGAGATAGGAAGAACAGCATATATGCTGTAAATGGTAATTTTAGTCCAGATGAACATGTAATTTAATTTAATAATGATTCTTTCTGTCTGCAAACACTTCATAACCTACACATTTTAACCAATACTATCATTAGTTTACATGCAGAGATTTAATTTTATTGTAGGGCCTCTCTTTTCATAGATGCTTAAGAATGGAAGTAGTATGAGTTGGAAGGTTGCATAGTACAGAATGATATTAAAATAATTTGCTGTTTCCTAACTGTAGGAAAGTTTCAGTCTTCCAAACTGAAATTGCTGTACTTCTCTTAGGAATTGAAAAGTCTTCCTAATTTTTTAAATTTTCTTCAAGTCAAAAGCTCAGAACTGTGATTTGGGAAAATATATTCTCTCCTTGCATATTCATGGGTTACTAAATGATATCTTAAATTGCTGAGGAGCAATGTAATACAGTATTGTTACCCTTGGCACACAATCATTTCCAAAGACTGTGTCTTCTGTGTGTGGTTTGCAAAGAGAATGGGGGAAAACCAAAACCATTGTATGTGTACTTCAACAAACTTCAGGGAACATCAAGCAAAATCTCACTGCAAGTTGACATCACCTCAGTGAAGAAATGCAGCTTCATGTTACTGTCAATAGGTATTGTAACATTCTTGGTGTCAGCTTCTTTGTGGGACAGAGAATTTCACTTGCCTTTCTTCCCATCATAGAATTTTCTATTTATTCCCTGCACCTTGGCTTCTCTGGGTCTTTATCTGCATGATGTGCTGTTTCTGTGGCATATTAGGTTAAGCCTAACCTGTTGTATTTTAGGATACTTGCTGTCATCCTCCCAGCTCCATGGCAGAGATCTCTTGTAAGAGTTTTTATGTGCATGCATGCACAGACACGCACAAGTGAATAATACAGCACAGGGTATGCTCAGTGCACCTGTCAAAGGTATAAACACAGAGTGGATACAGCTATCTGAAAGAGATAGTGTCAATCAGATCTGTGAGAAGGGGGGAGCATAGTAGATGGCATATCTGCTGAAAGCAGGCAATTTTAATTATCTGAGATAGTTTGAAGCTATGAATAATTTATTACCCACAAAAGTCTTTTTTAAAGCTTCTTATCGTGGTGATCCACTGATATTCAGATCACAGTCCCTGATGCTTCCCTATTTGAACTGCTACTCTGGAGGCACTGCCTGGAAACTATATGTTTCTCTCCAGCTAGTCAGCATAGATTGAGTTGTTTTGACAGCCCAGCATGAGACTGTAATAGTCCAGCTAAAGAGCTGAAAAATACAACACACAGCAGAAAATAAAACATTTCCTTGGACAGTGATAACCACCCTGAACAACACAACACACTCCAGAATAAATAAGGGAGGATTTGAGGGTTGAATTTGGATGATTTGGGCAGCCTGTACAGGTACAGCTGTGAACACAGCAGTGTTATTCTATAGGCTGATAACAATTAAGATGAAAAACACCCTTACAGTACACCAGTTAGGAGTTCAGTCACACCATTGCTCTGTTTGAGCTCTTTTGAAGCCGGCAGTTTGTGTGCTTCCTGCAGATTTGAGAGAATTTAGCAGCTAATTTCCCCCCCTCCAAAAGCCTGTTTCTCTCTAGGCTGTCCGTGCTGAGTGGGACAGGACTGCAGCGCTGGCACAGCTTGAAAGCAGAGACAACTGCTCTCACATACACTTCATCCACTTCATTCCCCGCCCCCCCCCCCCCCCCCCCCACCTCTTTTACAGGTTCCTAAGCAGCAGAGAAGCTGGGGAGAATAAATAAGAATGAGGAGCAGGTTCCTGGAGGAAGAGGTGGGAAGTGAAAGACAAGAAAGCATTCGAGAGGTGGGAGATGTGTGTGGTGAGTGGAGCACGTTTGTGCCATGAGGGTGGCAGGATTGGTAGGGATAGAGAGTAGCTGAGGAAGCAGAGGCTGACTTCACTGGTGTGGTCAGAAATATCACAGGTCACCCTAGAGCTGCTGATGTATCTTTTATGCTCAAGTGTTAAGATCCCAATGAGGGACCAGGGACTTCCTTAAATAAAAGCCTAAAACTGGTGAATACGTCGGCATCTTAGGGAACTGCATCTGAAGGTAAGCCATGCCCTAAGTTTGTCTGTAAGCCTCTGCTAAATTTTGAGAGACTGATGCATATGGCAGGGCAGGATTTTCCATCTATGTGTCCATTTGAGGTGATGGATCTGGAAGTCTGTGAGAAGGTGTTCAGACCTGGTGTTTGAGAGCTTAGAGGAAAGCAGCATGGTGTTGAAGGGGAATAAGGAAACCCAAAAGTCTGTCAGATTTACAGTTCTCAAGCACTGGAAATGCTGCTCAGGGAAATGGTTGAATAATCCTCCCTGGAGGTATATAAAGCATGTATAGATTTGGCACTTAGGGACATGGTTTTGTGGTGGGCTAGGAATTGCTGAGTTAATGGTTGGCCTTTCATAAAGGTATTTACCAACCTAAGTTACTCTCTGCTCCAAGTCCTTAACCCAGCCACAAAGAGATTCAAGAAATGGGAAATGTCTTACTTCAGCTGAGCAGGCCAAAAGCAAGCATGAGGTAAAGTTAACCCACAGAAGGCAGAGGATGATAATGCATTGAATATGGAGCTTAGGTGAAAATACTAAAGGAAACCTGTCCTTTGTAATGCAACACACTCTATTACTGCTTTCCTTGTAAGACATGTTCTGTTCTCTGTTAACTGTAGTGCCTATTGTCTAACATTTATTGTAAGATGTGAAGGATTTGCAAAGTGATAGATAAATTTGCTGTAGGAGCCCTAACTGCTGAAATGTTTTGTTTTTACATACTGTATTTCTGTAAAGCAACAATACAGTGTTGCTGAATTGTGCAGGCAACATGTATGCAGAAAAGACTCAGAGGAATGTGTGTAAGTAAACACCCCTGCCTGCACAACCCTGGTGAGCTTTTTGCTGAATTTCCAGTTTATAATCTGACTTCAGTGGCAGCCTTGCCACCAAATTATTTTAGAATGAGTTGTAGAGAAAAGCCTCTTGAGGCAGTGAAACAGCAGGTGGCCTGCTTAGTTTGTTGTGGTGGCACCTTATGAATAACTCAATTGATCTCCATATGCTTCCATTCACTCTTGCTTACAGCAGTGCTACCTTAAACACGGAGCACTTCAGCATCTGATAGCAAAGGTTTTATTCACATTAAAAAAAATGACATACTGGAAGGGAAACATGTTTCACTGAAGACATTACTTTGTCATCCAAACCCACTTTCAGTGCCAAAAGCTGATGCAAAACTCACGTACTGGAGCAGTCAAAAATGAAAATTACATGAGTTGTTTTGCAGTGATATATTAAACTAGGCTCTAAGATCACAGTTGTCTGGTAGAAAAAATTGAAATTCACCTATACAAAATATTTTGCTCCAGTTAATGATTTCTGAAGTTTTTGACACTTGTCTTTCAGCCTTGGAGAGCAAGCCTGGAAATTTATAAGTGGTGGATGCCTGAGTCGTGTCCGTGTCCATCCACATGCAGCAGACTGTCAGCTGGGTTTCAGGAGAGCAGGATCTGGTTTTACCCGTGCACTAGAGAGTGACCTAGGTTCCAAAGCTAGTGCTGATAGAAACACACATGTTCCCATGTCGTGGTGATGCTGTCGGGGTTCTGGTCTCAAAGTCTAGTACCACCCAGCACAGTAGCAGCCTGTCCTGAGTGATGCCTTCCTTTCAGCAGGTGTTTTATTCAGTGCAGTATCCCCAGGTCTTCCAGTCAGAGCTAATAAGACCATCACCCACGTGGACAGTGTGGACCTGGTGTACTGAGAAGGCTGTGTATCAAGGAAGCAGTGTAAATGGAAAGACCAAACAAAGAAAGCTGTACAGCTTGCTCTGACAGGCAAGCACCCAAGGACAGCATATAATGCTTTGTCTTGTTTTAAATCACCACTTGACTATGGAACAGGCTCATCGTAAAAACTTTGTGATGTACAAAAAGGAGAGGGGTGGATTCATATTTGCTGGTTTTAAGTTAGATAATCAGCTTAGATAGATGTGGTTATGTGATAGATGTGGTTATCCCTAACCCTTAGATGATAGTTCACTCCCAAAAAGCCTGAATATGTGTGCACACTACTTTTGCAGGTACTTTTGTTTCTGTGACTTGGATGCTTCTGGGCTCTCAGTGCATGGTAGTGGAAGATGCCCTTTGTTTACACAGAACAAGACGTTGAGCCTTGGAAACAGATCCTGGTAAATGTGTGATCGTGTTTGTGATGTTTCCCTGTTTACTAGTTTATCCAGGAGTCTTGTCTAGCATCTGATTTACTTATCATATTTTTCTTCTCACCAGCTTAACATTAACAGGGTAATATATAAGAATGTGGGTACAATGTATATAAAAAGGAATGGGTCTCAGTCAAGTCCAATTATTAAATTTCATGAATTACTCATATTGAATTACTGCATGTCTATACTTTTGAATTTCTCCTATAACTTGTCATTGAGAAACCTTCATTATTGCAGTCTCCTTTAGTGAATGAAGTCACAGAATAATTTCATTGCTATCTTTCATATGCTACTCTGTTCCTTCAAATTATTTTCAGATACACTTAGAACTCCAAATTAAGTATGAAAATGTGGTTGTAAGATGAACAGTCATCACTAGCTCATTTTAATGATCTGTTTATCCTTTAAAATAATCTTCTTATTTTTGTTTAGCTATGAAATGACTGAGTGATGCACTGAGAGAAGACTGTCCAGTTATTGCTACAAATTGCATCTCAGTCTGATTTGTTGATGAATATGAAAAGCAACAGTTTCTAAAGGAAATGTAATTTATATATTAAATGGGATTTATGTATTTTAGCTTTAGTACATACTTTGGTTTCATGGCATTTTCTGTATTTATGACATGTTTTTTGTTTAATCTAAAATACTGATTTTGGCCTGCAGATCATCTATGATTCATGAAAAAATATCTATTTTCAGAGGAAAATATTTTCTCGTACTAGCAAAATATGCTACAGACTATATAATAACATTATGAGAAAAATTATGTGTATATATTTAATTGTTCTGTTGAGATTATAAGTATCCATGCTCTTTTTTTTTTTTTTAATAGTACTGTGCTTTATTTTTCTTGTACTGCCCCCAAACTTTTTCCAAGCCAACCAACTGGCTCAATGAGTTAAGTCTTAGGTTTATTCTACTGTAATATCTGAGGAGATTACAGATTTTCTCGTTTGGATACATACAAGATTCACTCAGAAAACTGAGCTAGGTATGGAAATATCTTTAAGAGATCTTTCTATACTTTCATAACTCTGTCTTTCTGTACCTTCATCTGCACTAGAAAACATAGTCTTCAATATTCTTTATAGAATAAATCCTATGAAAATACTGAAAAATCACAATCAGTATTACAAACAGTAGTAAACAAAGGATAGAATATTAGCAATAATAAGTCAATTCACTTTGAATAACTTGTTTTTTGGGTCCTGGATTCAGCAAAGAAGTACCAAGGACAGCCATTCTGGCCTAATGTTGTTGTCTTTCGCATGGCCAATATAGATGAGCTACAGTAATTTCACTTATTCTCAGTGATGAGGGCCAGATATGAGGAACTAGAAACATTACTCCTGCTTCCCTTTAGACTGTGTAAGGAAAGGCACTTTAAAACTTGTCTAAAGCATCTTTTCAGCAACTGTAGAAACACCAGTAGCAGTTGTGCTGAACTGCAATGAGTATTCAGACTTATCTCAGCAGTTTTCTTTCTTATTCACTTTAGCTACCTGGGATTAATTTATATGCTGCTTTTACACGATTCAGTTGACAAAATTCAGTTGTGTCAATGCAGGGAGTTTGCTTTTTTTTTTCTTAGTTTCCATGTAGGCTGAATCAGTAGGTTATAGGAGTGTATAGTAATGAAGTATATACATGACTGAGTCTGCTTGTCACAGTGGAGAAATTTTTAAGTCCCTATTCTTCTGGAGACACATCAACAAGATGTCTTCATTATCTCTGTGACCTTGATTCCTCAGTACAATCAATCACAGCTTCAGTCATTTATTGTGGTTAACAGTAAAGGAGAAATCCTAAAAAAATTCATAAAACACGCAATTTCACAAACAGAGAATAATTTTAGAGGTTAGGTATTTTGACTTTACCATATATTTGGGGCTGGGGGGTGAGAGGAGAAGAAACCCTCAAGTTTATTACATCTTCTAACAGCTGTTTCTCCTTTTTTTGCCAAAACACCATCCCATGGGAATATGCTACTTCTTATTACTTACTGGGGGTACTTCAAAGTCCCAGTGAAACAGGAGACAGTAATGTCGAGATCTTTCCACACCTCACTGTCTCCTTTTTGTCATGCTGCCACAGACTTTTTTTCAAGAGAATTCAGAGCAACACCAGCCACTGATAGTCTGAGCCTATTTGTCCACATAATGCCCATCTTGTTTTGAGCTTGACTCAAATGCAAGTAGATGCCCCCTTTTATTTTCTCTCTTGCTTTAAACTCAGATTCAGTTAAGGTGGATACAAATTCAGTATTAGTTCTCCCATCCCATCTTCAGTCACCTAAAAGACTCAGCTTTGTCATTTCTGTGAGCTGGGATCACAGTTCAGAGGCTCATTGTCTCTCTGTCCCTCAGTGCCCAACTAATGAGCTGTGCACCTTTATGTTTGCATATAATTTTGCAGAGGTTGATTGTCTATATGTACTTAGCCTGGCAAGCAACTTCCATTCTAACACACTACTTTACATCTGCCTTTAGCTTTGTCATGGAAAATTAGACAGTGAAAGCACTGAAGCACAAGTTTAAATCTGTCTCTATGGAGGAAAGCACTCAGACATGTGCTTAAATGTAAATATGTGCTTAGATCCTATCATTAAGTCAAAGAGACTCAAGTGCATGCTTCCAGTTAGGCATATGCTTACATTCCTTTTGAATGGTGATGCTTTCCTGAATTAGCACCTTACCTTGGCCAGGAAATTGCCACAATTCCTACAAAAGAAAGGAAATATTTCTGCAAAGTCCAAAGGCACGCTGTCAGAGGTTTTTGAATTATAGGTCATTTAAAAATATGCTGATTTAAATTTGAATTTCTGTCTTAGCTTCTATTTTCATCTGTCTGGCATAAAAGTGATTTGTTAGCACTTAAGCTTTCAAGACTGGTCATTTACAAGGCTACAGTTAACACCTTGAAATGTTATAATGAAGGATAAGTAGGTTTCTGGAAAAGCTCTAAAATTGCATGTTTGATACCAATTGCTGACTCTTAAAGGTCATGTATGAACTCACTATGGGGGTACAGTTTATCTGACCAATGGCTGTCAGGAATTGCTCACATATTAAACTGGTGCTGCTCCTTGATGGAGGTATGTATGGGTGGACTAGGCAAAATTCTTAGCAGATCAGATACATCATATTCTCAGTTCCCAGTCAGTTATAACTCCTTCAAAAAAAATTAATTATCTATATTTGGAGGAAATAAATGATGATGAGGTTAGGATCATATTAGTACAGATATCTGGGAAGAGGTCCAATACGTATGGCTCTTTGCTATTCATATTCATGCTGTTTAATCACTCCTACTAACTTGTAGCTGCGTCAAAAAGAGTTTTCTTTCCTTTGGCACCAAGTTTGATAAAGATCACAATCAAGGGCTGTAGGTGTGAATATGCTGATTTTGGTTAACATAGCTCAAATGTGTTCCAGGCACTGCTCTGACAGTGCTTCAGCACAGACAGTCGTGTTCAGAAACTGGGAGTACTGCCTACCAGGATTTTGCTTACCAGCATGTTTGTAGCCAATTTTGTAGTCACAGCAGTGCAAGAGATGGTCCTCACACTTTTCAGGTTAAACTAAGTGGATGTTAGACCCTTGGAATGGAAACATGAAGACAAAATTTATTTAAACTCCCATAGACTTTATAATGCTCAGGGCTTTTCTTTAGCAGAGTAAGGGAAGTCATGGCAGAAGGTAAAATGTTCCTGTTCCAAAATATAATTTTCTACCTTTGCCAAAGAGAAATAATGAAAAAAAATTGAGTGTTCAAGACTGGGATCTTCTGTATGTTGTTCAGGTATGGCAGATTTTCTGCAATCAATCTCTTGGTTTGGCAGCTGAAAAACAAGAGCAAGAAAAGGTGAATTACACAGTCAGAGGGTCTTATTTTTTTGAGGCTGCCGAGTGCCTTGTTTGGCTCTCTTTGCAATCCTCTAGGCTCAGACTCCAGTGACTGATATTCAGTCCTCTCACCCCAAATGACTGGGCTTCAATCATCTTGTCTCATTTTTCCTTGATTCTCTTCCCTCTGCATACCCTGATGATGAAGGAACCACAGAAAGACAGAGGTTTGGATCACAGCTGGTGGAATAATATAGTAATGCAATTGCAAAGCTGAGCATTAGAATTTGCTCCTGAGTACCCTCAGGAAATCAGGGATGCTGCTGCTTTGCTATTTCAGAGATTTTATGTGAGATCAAGTTGATTAATGTGTGAGAGGTGTTTAGATAAAACTGGTGAGTAGCTATGTGAAGTCAGTGCCTCTATCAGTAGTAACTTGTGAATTGTACTGTTTCTCCTCTAGTGTTTTCTTGGTCTCGATTTATGTTACTTTTTTTTTTTTTTTCTTTTAGAGAGATACCATCAGCAGGAGGCTCAGAAATGTCAACTGTAATTAAAAATGTAATTTTCAAAGGCATTTTGCAGTTTGTTCGCATGGTAAATGGTTTCCTGCCCTCTGAACTTTCAGCCTGCTGAGCTGAGCTGAAGAGTTAGACATTTCCTTAAAATCCTTACATTCTCTCACAAGTGTAACGAGGCACTTGTCAGCTGCACAAGCTGGCAAAGGAGAGTTCATCTAATGGTGTAGAGCTTGAAAACATAAAAAGGAGTTTGTTTGTTCACTAGAGTTTTCAACCCTGTCAAATTACTTACTGAAAATTCCATTCTGCTCTATTTTAATTTTTTAGTCTTTTGTTTCTTCTCTCACTCCTTTATTTACTTAAGGCATTACTTACTTGTTTTATTGTCCAAATGAAAATACATTCCTTTTGACCTCTACTACCATCAAAATCTGTCCTTTTTTTTCCTGGTCTTTCATACTCTGGATCTGTTGGATAGTTGATTATACTTTAGATGCTTTCCTTTGTCTGATATCTGATCACCTATCAAGCTAAAATAATCTTTCCTCATAACATCTCTATGTGGAAAAGAGGTCTTACTATTAAATATTCATTAAACAAGAGAAAGGTTGATTCCAGAGCCCAGTGATGAGAACAGTTACCAGGTTCATGGTATCCTCAAGTCACTCTTCTGTCATTACTCATGCAAAGTAATTGAGCAGTTAGGGGAACTGTTTTACTCAAAGAGAATAGCTGTTTTTGAGCTCTTCTGGGAGCTCTGGACCTGGAAGGTCTCAGGTCCAGTTTCTATCCCACACCAGGGTTTGAATCCTTTTCTAGGACCTCTTGTTTAGGGCTAAATCCATTCCTAATTTCCCTGTACTCCCGGATACTTGCTTGTAGGTTCAGTAAAGCTCTGCTTTATGTTGCTGGCCTATCCTGATTCTGTTGCCCAGACTATCAGATAAGACATTTTAAAATATTTTTCTGACCACTGTGAGAATCCCTTTATGAAAGCTGAGCAGTTTATCAGTTTGTTGGGTGGTATCGGTGGTTAGGTGGACTTGGCAATTCAGACTGGCAGCAATACAGAGGTTTACGAGATTTGTTGAGAGCTGAGCAAAGGTTTTGAAACCTGCCAGAAATTTACATGATAGATGGTGGGAGTCTGCTACCTTGGAAGAGTGAAGTAGTTCTTACAGGCTAAATCTCTTACCCATCCTGGAGATTTATCTCATGAATGAATTGTACAGAGAAAGGGAGGTGAGTGCTGGGGGAAGAAAGACATAAATACAGTGCATTGCAATTTGTAGTAGCTGTTAAAGACAGTGAGTGTAGTGCATTAACTGAATTAACAAGTAAAAGAAGAGGAAGGTGAGGGGAGAGAGACTGTAATTAACAAGAGCTACTGGCGATTGCCATTAAGATTATTTGTTTTTGTGTCTGTTTTCTGGGACTGTTATTTATCTTTGTCTTTCTAGATTTTACACTCTGGACCAAGGATTGTCTTCCTGTGCTCAGAAAATATGTAATGTAAATGAATTTTTGTAAAACACATGCCATACAACTCTCTCCTGTCCTTAGCTTTCAGTGTGAAAGGTTAACTAATACTCAAACCTTCGATATATATTTAAGCATTCTCTTTGTAGAAATGTTACCAAAAATGTATCTAGTAGATACATTTAGTACTACTCACATCTAGTAAAAATCTTGGTGCATCTTATGTGGGAAGTTCAGACTTTATGTAGGAAGACAACCATGAAATTTTGACTTTGCAGTGTGCTGCAGATGTGTAGAGTTTTGTACCTGAAGTCATTGGCACTGCATACTGGAGGGTCCATTGAAAGACTTGCAGCATAGCTGGAGACTAAAAGACAAGTTCCAAGACAAGAAATTTAGTATCCTGGGTTTTTTCGCATATGCTTGATCGTCCTTTGAAGGGCTGCAGTGCTTGAGGTTCACATCAATCACAGATTTTGCAAAGTGATTCAGATTTGCTCTGCAGCTGTCATTCTCTGTGGAAGTAAGGCTGGGCAGGAGTGGTGCAACCCATCAGTCAGTGAGCAGACTAGGTTCATTAATGTGCTGTGTTAGTCCACTAATAATAAGTACTGACTACCATATTGTCTACTGCCTTGGAAAGTTTGTAGAAAGCAGCAAGTCAAACAATATTGCTTGCTCTTTTTGTTTCCTGATAGACCCTCTTCTATTCTCCAGAGCAGTTTTGCCTGAGATTGCAAGCCTGAGTATTGTGCTTAGGAACAAACAATGTATCAGCCCTGTTTCATGCCGATGGATATTCTAGGTATTCCACTTTCACTTGCAGTAGCAATAAAATACTGTAAAGAAAACATTGGCAGACCATTTTGTCTTGGAAAATAGCTTTTTTTCAAGTTAATGTATCTTATTATGTTTATTTCCCCAAAGATTACAAAGAAAAATAATGAGGGGAAGAAGGGTGAGAGGAGAAGAGGGAAGGGGAAGAAGGGAGAGAGAATATCTTCTTAATACTACAATGTTTTGTTTTAACTACAACATTCTAACTTTTCTTTGGAAATTGTTTCTGATTCTAAAGGAGAATGTAGAATGGGGGAAAAAATTCCTGTCAGAATTTTCTTTGCAATAGAAGTCTGCAATGTTTGGATCTTTTTCCTTGTCCAGATGAATCTAACTTTTAAAATCTTGAAATCCTCTCCAGTTTAAATTTGAATTCTCTGTGTACTTCTCATTAGCAATAGATAATTGTCTAAACCCACAAAATGCACAAAAATAATCACAAAATTTGCTAATTTCAGCTCAGACACTTCTGACCTTCCTAGTTGACAATGGCAGACCTTTCCTTCCCCTTTATCTGAAATTTTTCTGGTTCCTCTGCCCAGTTCCTTTGCCTGCTGCCTATATTTGCATTTCACAAACTCTTGTAAATTGCTGAGACTATGGCAACAAAGCTGAAAAAAAAATAGATGCAGTAAATGAAAGTGTTGGCTGAGAAAAGGGATCATAAAGGAATATGTTGCTTTATATTTAATAATGCAGTTTTAAAGATCACTGAGACTGATTTAGATTTTACATTGTTTTTGCACTCTAGTGATTCATCCTTTATTTACATCAGTGTACCAGGGAGAGGAATCCATTCCAGTCTTTCTCCTAATCTATCTCCTAATAAAGACTATCTAAGAGGGCCTTCGAGGGCTTATCTTACTTCCTGCAACACCTTATATTTGATGCTTTAGAGATCTTGAAATTATTAAAAATTAAGCCCAGTCTGTTGATTCAATTGCACCCTCTGGCAAGCTGACTGAAGTGCTAAGGGAATATTTTATTAATTTTAAGTGAACCAGCAATTAATTTAATATGTAGAAGCCTTCTCGTACTGAGTGAGAACCCAGAGGTTGGACTAGATAGTTTTTCCTAGACCTTCCTAATTTGAGATATTTTAGTTGAATCCCTGCAACACTCTTTCTAGGAGAAACTCTCCTGTCTCCCAGTAACCTTGACTCTGGGTATCCATCTCTGCCCTCACTTGGACACACTAACAAAGAGCTTGGAGGTTTCCCATCAAGCAAAGGAATTTTTATGATGACTAGGCTCAGTGGCTGGAGTTGAACTCCTTGATCTTCCTCATGATATTCAATCTCAATTCATTTATTGCTCAGCAGGAGTTCTCTAATTCCAGTTTAGATAGACTGCAATAAATTTCCAGAGGAGAAAGTAATATACTGACTTTTAAAAACTGTATTGATGTTTAAAATCTCATAACTGCAAGGCATTTAGCAGTGTTTGAACAATGAGATTGCTTAATCGACTGATTGTACTGAAACATGTATTTCTATAGATCTCTTATTCTCATTTCAGCTTTAGAAACAGAAAAGTCGGTTGACTTTCACTCATACAAAGCCCATTTAAGACTCTAACCTAATGACCACCGCATTTCACTAGAAAGTGTTCTGTTTTGTTTTTTTCCCTAAGATCTTCTTGGAGTTTTTTTCACTAAATAACAAAAAAGTAAAAAAAACAAAAAACAAAAAAACCCACAAAAACTGTGCTAGATTATTGTAGTCTGATTAAATTTATGAAGTATGCACACATAATTCAACAAATCCTGTGTATAGAGGCATTTCCTCTGTAGATTCAAAGTCTGTCCCAAAACATGGTATAAAAGGGACTAAATCTAAATATGCTGTATTTTTTCCCATTGATTAAGTCTTGGAATGGCTCAAAATTTTCATGAGATGGCAAGAAAATCAAAATAAAAATAGAATTGCAAAATTTCTGCAGTTTCATAAGCTCTGAAGCTGAAAACACATTTGCATCATGCTCCACAGAAACTTTGTTTTGCAATGACTGTCTCTTTCTTCATACTCTGTGCTGTTTGTTTTTTTTGTTTTATTTTTTTTTTTACCTGAACCTCTTGCCCAAACAGCTCTTGACTCCTTTTTCAATTACAAGAAAACACCCTTAGGACACTATACAAATTTGTCAGCAATATACTGTCACTAAAATGCTTCAGTGTTAATCATGGAGTTGTCGGCTTAGGTTGGTTGGAATCTAAAAATAATGTGAAGGAAGGTGGGAGTTGTGGTTTTAGTGGCCCTTTAGTGCTGCAGCAAATTGCAGACTGGCATGTTTCCCTTCTTCATAGGTCACATCCCTCCTTTAAGAGTATCCTCATCAGTGCCATTTTGGGGAATTTTTGAGCATCTCTGCACAGCATGCCTGTCACTGCAGTGCTTTGCTGAAAGCATTAATTCCCTTAAGAGCAGTCAATGATGAATTTCTGCATTTGATGTGGGAAAGGAGGAACGTGAGGCAGGGAGCCAAGGAAAGGGGGAGAAGTTGTTCCACTCAGAAAATATAGAGATTATGCCTGGCTATTGGTTTACATCATTTATATCTTGAGGATTTCAGCCTACATCAACATGAAGCTTTGTTTTGCAGCAATTTCCAGTGAAACGTGGATGTTTTTAAAGGGATTGCTGAGGCAGAGAAATAGTTCAGAATATGGACCAGTGCAAGGAAAGGATGAGCTGGGTGTACTGGTACAGGTTCTTGCCTCATGGTCATGACAAAATAGCAATGTTGATGTCCCACAGTAGAGTTTGCTTGCCTTAGCTTGGCAGTTTGCTGGAGGAGAAGCTGAATGGATGGTCCTTGACTGGGTAGCTCTCACTGGCACAACAGCTTCTCCTCCTCAGGACTCCATGGATTAATGCACCAAACCCTTGAGGTTCAGGCTATGCCAAAAGAAATGCACAACCCCTCCAGCAGGGTTAGACTCATGCAGCTGGTGCTGAGGTAACAGCCTGTGCCTTGCACAGCAGTGGATGGGTGAGAGGAAGTGTCTGGTGGCATTGTGCAGGTGTGTACCTGTGAATGCTCTAGCTTGTTAGTCTGTTCCTACAAAAACAATCAGAAATGTCTTTGGAGCTGAGCCTCTTGAAAAAAGTAGTAATCTAGCATGGTTTTCCAAGCTCAGCAGCAGCTGCAAACTGCTTCTGTGAGGCCTCCCCTTTAGCCTTACTTTGCCCACCACCCTTTTGATATTTCACCATTTCATTGCAGCACCCCAATGTCCTAGTATGTGGTGCAGGGAGTTGAACTGCCTGGGCACAGAGGGAGCCCAGGGGCGAAGAGCTGATCCATGTAAGTCATGTGTGGCCATTTGATCCCATACAAAAGTTACTTATTTTCCACAAGTGACTAATTTGATATATTTTGTTAGAAATCCAGTACTTGTAGGTATCACTTCTGTTTATTTCTCACAGTTGTGTCTACTTCTGTCCAGGTGTCCTTGAAAGCTGAAAACAGGAATTAAACTCCAGCAATTGTTTCTCATGGTGAACTTACATGAAAAAGTGCTTCTTCTTTCGCTGCAGAAATGCTGTGAATTGTACATTCTTTAATCCTTGTTGATTGTAATGTAGGGAGTTAGTTGAGTATGAGCTACCAGGCCTCACAACTAGAACACTACCAAAAATATGCTTGCCCATGAGAGGAATATCTGGAAGGTAACTGTCACTCTCTGACTGGGAGCTGAAGGGCCAGTGACCTCTGAGAAGAACAGGGGAGACTAAGGGAGATTTTTCTGAGATGGACAGCCTGACTAGATATGTTTTACTTGAAGAAAAAAAAGCCCGGTTTTGTATGGATATAAGATATTTTTTTTATACTCTATCTACCTGGACTGTGTCCTTTCTTGGCTGCATGTCTTTTTCTGCGTAGTTTTGCATAAGAAATATTTTTGTAGCTGAGACTTGAAACTTGGGACTGAATAAACCAGAGCCACTAAGTCACTTTAAAATACTGCCTAAAAAGTAAGAACCTCTTCTCTTTACAGATTTATATTGTAATCTGGACATCAAAACCTGTCTGAAATTGTTTTCTAAGATTTGCTATAAAACTTCAATTCTGAAAGAGCTTAGGATTTCTGTCACTCATCTGCAGAGAAAGCCTGGTCCCAGAATGCAGTACTTATCCATCTCACTATGTATAATAAAATGATGTTTCTTTATGTTAGAGAAAGACAAAGAGAGTGCAAGGGAGTTGTATGTCTTCAGTTACAAAAGTTTTAAAACATATCCACGTTTTCCATGTATCATATTCACTATTTGAAGCTGTTCCACTGCTCATCAGCAGTAAGCTTTACACCTGAATTTCAAATATGGCCAGATATTCAGCCAGTAAGTAATAGAGCTTTTTGATTTCAAAGGAGCTATGCTAATAAATACAGATGGTTGCCTCTGTATCCAATATATATATATATATATATATATATATATATATATATATATATAAACATATATAAAATATACTTCAATAGGAAGCCCCTGTATTAGTATAATTTAAAGTCCTTTTCCTTAATTCCTGTGTGAAAAATAAAATACAATGTGTATCACTTTACTCAGGAAGCTGGCTGAACCATTAGGAGAAGTAGAATCAGGGATGCTGAACAGCTTATGCACAACAAAAGTGTGAAATGCAATTCTGAAATACTCTGGAAGGAATGTGGGAAAGGAAACCTGTGTTGGTGCTTTTCTGCACTCTCAGCTCATCTTCTTTTAAATAAAAATGTCAGAGGAGCTTTTATGCAGTGCTGGAACACTCAGAACCTCGTACATACCTGATATGGGACAGGGAAAACTCTCAGTCAGTGTCCATATGTGTGTGGGGCATATTTTTGCCTTCTGCTACTGGCATTGGCATATTGATTCTGTCCCTGACTAGACACTGAAATTGATGGTCATTGAAAATTGCATCCTTCTCGTAGCAGTGCCCTGAACTTGTCCAAGCAGCAGGATAAAATAAAATAATATAAAATAAAATAAAATAAAATAAAATAAAATAAAATAAAATAAAATAAAATAAAATAAGTCCTCTTTTATGATGGATTTTGATCTTAACCAGTAGAAACTGGGGTAAGGGGAGGGGAGTGGGGCAAGCTGTGGAGTTCTCAAGTAATTATTCTCTGCCTGTGTATATGTGTGCCTGTACAGGTCTATGCATGTAGGCATTCATTCTGCCATCCCTCCATTTCTTTTTTTTTTTTTCCCTTATAAGGGAAAGGACCTTCCAGTATATCTCCCTTGTTAGGAACAGCTGCTTCTGCTGTGTCAGCCCAAGAGCTGGGTGTCTGTGCAAATACAGGGAACTGAGAGAGATCTACCTTACATTTGAGGGAAGAGAAAGAGTAAGTGCTCTCTTGTAACTTACCCTGCCAGAGGGACTGGCCTCTGTAACTACTCCAGTGAATCGCACAGGCTTTTAGGGCCTGGCTTTTTAGAAAGCTGGACCTCTATCTACAAGCATGGCTTTTGCTGTGTTTTCTGGGTCAGTTTTAGGTGTTGAGCCATTGTTACATTCTCAGGAGTTGTCCCATAAAAGCCAGGAAATTACATGGCCCCTGGGCCAGTCCTTCTGAACCTCATATTAATTCATGCAATGGAGGAAAGTAGGAGAAATAATAGGGTGAATGAGAGTGATGTGGGCACTGCCTTTGGCAAAAACTTCTCCAGTAGTTTTGATGTTCATTTTCCTCTGATTTTTTTCTCTTGCTGAATTTATTCTATTGTTGGAGCTTTTCTGAATTAGATGAAAAGAAAAAAAAAAGTCTTTGATTAATATCTGATTTGATTTGAGCTTTGTCAATGATGGATGCATTCAAATATTCCTGTCAGAGTGAGCAAGAGTGAGGTATTTCTATTAGAATCATGGCATGTAGGCTTCAAAAGAAACACAAACCTTGCATATTGAGTTTCAGAGCTGCTTAACCAAAAGTAAGACTGGACATGAATTTTTCCATCAGCCAGGAACTGTAAAATTAAGTAAAAAGTGGAAAGAAAATTTTCAGCCTCTGACAAATCCAGACTGTATACATTGGGTATATTACAATAAACGTCCCCTACTTAATATTGTTTCCTTTTTAATCTCTCATGATAGAAAAAAAAAGACCAAATTTGGAATATTTCAGGGGTCCCTGTATCTGGCCCTTTGTAACATATGTACTGTGAACAGGACTCCAGATCTACAGATAGAGAAAATTGAAACAATTACTCTGATGGCAAAATCTCTGTTAAAAACTGAAGTCAACAAATTACACTGATGAACTCAATCTGAAGACCTGGTGTAGGGCTTCAGAGGACATTTAAAAATCTACTTTCTAAAGTAAACATACCTTTAATATTTTTTTGTTTAGGTTTTTTGTTTGTTTGTGTTTTCTGTGTGTTGGTTGGTTGGCTTATTTGGTTTTGTTTGGGGTTATTTTTTATGTTGCTTTTGTTGTTGGTTTGGTTTAGTTTGGTTTTGGTTTTGTTTCTTTTTCCTACTTACAATACTTTTTTTTAGGCTTCACAGTAGTTGCTGGCCATAAATACAAATCAACCATTGTCCATTCCTGATTTACTTATCCACACACCAGGACAGCAAGTTAATTGCAAGAGCTCCCCATGGGGAACAGTGAACTTAAATACGCCTGATGTATATTGTTTAGGCAGCAGAGTGAAGAAAGGGATGAGCCCTGAAGAAAGGCACAAGAGTGGAGCTGGGAATGAAAAACGATATAAAAAACAATTCTCCCTGTCACGGGCCAATTGACTTTGTAAATAATTGCCTTGCCCCTCTGGGAGGCTCAGGGGTAGAAAGGAATTTAAAGACTGTTCATTTCTCTATGACAGGGTCCACAGAGTGATTCTGGAGTTTTAGTGCTTTTTAGTGGAAACAACAGTCACTTAGGCATAGCTCATAAGTGGTCTTTATCTCCTAAAATGCCATGCAAGGGTTCTAGGCCCAAAATCTTTATTCTCACAGATGCTTGCAGCTGGCCCAGCCTTGGAAATAGTTAGAGAATATAGAAGCCAAAATACTTGCCAGCAAAATTTACGTTTGATCTGCAGCCTGTGCGTGTTTTGGACTTGACATCACTGAGTGGTCTGGCACTTTACTAGGGCCTCTTTACCTGCTTAGTGTCTTGTCATCTGGAAAGGACAAAGCTTTGATTTCTCAGCTGCTCTCAAAAACAGGCATAAAACATAGCTAACAGAACGAGAGCACCATGTTCTTTTTAGACAATGGCATACCAAGAAGCAAAGTGTGCTTAAGTGCCAAGTCCAGCCTTTAGCTTCTCCCAGTGCCTGAGGGGATTTGAACTCAGCAGAATAATCCTGCTGCTAGCAGCATAACTCTATAGAAGTAAAGTTCTCAACGTGTGTCCTGCAGTGTGGTGTGGATAAATAACTGTCTACTGAACATGAGACAGTACCAGCCTGAGAGAACAGCACTCTTGGCACAACAGAGGAGCTTTTTTCCAGTTTCTGTGAGGTGGAATTTATATTAAGCAGTAAATGCAACAAGGCTTAGAGAGTCATGAGATCTCTTGCTTTCCCCCTTCCTTTCTGTTAAATACCTAGTTATTCCATGCAAGGATAGAGTCTCTCAGGATCTTGTACACATTGATGGTCTGTGTTCTGGCAGCTAGGGAGCTGTGGATAAGATGGGTAGTCCAATATCTTCAGCCAGAAGGTGAATGTTAGCTTTGTCCTTCATCTTCTGGACACCAGCTGTGGAGCAGTTGGGATGCAGTAATTGTGTTCAAATCTTCAATTAAGCTCAGCGTGTGACAGGTGAATCTTACTGTAGATGGGAAGAGTAGAGTTTGAGTGTTGGGATTCTCTTGACGTATTTGAGATTGTCTTCCTGCAGATACCTATGGGTGTGTATCAGTAATAAATTAGATATCTTTGAACTGCAGCTAGATTTAGGGATATGTGGAAAGTAAATAGGTATTTTCAAGATTTCTGACTTTGAAAACCTAAAGTGATGCTTTGCAGCAGATGTCATTCCATTAAAATCTCCTTTACTGTATCTCAGCTCTCGAGATGCACCCAAATTATTTTCCTGAACAGAAGATATATCTTGTTTCTACAATGCCAAGTTACAAAATAGTGATAATTTACTGTCTTATTGGTATCAAAGCAGGGAGAGGTGGTGCCCCATTTTTCTAGACAGCAGTCAGTAAGGGAGCACACACCTGTGCTGATAGTAGAGGAAAGTTTGTTAACTATGATACAAGCAGAGATGAGATTTACTAGTCAGTCTCTAAACTAATCAAAAGTTTGCTTTAACAGGCAGTAGGAAGGCCTGTACCTTTTTAAAATAACCTTTGGGATTTGTGTTTTCATGATTACCTCTGCATCCACAGGGGTGTAACATCTAGGATGTTGCATAAGAAGCCTTCACCATTACCCAGCAGTCTGTAACATCAAATATCAAGAGGCTTTCAATAAAACTACTGAAGTTGATAACACGCAAGGCCCAAACTCTTCTCCTTCTGTGCATGCACTTAGGGGTTTCCTATCTGCTGCCCTTTGCATTGCATCAGAATCAGAACATCACAGAGTTAACTTACTTCCTGCCTCAGGCTGATGAGATCCTGACTTACAGAGCCAGCAGGAATCATTTTACCTCCTCTGTGCAGAACAACCTGCAATGAAGGAATGTTCCACTGCTTTTGGCTCTGTGTCACGGCTGAGCTGCTCTGTGGGAGCAGCTCTGGAACTGCCTGTGATGAGAGCAGACACCCTGCCTGCCCAGTGCTTATTCCAGGAATGGGAGTAATGATGGCCTGTGAGGGTTTGTATGATAAAGTGGAATTTGAGTGGGCACTGTAAGGTGGTTGAGAGATTTAGCTGCTGAAATTATGAAAGGATCTCATCCCGTGTATCTTTGTTTCTTGTCTGTAATCAATGGAAAGTGGCATTTCTGCAGCTCATCAGCACTCTGTGAAGATGAGCAGCCTCTGTGCTCAGTAAGACTGGTAATAAGACAGAAGTACCTGAGATATATAGAGCATTGCATCACTGAGTACATTTGGCCTCTTCTATTGATCATGATATAACCAGGCATTTTCAATGTGTCTTCATAAGTTAAGCAAGAAGCACTTTTTGAAAAGAATATTGTATCGGTCGGTTTCAGATTTTCTTGACGTTCTCCTTTCTTCAAGATTTGAACAGATTCTGAAACTATCATGGAGAATCAATGCTTCTCTACAACAGCTACGACTGCCCATACACAGTACCCTTTTGTTTTGCCCCCACACATTTATTTCATGTCTGAATATGAATTTACATGACAAATTGTAATGGTGCTTTGCAAGCTGTTATAGCCTGTTGGGTAAATGATTAACATTTCAAATACATTTATAATTTAATTTCTAAATACTTACTCAAAGGACTATAATGGCTCTATTCTAATTTATCTTATATTCAATCCAATTTTTGTAACATTTATTAATTCCTTTTATTCCTGATTCAGAAGTATAACATGCCAATTAGAAACAGATTAAAAGGTCTATTTACTCCAAACCGTTTCATGCCATCAAGTAAATAAAACATTGTAAAAAAACCAAAAAAAACCAAAAAACCAAACCAAACCTGATTATGCATAGTGAAATAAGCATGCTTACAATTACATATTTCTGTAGTAGACCATAATGTTTAGCACATTGTCAGCTGGATTCATCTCTCATGTGTTTCAGCTGTGTGTTTACATGCATTTTTGAAACTCAAAACCTTTCTCAGGTGTTTCTACCTTAGTTTCCCACAGGCTTTCTAGCAACATAGAGTAGCTGTGACTTGTGCTACCAGACTCCTGGCAAGGAAGTGTGGTGAACAGCAACTTCTGGCTGCTCTGGAAAGAAACTTGCATAGCCTTTTCCCCATCCTCCATTCAGATACAGAGCTCTCAGCATATTAAACAGTGTAGATTTCTTGGTTTCTGTAACATCCATCTGACCCTGCCACTGGTCAGAATTCCAAATCTTGTTTCTGTCCCTCCCTCCCTTCTCCCCTTATGAGAAAGGAATAAATGGTTCTTTGCTTTCACCAGAGTACAATATCAGAAGATAGATGCCTTTAAATCACCTCTGTGTTTTGCTAAGCCAGCAGCTGGGAAACTGGAGAGCTCTTGTAGTATTGGTTAATTTACAGCAGCCCTATGGACAATCCAGTGAACTTACACATGGCTGGGAGCCATTCTGTTCTAACTTCAAGCAATCAAACTCCAGCAGTAAGTTCCACACATCTCTATTTCCACACCCAGGGATGTATGTCTTGATAGGACCTAGGGAGCTTGGGGTAGTTCTATTTAGCATGACTTCAGGATTAGGACTCAATTTTTACTAAATGAGAAGAAATTATTGCACCATTCTTTTCCCCCAAAGCACAATGATTCTTGGCAAAAGCTTCCTTTTCAATGTGAGCTGAGACATGAAAAGTGAGGCCTACATACTCTGTCACAGGATTCTATTGCATGTCAAGGCTTATATTGAGAAAGTAAGAACATACACATTTGTAGAGCAGACATGATCCTCTCCAGAGAAAAGAGGGAGCATGT
This sequence comes from Erithacus rubecula, assembly GCF_903797595.1. NCBI lineage: Eukaryota > Metazoa > Chordata > Aves > Passeriformes > Muscicapidae > Erithacus > Erithacus rubecula. Next base: position 69,678,233 of record NC_136689.1, read on the forward strand.
TTAGATAAATGATTTTGACTGCTAGCTGCTTTCTGCAAAAAAGAAACCTCTGTGGTTTTAACCAGCTAGATCAGAGGCTTCTCTCATGACTCCACACGATCATCCAACCAGCCCACATCTGCTGTTATTACATGCTGTAGGACTGCAACCAAGTGGAAACATGCTTTGTTGTGGCAGTATAGGAATATGAAATAATGCAGAAGCATTGGGGAACCCCACGACCCAAATCAACTCAACCAGAACCCATTAAATGATTTAATTTTTGTCCATCCATTTATTGATTGTACTTCTTGTGTAAGAGCAGCAGTGACAGCAGCAGCACTGAGAGTTTGAACAGAATTAAAAGACGCTGCTTGGCAAAGTGAATGGATGTGTAATAGGAAAGGCTTAAAACAATAAATCTTTGACAGCGCTGATTCAGTCTTTGTGAAATGACTAACTGATTGCCAGAGACTTTAAATGTCAAAACATCAGATTCTGCAGGTACATGAGAATAAGCATGCATTGTAATACTGGTGTCTTTTATTTTTTCTTGGCAGTAAAGAAATGCTTTCAGGTGCTACAAAAGAGGACTTGTGATATGAAAAATGGGGATAACACAGACGACAGCTCAAAGGGGAATGCTAATGTGTTATTGTGGGAATGATGATATACTCCCTGTGCATTTGTGGTGCAATGGTTTTCTACACTCAGGTATAGATGGCTAATTTATCTCTCTAACACATGACCTATCTCAATGGCACAAGAGCCTGCTAGCCATTGAGGTTGCTTTGTAAAAGGACACAAATCACTTTCCAGGAGTCTGAGACCTGGAAGAAATTAGCTGTGGATGCCTTCATGTTTGTCTTGCAGACTTTCTGGAACATGAGGGCATGAGAGAGTGAGTTTGCCCCCTCCTGGTTTGCCAGTGGCATCATAGGGTTTGCAGCTATGGTTTACCTGTAAGTAAAGCCTTGCTGGTGGGCAGAAACAATGAGGTGAATGAAGTACATTCTTATGCCTTATTTCAGTCTAGACAAGTAGAAAAGTTCACATGATTTCCTTCATGATTCAGGTGAAGAGCAAAGAAGAACGGATAGAAAATTTGGGCAGATTGGAGTCTCTGCACCACCAGGGCTGCCCAACTGTGTCCTGCAGGCAGGGTGAGGGCTGGCATGACTGGCACACAGGGCACTTTGTCATGGCCCTGAGATCACTGCCACCCTGCTGCTGGCCCTGACTGCCTGCATGATTCCTCCCCCAGCTCTGCAATGGCCCATGAGTCACTGCCCTACCCAGCCTGAGGTTTTCTTTTTCTGGCCCCTATCCCCAGATGCCTTGGCACTGCCCTGCCTGTGCCGTGGTGCCCCTCAGCTGATCACTTGCACTGCTCTTGCTGCCCCTTGGCACATTTGACAGTGCAGCTTCATCCTCAATCAGCAGCAGGATGTGGGTGGTACATCATACTTGGCTGCTGCAGACTGTGGGGACAAGGAGCTTGGGACTGTGAACTCTGTGATGACAGATGCTGCAGTCCAAAGACTATTGAACCTCAAGAGCTCAGGTGCCTAAAAGGTATTCAAGGGTCCTCTAGAAATATTGCAAAGCAGGTTTGCAAAAGGCAGGAGAGAAATTAGCTGAAAGCTAATTTCCAGCTTTTGTTAGGCTATAAGCAAGGGAATAAAACCAATCACGTTACTGTACAATGTGCCTTTGTCCGTAATGATCTGTACTGATACATAAGAAACGTGCACTGATGTGTCTTTGAGGTGGATTCTTTGTACTACATATTAATGAATTTCAGTGCAGGCTTAGTGCTAGATGCAGCCTGAGAATTGGAGATGGGGGTGGGAAAGTCCAAGAAGGCATGGGGCAAGAGAGGGAAGCAATTTGGAAAAGGGTGAGGTATTAGCTAGTTTTCCAAAGAGGCTCTTCATCAAGCCAAGAAAGACAGAGCAGTAAGGGTAAAGTGTAGTGAATTCTAGCAGTAAAAGTAACAGGATACTTTATGAGCATACTTGGACTTTTCCTTCTGCCAGCTTTCACTGCTTAGTAGACAGACAGAAGAATACAAGCTCGTCTGTTTCTGTGGGACCACAGAGGGTCTGCTTATATCCTGATTTACTACCGGCATTTTGAGGAAAACTGCCAGCTGCATTCCTTAGAGGTAGAGAAGACAAGCAGAGCAAAGAGACAAAGGCGAGTTCACAGCTGACTGTCTCTCTGAACATCAGTTAGTAGCAATTCCACTGCAGTCTTGATTGGGCTTTAATTGTCAGTCCTTAGCCTGCTCTTTATTTGACAGTGGGAAAGCTACAAGACAGACTTCTTTCCCTTACATAGTGCAGTAGCAGAGGTGAAGGAAGGACCTCATTCTTCCTTTTTTTCTGGATGCCTTTTACCACATTCCAGACAAGACTGACAGAAGAGCTGTAGACCTTTCCCTTCTCAGTACCATCCCTGTTGCCTGAGATCCTGCTGCAGTAAGGATCATCTCTCCAGACCCTGGCTAAGTTCAAAGACTATAAACAAAGGCTGATATTCCATTTCTATCAAAAGGAAGTCCCACGTGTTTAGAGTGTATTTTACCGTGCAAACATAGTAGCAGCCCTAAGAACTGATTGCATCAATGTTGCTTTTGCAAGAGGCTTGAAAGGTTTTGCACTGTATTTAGCATGCACAGTTGCCATGTAAAACGTTGCTATTGGTACTTCTATTGTTCTCCTTTGGAAGTGTGGCTTTACAAATTTCAATGCAGAAATAAAATAATTCTCTGCCACAAGTTTTACTTCACATTTTCCTTAATATCCTCTTTGAAAGATATATTTGTGTAAAAAACCAAATTAAATCAAGTGTTGTGTTCCCTCCAAGAAAATGCATAGTACTTAAACATTACCATAATAACAATTTATTTAAGGAAATATACAGGGAAAAAAAAGTCATTTAGCATAAGCTCCTTGCTCAGATGTTTTATTACCCACTCCCTCCACTGTCCATAAATAAGCCTTGCTGGCTAGCAACAGTTGACTCTTTTAGTATTTGCAGTTACGGCAGTATGTAGGGCTGGACTCAGACATTACAGATTCAGCTGAAAGCCAGGTAGTTAGGCTAAGAGTAAAAAATTTTTTTTTTTTTTTTTTTTTCTTTTTTCTTTTTCTTTTTTTTTTTTTTTTTAATGTCACAATACATAATAGAAAAGCCTTTGTTAATTCAGGAAACAAATATGAAAATGAAAATTAAGACTGTTCAAAATGCAGGATTTAATGTGTCTGAGAGTTATTACTGCAACTCCTGCTGAAATCAATAGGAAGATTTAGCCCTAACTATCTGCAGCATTCATGTTTGTTCAGATGCTGAAGTGGAGCTGTGGAGCTGTGCCTATTGCAAATTGTTCCTTTTATGCTCTGAAATCCAAGAAGATAAACTCTGTGACACCAAATAATATATGAATGTATTTTTTCTTCAGTTGTTGGGGGGCTTCAAAGCAGCATGATACTGGGCTGTCTAATCTTGAAATCCTTGTTTTAATGGAACTGGTTTTCCCTTTCAGAGGTGTGGTCTTTTTAAAAGCACAGAAAGGGATCACACTCATGGTCTCATGCATACACACACATTTATATGCGTGCATATGTTTATATGTATATGAAAAGCATTGAATATAGTAACAAAAAGACAATCTTAGTACTTTTTAACTTAATTTTTCATTGTATAAAAAATCCAATATCATGATAATGAGTGTGATCTCTGTTCTTTTTAAGATAAGAACTATTTATCAGTGCTGAGTTCCTTTCTGGCAATTGCTTGTCATTTCAAGGAGATGAGAGTTTCTATCAAATTTACTCTTTAAAATGTGGTAACTAGCATGCAATCGCTGTCTCAGATGTAACAAGTCTGACAATTAGGCTGTGGTACATTATGTGGAAAGGTTGATGGAGAAAAGGTGAACTTGTCTTGGTCTGCATCTGCAAAACTGAACTCTTGCATCCTAATAGAGTGACCTTACAGCCAAACCTCAGAGAAAAGTATGCCATGCTCCCTTAGCACACTCATGCCTAGCCTTTAGAAGGACCTTAGAGCCCAAAACATAATAAATGGAATCATTTAACAGAGAAGGTATATCACGTTTTTCTGTCAAATGTCACTTCAGCATTTAGAAACACAGGGATGGCAGTCCCAGGTCAGATGGATGGTCTATCTTGTCTGGTTACTCAGAGAAAGCTCAAAAAGTCAGTGAAGCAAAAACATTCATATCTGGAGAAGTCTCTCCTTGATTCCTTATGACCTTTTGCACTTACATGCATTTGCTCCTATTCATTCCAAGATCCTCTCTGTGTGCTGGGTTCAGCCGCTTCCTGAGGGTAAACCAGAGTAGATCCTGTGGATGGGACTGAGTGGTGGCAGCCTGTGCTGGCATGCATCCTGGAGATGAGGGTTCCAGGAGTGTCCTTCTGTGTGACAGGTTCTAGGAACACAAGCTTGGCCAGTGGATTTGACTCAAATGGACATTTTCACATAGGATGTTGGAGATGATGCAGTCACCAGCAGAGAAATCCTGATGTTTGGGCCATGGCTGGAGTGGAGGATGTACTAGGCTCACAGGTGCTACAGGCTCTGCTCTTTCACCTTGTTGAAACTGCAAGCATTGTCTTTGTCTGTGGGAATGTGGAGCCCCTCCCTGTGTCTCAGTTTATTCTTGATCTCCCTTGGTGTTAAGTTTCACAGGTTACTTATGTCCTTGGCTATCTGCAATATATTTATGGTATATTCCTGAATTTGTCATTGAATATCACTTGGTTCCTCTTTTAAGGCCAATGGATAAGAAACCTTCATTCTTTGCTGCTACATTTCTTTCTTTCTTTTTTATTTTTTTTTCATCAATACACGTATCTAGTCCTTTTTGTAAGACTCCTCCAGTCTATTGAAATCAGTGCCAGGCTTTCAACAATGTAAACTAACTGAACTTTAAGGAATGATTGAGTAGGGAATATTGTGAACAAAGGCTGGCCATAAACTTAAGACATCCACAGAAGTTTTTGTAAAACTAAACACAAACATAAAGGATGTATAATAAGATCCTTCTCCTTGTTTTTTTTTTTTGTTTTTTTTTTTTTTTTTAATTCTCCATCTTCACTAAGAAGAACTTAAAGAGGAATGAGAATCATTGAACAGCCAAAACCACCAAACACTTTTTCAGCTCAGAACATCACCTGCTGCCTGTGAAATTCTTTCTCAAATAAGCTTCATTTCTGAATCACCAGTTGGGAAGAAGCCAAAGTGGTAGAATTTAACACTAAAGTTTAACTAAAATATCTCTCTACGTTCAAATAGTGAGAAACAGCAATATTTATGACCTTAATATAGCAGTATGCAACACATATACTAAATGGAAAGTGACATTTTGTTAAGAAAAAAAAGGAAGAAAAAAAAGGGTTTGTTCTTAGGATAGGCTTTTGGTTTCACAATCAGAATTGAGCTTTCTGCCCTGATCTGGCTTGCTTCTTATCTCAGTTGTTTTGCATCTCCATGTCTCAGTTCCTCAGCCTACCCATCTCAGGCTGGCAGTGTGTGTTGTGGCAAAGTGTTGTAGCTTTAACATGTGTGTGTATATATAAAGTCAGACTTTAACTTTGAGCTGCCATAAAATAGTGCTCATTATCTGAATGGCCTGAACAATTTCAAATCTTCAGGGGTTGAATTTGAGGGAAGCAAACCACCAGGTTCTCAGTGAACTTCTCCATTATTTGGAGGTTCTTTTTTCTTGAGTTCCAAGGTTTTAAGATGCGTTTTATTCTTTTTTTAGTCCTCTCCTCCTCAATGGTGAAGATTGCAAAAAATACTTAAGAAAATCTGGGTTACCCCCAGATTTAGTTAAGGATGCAACATAAAGCCTATATACCATAATAAAATTGTGAGAATTTTACAAACTGTGTACAAGTAAAATCACTCCATGCAATACAAATTAAAAGAGCAGTGGCATTAAGAGAACAATTATGAACAAACATACACTTGCTTTTCAGATGGTTTGCCAACACGCAAAACCTACCACTTAACACTTAAAACTTAGGGAGGGCATGAAGATAACCTAGTTAAAGTTTTCACAGTGATTTTAAGAAAAGTGTAATTTAACTTTTAGTCTTTATTATTTCATTATGAAGCTCTCCAAATCTCATCTTTGAGACTTCATTACAAAGTCCAAATCCAGCCTCGCTTCAGTGAAAGGTTTATGTGTCTTTCAAGTACTATTAGGTAATTTGCATTTAGCAAATAATAGACCCTTCGTTAAGAATATGCTGTAAATACAATTAAGACTAAATCACAGGAATTGTAATTTGAAAGACATTTATGTTGTTCTTTTCTGTGTGTGTCTTTTGATTTCACTCAACTAAACTAAATATTTTCTTTTTATTTTTCATTTGATGGAAATTTCAGCAAATATGTTTTGGAAAAAGGGGGGAAAAAAGAATGAAAATATTCTTCCTGGGATCTTAAAGTTGCCAAGTGAAACAGAAGCATTCTTGCCAGTTCTGCCTCTGGTGGCAGGTTCTTCTAGAATCTAGTAGGATCTCTGGATATAGGACAGGCCAGCCTTAGTGAAAAAGTGTTACAAGCCAGGGATCCACATTCTTCACACTCCTCCTGACTCCTTGTCAGAACTAATGCTGTTGTTTTTAAATATCTTTTTTAAAAAAATTCAATGTCACATCTCACCTCATCTCATTGGAAAAAAAAAAATAAGAGAGGAAAAGCCTTTGTCAGCTAAAATGTCTAAGTTTCGTAAACTGAGGCCACAACAGACCATTTGGAGGGGCTAGTCTGACCTCCTGCACAACACAAAGCAAAAAACCTCCACAAGTAATTTCTGCATAAGACCTATTATTTTTGCTTAAACTGCACCATACTTTCCACTCTCATTAATGGTGTGTCTTCCTAATCTTTATAAGAACTGCTTTTAAACTAATAATGTTATTATATAGGCTGTAAATCATCAGTATTTAGAGGGATATAAAATATGGTGCCAGTTTTGAACAATTTATAGTCTAACATTTCTTTGTCGTGATGTCTGACATTCTCTGGACTCTTTTCTGCAGTGTAGTACTTTTTATTTAATGAATAACATTTGGCAACAGACTGTCTCAATTTTTTCTCATTTTTCTTGCTTTTTTTCTTCTTCTTCCAAGCTGCCTTGACTCATCTAGTTGATCTTTGCTTTTTCTTTTTATTTTCAGGGAAGGGGATGCTTCTTTTTGGGGGATGGGGGGGGTGGGGGGGGGTTTGCAGTTTTTTTAAAAATAAATTTTACTTAATTTTAAAACTTTTGTTTTAGTACTTCTGTATGTATTTGTATTATTTATAGGCTGTTTACCTCTTCCTTAAGTTTTCAAATTATCCTTTTCCCTTTAATAAGATACACCTGGAATAGTGAGCCAAACAACTCTGAGGTCTTTCACTGAAAAAGAGAAGAAAAGCACAGCATTAACTCTCCAGGCAGATTTCCTGGAGCTTGTCCAGTTCTAGCCTAAATTATCTTCATGAGACTATTGTTAGCAGTTGCACTGTTGCATTATGTATGATTTCTGACTGCTTCTAGTATGAGCAAACCACACAGTGTTTGGTTAGTGGTTTTCAATTTTATGCTAAGCTGTACAATTTGTTGGTGTTATTTAGGTTAATATGCTATTATTTTGCATATTTATAGCTCTCCCATTACATTTTTATTAATAATGATGTCATGTCTGGTAGCAAGGATCAATAAGGCTTCTAGTGTGTAATGTTTACATATTTATATTATTACAGTATAATAAGTCTCTTAGGCAGCTCCCTGCATTGGAATCACTTTGTAGCTGTGTCTTTCAGGTAATTGCATGCTGACAGTGGCTGCTTGAAAGAGTGCTTAAAAGCACAGTGATACACTGTGCTGAGATGAGATCTAGCCAGGCACTATTGTACAGGCATCAGAACAGGCAATCTTTCTTCAGTGTCTGCATCAGAAAATAAATGGTGATATAATTCCTCCATTCCCACTTCTCTTTCACCCATTGTGTTACTTTTGCCCTTCCACAAGCAGTATTTTCTTTAACACAATTCTGAAGAGTGTTTCTGCACTCTCTCTCAGTCATTCCTTCTAGAGAAATATATTGAGCTTGCAGATGTGTACAGCACTTCTTGGAGGAAAAAAATCAGGCTTTTCCATATAAAATTTCCCTTTCTACTCCCCAGATGCTTTATTTACTTCCCTTTGCACTGGCAGAAGGTTGATTTACTTGGTGTTCTATGCTGCTAAACAGAAATACCAAGAAGAAAATAAATGCTGTCCCTGCTAGTGAGTAAACCCCTTGCCTGCTCCTTTAGCATACCAGAAGGCTCATCAGTGACCCCAACCCAGCAGCTGAAGCAAGGGGAACACTCCTGCAGCTGGCTGCTCTGACCAAGACCCTTTGGGCAGAAAGGTTTGCTTGACACTCTCCCACTATGCTGCTGCTTTTGCTAATAATAGTGATCACTGTAGTGTGAATGAGTTTTACTCTCTAATTATACAGAGCTAGATTGCATCCTGCTAATTCCTTAATGAGTGCAAGGAGCGCTCTGTCTCGCCTGCTCGTCTGCCTGGTTGTTTGTGCAGGAGCATGGGGATGCACAGTGGTGCATTTGAGTGTGCAGAGACTTTTCCTGCAGTGCTGGCTAGCTGAAAGTGGCTGGGAAAAGCTGGAGTCACCTCTTCTTCAGTGGTTCTCTAGGCTGCACTTTCCCCACAGGCACATCCTGACCCTCCTGACCCAAACTAGAGCTTCCTGAATGGGAGTCCAGCAGGAGCACTCTTTCAAGTTGTGGAGAGGATGCACATTGGTACCCTGTGAAGTCTGGACAGTGTCAAAAGTTCACACAAGGTAGGTGACTGGTATTGCCAAATCAAGTGTCAGAAAACAAGGGGATACCACAGGAAGTGGATTGAGGCTGTAAAAAAACCCAAACAAAAATGTGATTGAAAAATAGAAAAATGAAAAGAAGTTTTTTGTTTAATACTACAGAAAAAGAAACAAGCCAATAAGGATAACATTTCATAAAATTTCACTCTTGTTTTCTTTTCAAAGGCAACTAGGTGGCTTATAACAGACTTCTGTTCCTCTGTGAAAATTCTCCAGTTTCATGATGTTTTTACCTCAAGGGAAAAAATGTTAAACAGAAATGTTCTTACTAAGACTCTAGAGTAGGTGTGAAAAGCTGGAAACATGGAGGATTTATCTAAACAGATAGATTCTCCTATTTTTCACTCATTAAAGTGTTTCCCCTTATTGCTCTTAAATTCAATATCTCACAGCTTGAAAATTATGAGAATTAAAATTATTTCCCCCCTTTAATATTTTAAACACTTAGAGCTAGAAGTTTCTAGACTTTCCACTAGTGCCAGAAATTTCTTTCTCCATTCTTTAGTAAAGGTAGAAACTAATTTTCTTCAAGAAAGACATGTCATAGCACATCAGAGCTTCAACATAGTTTGGTGATCTGGCCTATGGCAAACAGTGACTGACACAAAAGCAGATCAAAAAACCTCCACCACCAGCACAACTCTTTTAAGAATTGCACCTACAGATACATCAGTGCCTCCTGGAGCAATAAACTAGGTGCACACTTGCATCTGCTCTCTCTCTCCTCTGCCCTTCTTCCTCCTAAAAAGCATCCTTGAATGAGAGTTGTGCCTTCTTGCAGCATCTCACAGAAAGCCAGTGGTACAGAAAATCTCCAACAGGCCTGGGTGCACATCCTCATCTAGTGAATGCTTCTTCAGTGTCTGAGGTTGTTTTTCAGCTTTGATTTAAATAAAAATCAAATTTACACAATGATTTGAATGCTTGTAGCTCTAGAGGGAAATGAAGAGCACAAATAAACTATTGCTGCAGGCTTTTTTTAATGATGCATTGGTAATGAGTCAAACACTGGTAACTACTGCAAAGATATAAAAATCTTCGGAATGTGAACTTGCATAGAGCTCTGTATTCACAAACTGGGTTTGGGTCTAATTTTCATTCCTCCCTTTCATTCCTGGAAAAGGCAATGCAGGTTGCAGTCATCTGGTTTGCTTGTTTCAAACTGTATCGGCGTTTGGTGGTCCCCAAGATTTAGGCTTGGCCTTTGACTCTTCCCCATGGCACTTCAAAATGACAAAGTTCCTTTGGTTGGGTGTGGAAACTCATGTTTCCTTTATTATTAGAAAATGAAATTTGTGTTTATGGCATTAAACTATAGTTTATCTGCCATTCCTCACCAAGGTAATTTCAGGGTGTTGTGCACATATTGTTTATGGAACGCTGTGGTTTCCTTCAGGCTACAAATATATAAAAATGAGCTACAAATTTTTAGCTCCATTTGGTGCTGTTGAGGATCAAAGCAGTTTATAATTTTTCTCTGCAACTCTCTGCTTTCACACACTGTATTACTGATTTGTTTTTCTGTTGTTAGTGTTATTCAGGTTAGCACAGCACCCAGTATTCGTATCATTGTCCTAAATATAGGGAACTCTGCAGAGCAGCACGTCACATTTGAATCTTTGTCTATGAATCTGGTCTTGAGTTTTAGCTTTGTTAGAATTGCCAAAGCTGCACCTTGTTTGCACTTTTGGTGAAGCTTGCAATCCTGTAGACCATAGGAACCCTAAAGTCATATAAAGACCTTGAAGAAAGAGTATTTTCCAATACCTTATCATATCTGTGTGTGAAGTCCCTGTTTAAGCATTTTCAGAGCATATTATGGCTAGTATGCTCCACTCTCAGAAAACCTGCATGTAAGCAGCCAAGACAAACTTAAGTGAATAAAAAATACATATTGTTTTCATTCAAATGGTCAAATAGAAAGCAAAAAGCCTTAGATTGTGAACAGAGAAGAAAACCCCTGTTTTTGACGGTTCAGAAGTATGCTTACAATGCTCAGGAGATGAGTACAAGTAAGCAGAGGCATCAGACCCAGTTTCTTATTCTGATGAGGCCAAATGTCATTCTTCTGTATTGAAACTCTGAGACTGGCTATAAAAACAGCAGACATTGATTCTGTTCTTATTTTGTTTACGGACCATAAGAAAAGCTTATGAAAATGTCAAGTTCAGATCACTGAAAAATGAAATCCTCTCCTTATTCTAATTTTGGTCTCATCCACACACTTTTTCTCTGCCTATATCTCCATTTATATGGAAATTTTTCTGCTCATATTGCCATAGAGTGGAATTCAAACTAAAAATGATGTCTAGAATACTGTTTAAAAACTCTTGTACAGAAACACACATACACAAATCCCTACCTTTTTTAATATCCTAATTGAACCTCACAGCTAGAAAGCTAGGTACCTTATTCTAAAAAAATTCAGTTTCCATGTTTGATTCTTCTATCTTTTGGATCTGTTTTGCTTTATGTGTGTAGTAGTGATTAGGATATGAGTGATATTACAGAAATTGAAATCCAGTCAGTCAAGCACATAAATACCCAGCTTGGAAAGCTGTTGTAGCAGCTGTGTGTAAAAATTAGCACCATAAGTACCATGATATTTTTTGTGTGACAAATTGGTAGACTGAACTTTCATGACTATGAGTCCCAGGTTAGCCCATCACCTTCATCCTGCTGGTGAAACAGAGGTTACTGTTAAAGCGTATTTATGAATGTCTTGAAATACTCACTTTTCTCATCCTTCTTGCTGTTGCCAAATCCAGCTATACTCAGCTGTCCATCACCATCACAGCAGACTGGTATCTCAGTGCAATTTTGGGATCTGTATTCCCAAAGGCTTATCCTCTTGGGCCTCCAAAGCTGTACTGGAAAGGATACACTGCAGTCTGCACCACGGTGTTAAGACAGCTTACTGGTGTCCTGCTTATCTTAATTAAGGCCCCCATAGTAATTATTTTAACACTTGGATGTTTGCATAAAATTACCAAATTGTTTTCAGAAAAAAGTCCTGGCTTAGTCTACTCCTCTAAGTATTGCTTTTAAGCTAGTCTTCTTCAAAATTTGCTTTGTTACCTGTAAAAATAATACAAGTAGTTGATTATTTTTAATCCTGTAAACACGCAAATACCATACACTACACGTATAGGCACATCAATTTATTTCCATATCTATTATACATAGAACATATGTAGTTTCTGGTTCAAGTGGTTGTTTGATACATAGTCCAGAATTTGGTTGAAGGTAAAACAACACAAAAACCCAAAACAAAACAACATCAACAAAACAAAATAAAATCTTGAGTGATATAATTTCATCTTACTGTTCTAAAAAGACTTTAAGACTATAATTCCTGATACCCTTTTTTCTTATTTGGTGGTGGGTTGAGGTTAATCTACCTTCCTATACTGTATGCAATGAAATGACACCTGATTTATCCAGACAAACACAACTGGGGGCCTAGCATTTCACAGGAAAATATTTAACAAAAACATTTGACAAAACATGAAGAGAAAATCTTATTAAATTCATAGAGCTTGGGGTTCTTTAGTGGGTTTTTTTGTGAGTTTTTTTGTTTGGTTTTTTTTTTTTTTTCTTCTTTTTTTCTTTTTAACAGGACCAAGTTGTATTGAATTATCTTTTTGATTTTAGAGAAACAGAGACAATTTCTGATGGACCTCACAGTGGTGTATGACTAAAACATCCTGCATGGGTGCTGAACTCTTCCCTCACCTTTCTCAATCACCAGAAAACAAATTGGAAAAGTGGAAGTAGCAAGGTCAGGTCAGGTGAGCATGTACTTAAACATTTCATAGGGTGCAGTGTGCAGAGCAGTGGTCTGCTCTCATGTTCCATTAATTCAGAGACAGCTGTCATTTATCTTTTGATGGAAGCTAGAGCTTGAAATGCTTGACACAACATATCAAGCCTAATACAGAAAGATCAGACCAGAGTGGGCCCAGTTCTGTAAAAGTGAGTTACTGTACAAAGAGGTTTCTCCTACTGATGTTTAACAGAGAACTCTGACCACATTTCTGCAAATACAATCTGCTCAGCTATTGTAACAAAAGAAAAGTCCACGGATTGCTTGGGGAATTAACCACATAATTTCTATTAGAGACTATACGAATTGCATGGCTAAATCCTTGTGAAGCTTCTTAAATGCTTTAGAGCTACATGTCCACAAAAGAGTCTTAAAGAGCTTTTGAAATGCAGGTAGGTAGGCAAAAAGATAAATAACTGGGGAAGTGCTGCTTTTTTCCTCTGGAAAAACTGACTGAAAGATGACAATTCAGACATACCTGTTTCTTTAGTTGTCAAAGTATTAGCATCTGCAAGTCAATTTGGTGGGAAATACCATTAAAAAGATAAAAGAGAACAAAATCAAAAACAATTTCAGTAAAGACTCACTCAATAGTTCTGTAGATCCAAGAAATAGAATTTCTTTCTGCAAAAACCAAAGTGCATGTGTGGGGGCTGACAGCAAGATGTAAAAGCAAACCTCTAAAACTCACATTTAATACAAGAAACTGCACCATATGCAGTAGAAATAGCAGACAAAATCAGCACAGCATGCTGCTGACTCAAGAATGGTCTTACATATGGCAAGTGGTTTAGCAGCATCAGCTGGTGCTTGTACAACCAAGTCTCCTACCCCTTCCTGTTTGAGAATGAAAAGGGCTTTCCACCATCTCTCAACAAATAGATGGGAATATTCAGGGTACTGGATCTAGTCAGGTTTTCATTGCTGCTGGATACTCAAACTTCAGAGGTCACAGCTCTATGAGGACATTATCCCACTGACACCTCTGGCCTTCTAGTTACAGGAGTTTGCATCTTACCTTTCCTCATGTGTATGAAGAGAGGATATTAATGGCCTGGAAAGGAGGTGTTGAGAAGAGATTTGTGTGCCTTTGTACATTTATGCATTATACCACATAAACCAAAGAGCTACCCTGAGTTTCACAGAGGAAAGTTCCAGAGACTGTCTGGTTTGATATGATTTTGGGAACCACAACTCTAAATTTAGAGGGTGTTCTCAATAATCTGTAGTGATAGAAAAAATAGACAAGTTCAGACTTTCAGTGGTCAGATATAGGCTATGAAGTTTTGATCCTAAATCCTCATGCTCATGACTCACAGTTCGTCCATCCTGGTGTGGGTTGTCTATTCTAGGAGTGCCAGCTTTGTGAAGGTCCAAATTTGAACTCACAGTTTTTGCCTCCTGAACTTAGAAGCTCGCAAAGTCTAGATATTTTCATTCAGTCCTAACTCTGGCAGGAGATCAGCAGCAGCAGAAATTGTTGACATAGTTCATCTTTGCATAGCTTGAAGAAACTAACTCGTGTAGAAGAGTTCTGTTCTTGTCATTGCCTAAATGTAGTTGTGTGATTTTTTAAACTTTGCTTGAGTATAATCATTTTAGAATCCAAAGAAAATAGACGCAAAACATTTTTCCCTTGATAAAGAAAAAAATATCATTTAAAATATTTTCCTGCCAAAGCAAGAAAGAAATGAGAGTTGAAAACAAAAGAAAACTCTGTATCAAGAAGTGGCTTTCACTGCAATAGAGAAAAGTTATTTTAATTGGTTCAAGATGCCTATCTCTTTCTCTTTTTTTTTTTTTTTTTTCTTCTTTTTCCTAAGTCACATAGTAAGGATTAATAGTTTAGTTCGCTTTCTGAGAAACTCTTCCCCTTTGGGTTCTGTTGAGTGGTTTTTAAAGTATTTTGAAATATATTGTTTCAAAATGCTAAGGACACCCAGTGCTGTGGGAAAATCTCCTGTGACTCTTGTAAGAAGTCAAGGAGGTGTAAGAGAGGAGCTTCATTGTACTCCTAGGAAAAAAATCTCACCTGTAAGACAGAATGCTGCATTCTTTGAGAAATATGCCTTACTGAGCTATTTTGATGTTGCTCTATGAAATACAATGTTCCTTGAAGTAAGCAAGATTAGTGAATCTGCCCATAGCAGCTGTTTTCCTTCAGCTACACAACCTCCTTTGCCCTGACTTTAAGAAGGGTTTTCAGGTAGAAAGAGAATGGAAGGTGCTGAGAGGGAGAAGGATGAGGAGCCTCCTTTTCCCTTGGCTCTGCACCTCAGATGTAAATGCTATATTCTATTCACACAAATGAAAGGAATATGTGCTTATGTATTTCAGACACAGGCAGCACCCTGGAGTAACTATAGGAGGAACAAGAGAGGCTCTTTGTGTTCATTTCCATGTCTCAGCCATGTGGGGCTGCAGCACAGGATCCTGGTGTGTTTGAGTGTTTGAGGGTCTTCGCAGCAGGTGCAGTGCCTGGAACAGCTGCTGAGTGCCCTTCCAAGAGATCTGCGCCTCTGCATGACAGCAGTGCCTTGGTGGTGCCACTGAACCTTCCTCTCTGAGAGATGACACCCTCCAAACAGCTGCCTTCAAAGGTGCGTGGCATTTTTTGGAATGGTCTGCTCAGCAATTCTGAGTTCACTTGAAACACGCCTCTGCAAAACAAACTTGGCTCTGCTTTAGACATTGCTCCGGTTACGGAGTCAGTGTTGCAGTTTGAAGTGCTGAGCCAACCTGGTGTTTTAATTCAAATTTAATCTGAGCTTTCTTTGATCCTTCTCTTCTTAAGAAAAATAATCACCATCTTTAGAGTTTCTCTACACTTCTTGAGAATTTAGATCAAGGCTAGGGAGATAACAGTTTTCTTGAATAAAAGTGAAAACAAAAAGGTGGAAAATGTAGATTTCTCTTGGAACAATCTCGATCCCTGTATCCCAGTTAAGGTCATGATATCTAAATTAATGTGGTACAGAGTTCCCCATGCTATTGTATGCATTCCTTGGATCTTTCTTAGGCTCGCAGCATAGAAGAAATCAGGAGCTTCCCACCACTCCAGTGAGTGGGAAGGGATTGCAGGGAGTAGGCAGTTACCAAGTGTTAGCAACCAAGCTGATGCAGAGGAGGTGGCATGCATTCCACATTGCAAGGATGGAGCATGTTGTGGCCTTCCTGTTCCAGGGGAGAAGCAATTCCTTCACAACTATATTTTCCAGATAGTAGCAGGACCTTTGCCTAGAGGTATCATCTGTTCCTTAGGCTTTCTACTGAATTGAACAGGCTGTTGCCTTTTTCTTACTGTTTTTCTACCACAAGCACTAAATAATGATCAAAGATTTTCCTCTAGACTGGAGGTTTAACAAGGTTCTCATACTTACCTTTAGTAAATTAGGGCTGGCACTTAGCACAGGATATGCCCAATAGCTTTGAAATATTTATGATCATATTAATGTGACCTTGCCCTCCCTAGCCCCATGCTTATCTATTTTTCTCACTACAAGAAAATGCATTTTTGTTTCAGACTTTTCAGGTTTAAAGAAATCACTAATTTATATAGGGCATGCTCAGAGGCTTAGCATAATCATTCCCAGAGTAACATGATTGTCTCTATTAGCATAATTTTGCCCTTACTCATTACATGATTCATATTCTTACCATTTTTTAGGAGTCACAATTCCCTACTTTATTAGATTTGTCTTTTCTGAAGAATTGTTCTAATTTTTTTAATCATTCCTTATTTTTTAATTTAACCTTCAGATGTGACATGGGAAATTTGCTTTATTTCTGAGTAACTTGTCCTAGCTCAGACTGTGACCTGAGTTACAATAAGTTATGTGAGGAGAAACTACAACTAAAGCCTGTAGTTCTCAGAAGCTGTGCCCACACTTACCTTTCATTTCTGGTTCCTAAGAGATCAAGTTGCATTCTGATCTTTAATCTCTGTACTTTCACTGTTTCCTTCTACTTGTATATCCCCCCTGCACCTTCCTAACTGGATCAGGGAATACATGTTGTTCCAGTTTCAGATTCTGCAATGTGGGTGAGAGCATACAGACCTAAACAGAAGCTGAATGGACCATTTAGCAGACAGCAGTTTCACGTATCCCACTGCCTACACACAGAAACCCAACAGGGCTTAGCTGACACAAACTATGATGGGTTTCTTCAGGCTTGAAGAGTTTGCCATATCCTATTTTAGAACAGCTGCTACATAACTCTTGGTCATATGGTAGCCTTTAGGAAACTTCCTGTGAGGGGAAAGAAAACACCCTATCACTTAGAAATCTTATACATAAAAATATATTTAAATATTTAAATATATATATATATATAATATGCTTTAAAATTATTTGAGGATGATTTCTCTGAAGAAAGGATCATTATTTGGATGCCATTGAAAATCCTGTGTCCCAAGAAACCAAGTTAAACAATATAATTTGTTTCCTACACACAGGACTTGCTAATTAAGGAAGAAGGAAGGAGATAGTGGAAATGCAAAGCTGCAGCCTTTCTTTCACTGCTTCTTACTTGTAAGGAACTGATCCCAGGAAAATAATGCCCCATTTTCTATATTCGATATGCAAAACACTATTATGTTTGTGGCTTTGTGTCAGCCAAATACAATTGAACTACCTTTCTCTAGTGCTAGCACATTTCTGTGAGAGAAATGTCTCACAGGCAGAGACTTGACAGAGTTCTCGTTTTTCTAGTCAGAACACTGTATGGTTTCTGGTAGTCCCCTGCTTGGGAAAAGGGGAGCTGTATTCCTTTGCTCAGTGGGACTCTTCAAGCATGTTTTTTTTTGGTCAGAATCACCAGATGATTGGTCAGAATTACTGCTGCTGAATGACCGCCAACACTAAATTACAAAGAGAGAAAAGCTTCATGGTGCCTAACTTCAGTCATCTAAGTTAGGTTGGAAATACATACTCCATAGAAAGGGACTTCTTCATTTTGAACTCTGAATTAACTAAATAAAAGGAATAGGCTTAGGTGGAGTTATTACTTGCTTGCCAAAGCAATCAATACATCTGCCTCAATTGCTGAAAGTCCACATGGTTCCACTGAAGCTAAAGAATCCTCCACCTGTCTTCAACATTGCAAAACTCCTTGTGTCTCTTTGTCCAACATGTTCAAAAATGAAAAAATATACCTAAAGGGGCAAGAAGTGGCTTTTATCAGAAAGGGTGATGTTTATTCCAGTTCGGCATGGAAAATTGCCGTGCAGGTGTCTTTGAAGAGTTGGGCTTGAAGCTTGAAGCTGTTTCATCATCCAGCCATTTACTTATTTTTTTTCTCTGAACTTTTTGAAGTCTGTGAATGTATAATTTATGATGCTTCCCTCTGTCTTGTGACAATGAATGCCAATGGGTTTCTTGAAGCAGAAGCTTATCCTTTGAGAAGCACCTAACTGAAGAACTCACTTAAACTGTAGTAATTCTCCATTCTGCTTTCAGGATCCACAAACTTAAGCAGTTACAGCACTTGCACAGATTTTCCTGAGAGTGACATTTTGGTGAAATACAATCCTAGTGAATATTCGGATCTCTCTTGGAGTTCTTAAACTTTCTTACTATATGAGCTGCTTTTTCGTGGCAATACGATTTGGCTGACACTGGCTATTGTTCTTACCCATCAGAGACAAGCAGAGTCCATTGCTGCAGCTGGGGTAACAATGCCTGGTTTTGATTAATTTCTTTCTGCCACCAGCACAGATATCATACTGTAGAATCTTTCCAGAGTCATCAGAGAGTTCTTCCCACGTGAAAAACACAGGTGAGAATGTCCTTATATAGGGATGTGGCTTTGAGCACCCTGATCTCATGCAAAGTATTCATGCCCGTGTCATGGGGTGGTTGGACTAGATGGTGTTGAGAGGTCCCTTCCATCCCTTCCATACCATTCTGTGATTCTGTAATTCTGTGATCCTTCTTTTGTGCACCTCTGAGAAGCACCTGGCTTAGTGTTTCCTATCCCAACAAATAACATTGCTGTACACAGTAATTAAGGTGTCTCCCTAGCCTTCCCTTCTTCAAGTTGCACAAAGCCAGATTTCCTAGACTCTCTTTGCATACTTTTTAGAAATTTTCCTACTATTTTTTGCAAAATTTTTTCATTTACATAAAAATCAGCACACGTAATATTCTTCTTTTAGATTATTACTATCTTTGGTATGAAAGGTCCTTATAGGTATAGGTACAGTGTAACATTTTACAGAAATACAGAAAGAGAAATTGATAAAATTGAAAGCTACATGAGCAAAAGCTTATTTTAGTTTATAGGGTTTTGTGATTTAGGATTTTTTTCACACCTCTCTTATAATAATATCATCTCCAGGGTGAAATGTATTTGAGATCATTGGATGAAAAGCACTCAGTACAGCAGTGACCTCTTGCCAGCACGATGAAGAAAATGTTAGTTTTGTCCTTCATTAGTATAATAATTATCTTAGAGAGAGAGATAGAAATAACTGGACTACTGAAAGGTTTATTCTACTCTCACAAACTGAAAATCTCCTATTTATTTTCTGTGGCAAGTGCACTTTAAAGAAACAAGAGACCAAGAGCTACTTTGCCATCCATTTAGCTGTGAACAAGTCCCATGACAAATAAGTACCCTAGGGACACTCTGGAGTTAGTCACCAGAGCCCCCCATTGTGACTTCCCTGAAGACTTCACTTTTTTTATTGCATACCAGGACTATAATGCCAGAGTGGCTGAGTAAAGCACAGAACAAATTCTTTACTTTTTCAGGTGTGCTGCAACTCTGTTATGTATGAGATATGATTTCCATGTGGCAATGCCAAGCTGCTTCCTTGGACTCCAGGCCCCTTATCCCCACGGTGGAGTAACCCCTTTCTGATCAGTGAAACAAATCAGCCGACATGCAAGTGAGTTCTTGCAGCATTGGGGCTGACTCCTTGGTATTTGCAAGGGAGCACTTGTCAACAAAGGTGCAGTTCGTCTTATACCTGGATAGGCCAAGGATAAGAAATGCTGTCAGTTGGGTATATTTTGATCACATCCATGGGCACAGGAAAATATGTATTATTATCTTTTTGTGCACACGTTGACCGTAAGCAGAATCACACACGAATCAGGAAAATGGAGATTGAAAAATTGAAACAAGTCAGATGTTTTGTACCCATTTCTTGTGTACTTTAATATCAATTGTTTTGGAGGAAAGCAAAACTAAGCTTACAGTTATGCCATACATTGTTCCAGAAAATGTCCCCTCTTAGTGACCATTCCATGACTGGATTCTGTCCTGAAGCTTGGGGGACTAAATACTAGAAAGCTGAATTTAATCTTGAAAATGTGGATTTGAGTAGTGTGCATCTTTGCTGCACTTGTGTAGCCTTTCCTGAGTCTTGTAATCTGCTTTGATGTCACAACACATTGCTAATAAAAAATATGGAGACAGAAGAAGGGGGAGAGGGTGTGTATTCACATCACTTACTTTTTAACTGGCTAATGGAGCCATATCAGTGAAAAGGTTTGCTTCCCTGGGCTCCATGGATTGCTAATGGAGACAAATGGATTGTTCCAGAGGGGGACTCGAGGTGGAAGCACCACTTTGACCACTGCTCTGACTCCTTCCAGGGTGGAGTTGATCTTTCTCTCTCTGCTGATTTCACAGCCAGCAGAAGCATTGACCTGCTGCCCGAAGCTGTCACTCCCACAGGTGACAATGGCTTCCACAATGCAATATGCTTTTCCACTTTTCTAACTGTGTGCATAAGAAATGGGGCCATAGTCTGAAATTTTTAAGTATCCACAAAGGGTCTTTGGGGAATGAGGAGTATGGGTATCAAGGTGAAGGGTAAATGCTAAGAAACAACACCTGAAAGTGAAGACGTATTTATCTGACTTGACTGCTTACATTGCAACTCTGTTTTCCAGGTTTCAATAGCAATTCTATATGGTCTTGGCTGAACCATCTCATGCTAGTTTTACTGACTTTTTAATATCTAACAAAATGCTTTGAATCAATACAGCCAATAAGGTGTCTTGGTGATGTTATATAAAGTAATGAATGATTAAATAAACCTAGAGCTAAAAATGGATTTCTTAAAGATTTTTAATCCTATCCCCCTTCTGTTGCTAGATTTGTGCTGTTTACACTTAGCTCAGCCAGTGGCTGTTTAAAAGTACAGTATATGTAAGTCTATGTTATAGTGATAGCTGGACCCTCATATGCTTGACTTTGTGCATTGGCTCCATGTGATTAATTGCAACACAAAGTACTTCTTCAGCTGGGACCCTGTGGATGAACCTGACTGGTTGTATACATGCCTTAACCTGTTGCAAATGACTGCAGAAAATGTTAGAGAATGATCTTATGAGCCCATGGTATTTAGATTCATTTTAATTGTTGGATTTAAAAGGGTTGCTAAAAATGAGAAAAGTACAGAAATAAAGTAAGCCAGTCTGGGGCACAGTCAGAATTTAACATTACTTGTCTATATGACAACATAATTGTTGGTGCTAACATCAGATTCTGTCTTAAGTAGATATATCAGCATTTTTCCAGGGGAAGTAGTTCTTGAAGTATTTATACATCACTAGGGGTAAAACTGTTGCAAGCTCATTAATGGCATGCTCATAGGTGCTTGTATTAAGACTGATGAAATATGAAAATCCTTTCTGCAGGTCCTAGGGATCTTGGAGGCAGACATGAGACCTCAAAGAATGTAAAAGGATAAGTGGTTCCCAGCAAACAGCTTTCCCCATCATGCTTGTTCTCATGTTTACTCCAACAGATTCGCATCTTCTTTCCCCATTCAGGGAAATTTGTTTGGTAAAATCAACCCTACTTGGTCATTTGGAAAAATGCAGTTTGGATGGGGAGTGCAGCCTTCCATGTACATCAAAACCTCCATACTACATCTTTCTGAATAGCTTTTTGCTCAGTTTCCAGTGCCAACCTGCTTACAGTTAAGCTCCTTACAATATCCAGTGCTGGTTTCTGTTTCTGCATGTGTCATACTTCAGGGGTGGCTGTAGAGAAGTCCAGAGAGCCAAGAAAACCACGTCTCTTTGAATATCTACTCTAACATCATGTGATGGAATCTAATATTTTTTTTCTGAGTTTCAGAACCCTCTGCTTTTATCATCTTTCCCAATCCTGCCACCCTCTTGGAGTCACTTGCCTCACCAGCCAGTTTCCTTGCCCTTTCTACAGCACCAGATTCTCCAAGGTTATCCATGTTATTCATAAAGGTGTGCCAAAGAAGACACTCAAATTTTTTTCAGCATGAAAGGGGAACCTCTCCATTGCCAAGCTTAGCCTACAGGCCAAAGGCACCTCACAAAAGCAGAGCCATAGACAGGCTCAGTGCCTTGTGTCTGCAGCCATTGAAATCCAACAGTTTCATTTTACCCTGTATTCCTGTGCTCTCAAATCCCTCTACAGTACTCTGGATGGTATTGTCTGTGAATACAATGGCAGCATTTATGTACTCCTTGTTGAACTGTAAGTAGATTAGACTGAATCAGAAATATACTGAGAAACACAGAAAAATATTAATTTTCAAGTATGCATGTGAAAGTTCTGCTCTGTACAGCATTTTATGACTCATTCAAAGAGATTTTCTTTTTCCCCACACAACACTTCGTTTTCTAACTTCCCAAGTTGTTTGTCATCTTCTTGTTTTTCAGAAAATTTTTCTTTCTGAATTGCCATCAGGTTCCTCACCAACAGCTTGAGAATCCGGTAATGTTGGTGGAATTTTGCACAGAGGTTTCTGTCTGAACCTTCATTTTGTCTATATTGTGTTTGATTTTTTGAATTAAGTAAGTGCAGAGAAACAGTAGGGAAAGATTTTCTTAAACCTTCCTCTACTTTATAATTTGGAACCTTGCCACCATTACTATTTTCTGTTATGCAGAAAGGGTAGTACTGGGCAAAGTCCCTAAAGAATGTTGCTCCAGTGACCGAAGATTTCTTCTCTTCAAATAGTCTTGCACTGTATTATGCTGCTTACACCTACAAATATAAATTCAAAGATGTAGGACTAATATCAGATATAATACTCTAGCAGAGTAAGTGTCTACTAAAAATTTTCTACTGGTGAAATGAGGTGAGTAATGAATACCATTTGTCAAAAGTCAGTAGAGGGATTTAGTGATGGAACAAAGTTCAGAAATTTGGAACTTCCAACTTGAATAAATGTGCTCACAGCACACCTTTGTCTTGAGTTATGATAATAGTAATGCTGATTTTTTTCCCCATTTTTCCTTTGAGTAACTGCCAAGAATCTTACTTCCCAGTCTGGGGACAGCAGAGACTGTGTTCTGCAATTAAAAGTTAGGGAGTTTTAATGAGAGCACCAAGGCTGATTCATAGTTCAAAGTTAGGCAGAAGTTTTTTTTTTTTTTTTTTTTCTATCATTCTTTTATTATTTTTTTAATCAAAAGCAAATCATTCATTTTTATCTCAGACAAAAATATGATAAAGGCTAATTCATTGGGCAGGAAGAAGGAATGCAGGGAGTTACTGATGAAATTTAACTAAAAAAAATTAGATGTCTAATATTTTATTTCATTTCAGAAATGTAATAAATCTTATAAAAGGCCTTATACAATTTCTCCTTGAAGATATTGCGGTGTGATAATGATGCCGTGCCCTTGCCAGCCAATTTCTTGATTTGTTCAGGTTATTCCAATAATATCTACATTTCACGGGAGAGTATTTACATTCAAATCTTCCCTGAGATTTGTCATGCCCTGTTGTCATCATGTTTTCTCCTGTGTCACCTTCAAGGACTGATAGGGCATGAAAATCTGTAGGAATAAACAGGACTTGAAATTCCCAGTGAAGGAAGCTGTGCCTCAGCCCTGTGGGGAACTGAGCTCCTTCACTCCCACTGATGTCATTAACACTCCAGGAGACTCAGCATTTTGGGGAGGATGCTCAGTGCCTAGAAGAATCAGGATGTAATTGCCAATTTCAAGCTTATGTGCAGAACCATGTCTCAGGCCAGGACATGGGAAAGAAGAAACAAGTTCTCTTCAGAAAGTCATACACAAACATCACTGGTTGCTTTTGTAGGAGTAGGTGTCTCTTCAGAGAGAAACTTTTCCACTTCTGAAGATTCCTGCCTCAGAATAATACATTGAAAAAGAAGCACAGCTGTTCTCCCAGAGACACATATTCTCTTCAGCTAGCATGCTTGATTCCAAGAAATGCAAAGGCATACAGGGAATAAAAATGGCTGTGTTTAATCAGATTAAATGGATATCTCATTAGTTATTCCACATAATTGGAATCTTTCACAAACCAAAAGAATGGACTTCTAGCATAGCTTAGTTAAAATTGGGAGAGTTTGTTGCTGAGAGTGGGGCTAATTGGGAAATCTTAAAGACAGGTCTGGGACACACCTGAGATGTTAAGAAGACAGTGATTGGATATTATAGTGTAATGGATCCCCTAACAAGGCATAAATCATATAGGATCTGTCTTTACAGTCAAGGAGAGAACCAATTAACCAGAAAGATCGTATCAGAGACTGGCAAGATGCTTGAAATATCCTTTAAAGAGACCTTAAATTTATGGAAACATTTTGAAAGAAGAATACTCAGTTTGTGGGGGCTGTGGAATAGGTGTGTTAGTATGACTATGAAACTGGACAAATGGTTCCCTGAAAGGTTGTTTTATTCTAAATGTCTTATGTTTGGTTGATAGGTTGTTTTATTTAGTTTCAGATCTTCAGATCTTTAAAAATATTTTACAGTTGAAAGCAAAACAATTTCTGGGCATGTAGTATTTTCTTATTTTCTCAAATTATATAAATGTACTATGCTTTCAGGATAGCAATAGAATACAGAAGGATGTCGCATATGGTTAATTTGTATTTTCCATTTGTAATAGTGTAACAAATGTGTTAATTTTGCTTATATCTAATGGATGAAAAATCACCATCCCACCCCACCATCCACTTATCACTGAGTGAGGCTCTTCAATATCAATCCTGGTTTCAGCTGCTCCATGGCCCACATGTAGCATTGGCCTCAGCCACAGCTCTCACTGGCATCACTCCACACATCAAATTCCATATTTGAACATAACCTTACCCTGTGTGTGCATGGAGAATGCAAGTGTATTTCTATGGCATGTGCCAGAATCCAACAGGAAGTAATTGCACAGTCTTATGTGAAAATGTGACAAGAATAACTATAGGAAAGGAAACACACTGAGTAGAACCCTGTAATTTTTGTATTCTTAGTTTGCAGGCCAATTTCCCTTCTGCTCCTCATAAACTGTGCTCTCTGCAAAGTATGAGAAAGGAGGGACTCAATACCTAATGGACACCACACATCCCTGTCCCAAAAAAGAAAAGTGACTCATGTTGCAATGTGATGTCACTATCAAATGTGAGTGGACATAAAGGGGCATGGATGCTCAAATTGCCCACTGCTGTCTAAGCATGTACTGCTGCTCTGCACTGCTCAGTGACGTGAGTCCTCGAGCAGAACTAGGAACATTCAAACCCTTGGAGTGCACATTCCCCTTCTTCCTGGACAGCTGGACTCAGTGTGGCTTGATCCAGAAGCATGCCAGGTGGAGATCCTTGCAAAGTAAGGTCCTGCAACGTGAGCTTTCTGCCAAAGTGCTGCCCCCCTCCAGTCCCTGGGAACCAATACTGAGGGTGGGTGGGAGGCTGAGCCACTTGAACCACACTCACTGCTTGATGCAGGTACCATACACGATGATATTTGAAAGTAACCTATGGTCCAAATTAGCAAATGCACAGCCTTGGCACTTCACTGCTTGTCAAAAAATTCCTGGCTCTGGGCATTTGTTCAGAGACAGAGCCAGTCTTTGGCAACTATGTTGTTGGCCATGTTATACATCCCAACATTAGCATATTTCTATTAAACCATATGTTATTTTGTTCAATTATGACATTTTGCTTCATTTTTAGCCTGAAACGATATTTGAGATATCACCCCGATACTCAGTAATTATAAAGATATACCCCATGTATTGCACTGAAAAATTGTAAGAGCATACAGGCTACTCAGGCATTCTATTCTTTGAGTACAGCATAGAGAATAATTATGGCTTCTCATATTCTCTGAGTAATTAATTTGAAGAATTTAATTATATTTTTCATATTAATTATTAATGTATTATTCACCCAACATAGTCAGTTCATAATTCATAGATGTATTATTCAAGTAATTTAGTTGATGAATTTCATAGTTTTGAATAAGTTATTCAATTTTTTTTAATTATTCACTCAGCTCTAGGAATGTCTGTTGACTCCTGAATATCAGCTTTAGTATGGCAATTTCTTTATTTGCAGGGTCTTGTGAACACCCGATATTAAATCCAAAAACTAGTTAAATGATGTCCAGACCTTAAAATATTCTTTTATAGGTTACTTTATAAATAAATGGCATTTTAATCTGATCAACAAGTTTAAATTTAGGATCTTTTTGCCTATTTATATTTTAAATCTAGTTTTATTACAGAACATTTTCATAAACTACAGTATTTATTTGCTGCATTTCACCCTCATTTAAACTTAGATGGAACACAGTCCTCATATTTAACATTTCACTGATGCTAGAATTACACTGATGATGACATATCCATCCATTAGTCTATGAGTTTTGTCATTAGTTTTATGCTCAGATAATTCTGTTTATATCAGGAAACTTGTAACCATGGCAGAAGAGAATAAGAAGGAAGGTTTATACAGTATGCTGCTAGTTAATCTGGACAATTTAGCTTGACCTAAACAATAAGGGTACAAATGGCCTAGAAAATTTCCAGGGAAAGTAAAGTGATCCCACTGGGAGGAGCACCTCTGGATGTGTATCAGGTAATGACTGTTCTGGCAGAGGCATAACACAAAGGCTCACTTATAGATATTACCATATCTAGATTTAGTGATTGTATCACATAACTGGGGTCCTTAATGCTGATGGAAAAGGTTGCACATTTATATGTGTGTGTGTGTGTGATTTTATATGGGTTTCTTTTTAAGCAGAGTGTCTTGTATTTAAGTTTATAAAATAATAGTCACTTTTGGGAAATAGAAAAACAAGTGAAAAGTCCTGAGTAAAACGCATGCTATTCATTGTGTTTCTGAGTCCATTATTTTGGCAAATAAAGTTATTTCTGTAAATTACTTTTATTATGTGTTCTAGAAAAGTTGCAATAATTTTAATTCCATTCAAATGGCTCTTGGAAACGTTTTAGTTTTTAATATGGCACTGTAGAACTGATCTTGCATAGTTTGAAATTTTCTTCCCTGTACAAACCTCAGAGAGGTTACTTTTTAACAGCTCTGAAAACTATATTGCCATTTTTTTCAAATA
The DNA here is from genome assembly GCF_903797595.1 of Erithacus rubecula. Classification (NCBI taxonomy): domain Eukaryota; kingdom Metazoa; phylum Chordata; class Aves; order Passeriformes; family Muscicapidae; genus Erithacus; species Erithacus rubecula. The sequence goes on from NC_136689.1 coordinate 69,705,295, forward strand.
ACTTTTTTTTTTTTTTTTTTTTGTGGTGTAGATTACATTGGTTCCAAGTTCTCTGTATATTCATGTTAGCACATTTACCATTTGTGTATTGCTGTTTCACACAACCTCAGTGTCTGTGTCAGACCCAAAACAAAGAGGTATGAGCCAAGCCTTTCACAATTTCCAGATCCATTATTAGAATACAATATTCTAAAATAAAAGTCTCCAGCTACAGGTTGCTTCTTTCACTGAGGAAAGTGTTTGTGTTTTGGGTTGCTACCTCACTGGCAGGCAGTCCATATGGTGCTAAATCCTATAAACTAACTATAACTAGGTATAAAATTCATAGGGAAAAATGTAATTTATCACAAGTGCACAGCTGGTGTCTGCTTCTAAGTAGTTGTTTCCTAATCTGATACCAGCCTGTTCACAGCCCTGGTATGTTATTGAGCTATAAAATCAATAACAAATACCACGCATGATTCCCTGAGAGATTAACCATTTATTCCAGCTGTGAAGAACAAATGAAGGTTAAAGCAAAGTAGCTGCTTTAAGAAAGGTTTTCATGAAAAGAAACAGTCTTTTATAGATTAATTGATACTAACTGCAATAACAACATAGAATGGCTTGTTTATTTTAATTAAGTTTGTTTCTTAAAGCAACTGACTTTCAAGTTCAGATTTACATGCAGTTTGCTTTCCCTGTGCTCCCAAAAGTGCTTGATACGTGATTTACATTTCTTCTTTCCCCCCACAAATGTTTCACAGTTTCTTTGCTCTTTTCTTTAATTGCAGCGAATATCTCAGGGAGGATTGCCTGGGGCACATTGGGCGCAAACACCGAAAGCTGCAATGGCAAAAAGATAAGAGTGAAACTGTCGTGCCCTTTCTCGCTGGCTCACAGCTGTAAGAGCTGTGGATGTTCTAATGTGTGCATGTGCAGCGGGGAGGAAGTGAGGGATGAGGTGGGGAGCAGCAGCAGGGGTGAGGAGAGGGTGGGAGGCAGGGAAGGGGAGCGAGGGCTCGGGAGCGGGCGAGCATCGGGCAGGGATGCAGCCCGCAGGCGCTTCCTGCCGGCCTCTGGAAAGGGCACCGGGGATCAGAGGAAATGCAAGATTTTGCAGTGTTCCTGGGGAATGACTGCTGGCAGAATCAAAAAGCCTAAATTTTTAAGCGAAATACAGCTCTTAGCCTTAGATGTGGTAGAACCAAACTGAAAGTGATTCCAGAGGGGCAAGAAACGCCTTTTGAGTTAAATCCTTTGCTGTTTTATGTGCAAAAATATCTGATATAATCTTGCCTGCCTTTTACTTAACAGCAGTAAAAGAAAGATGCTAGTACCATTTTAATAAACTTAAACATTCCTGCTGTGATCCTTAGATTTTTTCAACCCTCTGTATGACGGTGCTTAGCCCCGTGTGCCCGCTGCTCTACCTCCTTTATCTCTGAGCTGGTTGCAATTCATTGTTTTGCATTGTATGAAGTTTGTAAAGGACTTTACAGTGAAAGACACTTGGGGTGAATTTACTTTAGCCTAATTCCATCAGCTGCTCCTCCTTGTTTTGCTGGAACAAGATCAGAATTTGACCTCAAAACACCCCAGTGAGAGCAGTATTATTTATACTTATTTTGCAAAAGGATAAATTGAAACACTGGGTTTAAGTGACTTGCCTGAAGGCATGGAGCTTCTCAGTGCCACTGCAGAGACTTGGATGCATGAATCCAGATGCCAGTGTCCTTGCCTTAAATGACAGATGAGCTCTGCAGTCAGGATTGTGCTCAGAAAAAAAAATCTACTAACATCCATGGACTTATAAAACCAATTTAAGCCAGGGAAGAGTCAGTTGTATGCCTACTTTCCATAAGCAGAAAAGCAGTGCTGAACTGCTTTTTTCCTACAGGTGTAATGTTTACTTATGGGATAGGGAAAATCCTCTTTGGAAGTGTATGCTCTGCAGGTTAGGTGACTGTCCTGTAACAGAAAGCCTTTTTTTTACCCCTCTCATCTCTGTAAAATGTACAGTAAAAAAAAAAAAAAAAAAAAAAAAAAAAAAAAAAAAAAAAGAAAAAAAGTGAATTCCCAAAGAAAAATATATGCCATGTTTGATTTCATAATTTTCTTGTTTAACTCTATTTGTAATTTAATGCTTTAATTATAAAGGTTTATTATAACATTTTAATTGTTTATTCATTGATCTGAGACACTCCCTGGAATTCCTTCAGTGGGGGGTCATTGCAGAAAAATTACAGCACACAGGAGACAGATCAAACTTATAACATTGGCAGTCTCGTGGGTACTAAAATATCTTCAAAGTCAACACATTTGCTGATGGGCAATAAGAGAAAGGTAACAAAAAGTAACTTCTCTGCTATTTTTAGTGCCTCTGTGGTTGTCTGTATGCTTTTTTCTGCAGTCTGCTTTATCAGTCATAAAGATAACTGAGCTCAGCTCCAGCTTGGTGACATTATCTCAGGCTGTCATAAGAATACACTGAACTCTGGAATACTGCATGCCCATTGTGAATGATGGTCAGCAGAGACAGTACAAAGGGGGTAATGCCATGCCTTTTACCCTGCTTATTCCCTTTTCAGATGTAATGTCAGAAGTCTGATGCACTTTAAAGATTATGCTGGATTTTAAAACTGTTTTGCAGTGAGAAATTTGATGCAGTGGATACTGAGAAGAGCTGACAAAGAAATTATTTGATGTTCCTTTTAAGCCTGTGGAAAGTCTGCTCTCAGACTGTAATTTCCTGGAATTTATTATTCACAATTATTCACTGTATTTTGTTTTGGCAAATCTTTTTAACTCTGTTTTGATCACGCGCAGTCTTCCATGAATAATCATCATTTCAGACTGGAGCTGTTGTGATAGGTCAAAAGAGAAATATGGCACTGTCATGTTTGTGACTGCAAATGGAAGAAACCACTTGTAGTGCAGCATTTGCAAATGTGGATATAAAATTTGGCACCTGTAAATATTCATGTACATACACTTGCAACTATGCTCTGGGCTTGATCCAAAGCCACTAGAGGTAACAGAAAGAATGAATATTCATGTTGGTAAAACTTAATTCCTAGATGGCTCACGGAAAGCAAATGTAAAGAGAAAGCAGTGTAGACAAAAATGCTTTAATGCCACTGAATGTTCACAGGAAGAAAGTCCTACTTATTACATTCTGATCCTGATGGGGTGTTTTTGCTTATGTGTCAATGAAATAGCACACACACACACAAATATAATTACAGTCTTACTTTTGGGACTTTCTTTCTAAAACACAGAAACTTTGCTCCTTAACAAAGAGAAGTTAGGAAAAAAGTAGAATTCCAAAATATGTAAATCTGGTCTAGCAGAAAGGGATTTTTTTTTTCTTGTTTGTATAACAGAAAACTGAAAATGTTGGAAAGTGCTATTTGATTTATTACACTTTCCCACAAAGCTCAATGCATAATACAAGCAGGAGTTAGCAGCTTCGTTGTGGGTAGTGATGCTTTCATTTTCCCTTAAAATATACATCTGATCTCCCACATATGTGAAATTATGTACATTTCTGACCTCTAAACTGAGCAACTGAGCAGAGCAACACAACCAAAGAAGAGTGCATCTGACAGGTTTGGGTCACTGTTACTATTTTGTTAATTTTTATTTTTTTTCTCTAATATAGCTTTAAGAGTTAAATTCTATTGGATTAATCTGAATGGGAAAACACACACCTAGAATGCTGAAATTTCTCTCTGAGGCAGAGGCTGAATTTGGGAGATGCAGTCATTTGCCTCTGATCTTGGTTTTGCTTGACTTGTGTTCATCTGATGGCAAGGAGCCATCTTCATGATGGCACAGCCTTCAGGTTCCAGCATGGCAAACTACCTGGAATGCAAGCTCAGTTCTTTCATGAGAAATGAGGTGCCAGGTTGGAATTGGCCGTACTAGACCACAGGGCTGTGTACTATACAGAAATCTACCACTCTTGTGATCAGATAATTAACAGATTTGGTGCTAATAGTACTATACATCCTTGTAATTTGCACCATAACAAACTGAATGGAGGGGTTCCTGTGCTTACATCTGCATGTCAGGGAAAGCATGACTATGTACAGTCAGGAGAATCTGTCATTTTGCAGTTCAAGTAGATGGGCTCTATTGTCAGCTGGCATAAATAAATATCTGTCACTTACAAAGAGCAGTGTTGTCTTGGACTGAGCTCTTGCTTCTTTATAGGCTGTTTAAAGGAAGACAAAAAGGACGTAATTTCATATCCTTTCCTTTCACCAGAAATTCCAGAAGTTCTTAATGATGTACTTCTGTGTACAAGGGAGGGTTTGCCTTATGTGAAAGAGACTAACTAAACGCCAAATACATTTAAAAAAATAAAATATTGCAAAAGTGAAAAACCTCCTGCTGTTAGGAGAGAAAGCACCTATGAAAGAGGAAAAAGATGTATATACATAAAACTAATTCTTCTGCCTAAGGGCTAGTTTGGATCCAGCACAGGATATTCATAGTCTATAAGTCAGACTTGATAACATTGAGCTATGCACGTGATTTTCCCTATTTCAACTTCCAGACATGAAGTATTATGCCCAAAAGTTGCCACAGAATTAGATGGTTGCAATTAGACAATGACAGTAGCTCTGCAAATTTGGAGCATTCTCCTTATCTGTATTCCATCTGTAGGGCTCTGGAAGTGCTTAGAGAAGAAAGCAGATTTTTTTTCTTCCCCTGTCACTGCCTCTACCACTAGCTTTATAAACTGTGTGACAGCATATTTTTTTAGAATATTTTGGTAGCTTCCCTTCCACCAGGTGTTGTTTTGCCCTGACAAACCTGAAGGTTAGCACTGGGCAGGTATGAAGCTGCAAGGGGAAAAATTGCTGCAACTGACGGTGAGGAAAGCAGCTCTTCAGTATGGATACTGATTTGAAAGAAGCATCTTGTATGAACCATGGGCAATTGCATTGAAGTCTAAATAATGTGAAATGATTTTTTGATTTTCTGAAAGTGCTTGAAATTTGATGTAAGAGGAAGAGCTACCTGATATTCCCAGTCTTCCATCTAGTTCAGAAATGCCTTTCATCTCAAATGGGGACATAAAGTTATAAATTCCCTCAATATGACATTTCCTAATAATTTAACTTCAGAAATACCAAAGTAGTCCCATGACTTGTTTAATTTAGTTAAGAGTAGAGAATTTCTTTTTGACATGTTTTCACTTTTATAAAAATCAGTTATGGATAATGAGGTTTTTGTTGGGTGTGATAAAGGTTCATAAAATCAAAACCCAAACCAGTTGCTTAGACAAGTTCATTTGCCTTGTCAAAATGAAGTATTTCAAAAACCTTGTGTAAAAAATAATATTTGCATATTCCAGAAAATATTTGAGGCAATGGAATCAGCATTTCCAACATTAAAACTTTTTATCTGTAAAAAGAGTAGATCAGCATTAATAAAACACTGAAGTGAAAAAACAGTGGTTGAACAATATTTTCAGAGAGCCTGAGAGATACAGTAGGTCAAAATGTAATATCACTGAAGCTGGTGGAAATTTTGTCAATGCTGTAATATGACTCATGTTTTGCCCTGTACTTATGAAAATTCAACATTATCTACTTGATAGACCAGAAAACAGCATCTATATCTACATATCAGCTGAGGATGCTGTACACTGAAGTTCGTTAGCTGAGATTGTGAATATTGCAATTTAGCTTCATTATTTGTATTTTTGCAAACTATAAACTAAGTCTGATGAGCGATGACCCTTTATGGCTACTCTGGATGCACAGTGGGTGTATCAGAATGACATGCTGGTTTTTATTTGGAGTTTTGCCCACAGGGCATCACTTTTGGCATTGTTTGCCTTTGCTGCAAATTCATTTCTGTTTCAGCATCTGTTCATGGACAGGAGTCTGCTCCTGGTTTTTTTTTTGTGGCACATCTATTGTTGTTTCACTACTGTATATGTGTTTCCTGCTCCTGCTTGCTTTCTGCAGCAGCTATGCTCTTTCTTCTCATGTCTGCCATACCAGACATACCTACATGCAGCCAGGTCTCTGTCTCAAACATTTAATTTGTTCTAGTAAAGAACAGTCTTCATTTTCATTCTAAATTAATTTCCTTTTTACATAGATCTGTTGTGATAATCCTACCTTTCCTACTGTATTGTATTTAAATTACAAATGCAGAAACAAGACAATGAGGAAAAAAGAAAGGTCAAAACCAATAAGATAAATTTATTTCCTAGCACCTTAAGCTTTCTTTTTAATCTACTTCTGGTGAGAGGTAGGTTTGGGGGAAGTGTCTTGTATCCTATTTAATGTCAAGTCATTTGGCGTTTATAAGTATTCGTAAGCTTCTCACAAGGATTCAGCTGCATCACAAATCCTACTGATGTTATTAGGAAATACATAATCAAATATTTGTGCAAATATTTGAAATTTAAAAAGAAAGAAAATATCTCTTCTTTATTGTAATTATTGCTTCCTTACTCTTTTTGGGTTTTTTCTACTTGTTTGTTATTAGAAATTATGTCCTACAACTTTCAGATCAATATCACAGAATTAAGTCTTTCTGTAAAAAGCTTTCTGTTAACTGCTCAAAGGCAACTTTTAAGTCTTTCCAGAATACTTTCACCAGGATTTTTTTTTTTTTCCAGAGAAGCTATTTGTGACTACAGGTGCAGTGATGTTGAACAGATAAGGTTTTCATGCAGCACCAGATGCTTCAAGTGCTCATGTGGATTCAAGTGCATCTAAGGTTTGCTCCAAGAGATTATAGAAGAGCACCAACCTTGATTTTCTCTTTAAATATCCCCTACTCACAAAGGAAACTACTCGAGATAACAAATAAGTTTTAGAGATCACACTGTAAGCCAAATAAATTGTCTCCTGGGCTGAAAGCTACTTAGTCATGTAAGGGATGATGTTAGGATAAATAACTGTCATCTACTGCTGCTATTTGCACTAAAATGCTGGGATGTTGTGGCTACATCTATGATAGTAAGCTGGATAGTTTAGGGCTTGTTTTCTTGTTCCCACGTTAGCTGTCACAGTCTGGACCCCTTCCGATTGCTAAATTCTATTATCTGCAAGGAAGCCTGCTAATAATTAAGCTACCAAGTATAGACAAGTGGAGAACAAGTCCTTGCTTTGTCCTGGCTCACAAATTTTGCCCAAAAAATTTTTGGGAAAGGCTTCATTTGCTGGGCCAAATCTATGCTAATGACTGTTCAATTATGAAAAGAATATAAGCAATTAAATTCCCCAGAACACTACTTAGTTTATTAGAATATATGCTCCTTATAATTATATTCTAAAATAAAAGATCTGTTTTCAGGGGAGAAGGTGCTTCTTAGTATATGCCCTCTATTCCAAGAGTTGCCTTTTACAGTCACCTTCCCCTTTATATGTTGTCTGCAGAGAGCAAATAGCAATAAGCTCACATGAAGAACATTGTACTTACTATTCCCTATGTTACAAGAAATGTGCAATTTTACCCATGCATCTTTAGAGGTTTCTGAAAAAGAAAAGCAGCCTGAAGTCTGCTGGGAATATGCTAATTTAGAGATGTGATTGAAATGCTAATGAAGATATTCTAAGGCTGACAAAAGAAGATGTCTTAATACTCCACAGAACCATGAGGTCTTTCATTGCCCAGTCACAGCAGAGGAAAATCAAAGAAATTGAAATAGGAGTAGACCCTGCCCATTACTGGCAAAGAGTCTGCCCTGTGTTTGTAATATTTGCAGTCAACAATGGCAGAAAGCTAAAGCAGAGCTCTGGTAGTTGTCCTCAGCATGCCAGATCAGAGACAAACTTTCAAGGCTAATTAGTAAACCTCAAACGATTGTAACAATGAATTGTTAGCAGCAGCTTTGGAAATTTATTTTTCTTTTAAGCAGTTCGTATCTTTGTTCTGTTAGTGCAGATCTCTGTTTTAAGTAAACATGCCATTTAAATCTTGTCTAGAAACAACACGAATAAGCTGACAAAACATTACACTTCTAAAAAACAAAATCACAGAAACGCATAGTCACAGAATGGGCAAAGCTGGAAGGCAACATAGGAGAGCACAACCTCTGTGCTCAACCAGGTCATCCTAGAACTCATCACACAAGATTGTGTTCAGGTAGTTCTTGAATATCTCCAGTGAGGGAGACTCCACAACCTTCCTGGGCAATCAGTTCAGTGCCTGATCACACACACAGTAAAGGAATTGCTCCTCATGTTCAAGTGGAATATCCTGTGCAACGTCTCTTGTCTTCGTGCTTGGCACCACTGAGAAGAATCTGGATGCATCCTCTTAACACCCTCCCTTCAGACACTTACAGACATGGAATGAGGCCCCCTCTCAGCTATCTCTTGTGTGGACTGAACAGGTCTATCTCCTTCAGACTTCCCTGTAAATGAGGTGATTAGTACCCTAATCACCTTTGTCACACTCTACTGGATCTGCTCTAGGACCTCCCTGTCTCTCTTGTACTGAGGAGCCCAGAGCGCTGAGCAGAGGGGCAGGATCACCTCCCTTGAGGTGATTGTGGCATTGGCAACAATGCTGTTTCCAATGCACCCCAGGACACCTTTGTCCTTCTTGGCCACAAGGACACACTGCTGCCTCATGGACAGCTTGTTGTCCACCAGGAGTCACCATGCCAGGTCCTTCTCTGCTTTCCAGCAGGTCAGGCCCCAGCCTGTGCTGGTCCATGGGGTTATTCATACCCAGGTGCAGGACCCTGAATTTGCCTTGGCTGAATCTCAGAAAGTTCCACTCTGCCCATCTCTCCAACCTGTTGAAGTCCCTCTGAAGGGCTGCACAGCCCTCTGGGCTATCAGGCACTCCTCCCAGCTTTGTGTCATCAGGGAACTTGCTGAGGCAGCCTCTCCCCTTTCATCCAGATCACTAAGTTAAACAGAGTATTAAATCCTGGGGAACACCTCTAAGAGCAGGTCTCCAACAAGATCCTGTGATGCTGATTATGTCTCTCTGGGATCTGCTGTTCAGCCAGTTCCCAATCCACCTTTCTGTCCACTCATCCAGTCCACACTTCCTGATTTGCCTATGAGGCTATTGTGAGAGAGAGACAAGTGACATTCTTGAGTTGGGAGGATATCAACCCCCCCTTGAACATCAACCAGTCTCTTGGACCCCTCTTCCCTGCAGTGCCCGTTGTCTTGGGATAGTTCCCAGATGATCCCTTAAGAATCTAAAGTTAACTCTCCTGCAGTCCATGTTTACAATCTTACCTGTTGCTCTGCATCCTCCTCCACCAATACTGAGCTCCAAAGTCACTGTCACTACAGCCAAGGCTGCCCCCATCTTTCACATTCCCATCAAGGCCTTACCTGCTTGTTAGTATAAGGATCACCTTGTGGCATCCTCCACTACCCATGTCAGAAAGTCAGCAATGTTTTCCAGGGACCTCCTGCAGTGTTTCTGCTTTGCTGTCTTGCTTCTGCAGCTGATGCCAGAGTACCAAAGTCCCCCACAAGAACCAGAGCCTGTGACTTTGAGACTTCCTCAGGCTGCCTGGATTAGACATATTTTGTGTTATTCAGTACCTGAGTGCATTTGTACAGAGCAAGCAGATGGCAAAAAAAGGAGGGCCTCCATTGAGTTACATGAGTTTAGGAGCTAGTGATGCAGCTTTCTAGTAGAGGATCTGTTTGAAATCTGTTTTAACAGACAAAGGTTTGTTGTTTTTTTTTGTCAAGAGGATCTTAATGAAAGAATATTCAGATTGGTGGCTTTAAAAATGCACTTGCATTAATCTGTCCGTGTAGCAGATGTTCCTGCAAATCTTATGTATTTGGTTACTCTGTGTCTTTAGGGAAACTTGCAAATTTTATTTCCTGAAGTTGAAGGAAGACAAAATATTATCTGCTCTGTGAGGCTGTCTTAGAAGTCTTGAACTGCATCTCTGTGAGTTGCATCTCTGAGGTGACTGGTTAATACTGAGAATTCAAAATCCAGGCTACAAATTTTTAAGGATGTGTTATTTCAGACTACACCTAGTGCAGGCCATGGACTAAAACCCCACTAAAATTTGAACCTGATTAGTTGCGCTTGTGGCGTTCATCTTTCAGTTTGATTTCATCCAAAAGAAATGGATATTCACTCAATCTTAGACTGCTACATAGTGTGAAACAAATGATGTGGGATTTAAAATGGTTGGACTATTTTCTTCAAAACCACACTTCTGGTCTGAACTAAACCATAATTATGAATATACTATGTCCTTGAACTGTTGTGAAAATGCAGGTTTGAAATTTATCAGAGATGTCATAGTGATTATTCATTGAAATGAACAAAAACAGGAGACCTAAACCCTTTAGCAAATCATTCTAAACCAACCATAATGTGTCTCTTTAGAAACCTCCAAATAATAAGTGGAATATGAAGACAAAAAATCTAATTTTGCAGTACTACAATTGCAGAAAAGCAATTGTAAAATGAATACAATCAAACTAATTTTCTTTTATCTGTCATTTAAAACTAACTGACACTGGTGTTTATTTGTTTGGAGCACTGGGATTTTTGGTTGGTTCATTGAATTAAGTGTAGATTTCTGTTGCACTTCTTTGCTTTAAATTCTTTATGTAGTTGACCTTTCTGGCACAGCAGTTTGGGACCACCACTGATGAAATGTTATTAATATCTTAGCACAGCTACATTAATAATCCAGAGGAAACACAGCTAAACATGCTCCTTCCAACTTGCTCAGTGACTTAGCACCAATGGTGTGCACAGCTTGTGTAGGTGACCTGTTTTCAGCAGGAGGCTTGGATATCCTCATTCCCCATGGTGAAGGAAAGGTGATTCTGTTGGCTACATCCTCTTGGACTGACATCAGGTTCTAGGCAGATGCTGTTTCTCAGCACAACTTTTGTCAGCTCAGGGTAGCTGACTTTGCTGGAACATTGTGCAGTGAATGCTCTATGACTCTGAAAAACTCAGTGTTGGGTTTACACAGATCTCTGAGTGACTGACCATCTTAGAAGAAGCAGTGAAAGAGATCTGAAAAGTGCACACAGAATGTCTAGCAAGGCCAATGAGAGAGCACCGACTGTTCTGCCTTCCAGTCCTTTTTCCAGATCACAAGATGGATTACTTCATCTTAATAGTTCGTATGAACTGTTAATATTATTAACATTTATTAACCCCTCTTGCAGACTGTTAATTAAATAATGCAGAGTCAAACCTTAATTCCTTCAGTGCTGACTAAATATCTCTTCCACTTGACACAATTTCATTTATCATTACCCTGTGTCCCTTGTGTTTAATTTTCAGATGAACTAAATTACTGTATTTGGTATTTAAGATACCACATTAAAAAGGTCTGTGAACACAACAAACATAAGTAGGATTACCAAGAGTTGTCACAGTGAAGCCAATAAACAAACCTGACTGTAGGAAATTGAGTTCCCAAAAAGTGTGAGAGAAGAACCTTGAGTAGGTCTGTCTTTAAATTAAAACTTATGAAGAATAGCAGTTAATAAGCCTTTGCTGAAATGTGGCAATGTTCTCCACATGTGGCAGGTTTAAGTTTACACATAAATGCTGGAGCAAATGGATGAGGTGATTGCCCAAAATGTGATCCTAAGTTATGGTAACCCTTTACCCAAACTTGACTTTCTACTATATCATGCTGCTGTGAGCCCTACCAGAGCTAAAGGAATGACTTGATGAATGAGCTTTTGAAGCAGTTAAGCTAATGCTCCCATAAACCTTGGGGAAGTATGCAAATAAGTAGTTTTTCTGGATGCTGATAAAAAGCACTATTAATAAATAGAAAATAATTGTTTGACAAGCAAGATAACCTTTTTCATGGTTGTTGGTATGCAATAAACAATATCAGAAGTTTTAAAATCCCTGTAGCTGGAGCACTGGGAGAGTGCTGCTTCTCCCTCTGGAATTTTGCAGTGTTTTCCAGAGTTGGCTTTAAAAGTAGGCTATGGTAAAGAAAGAGAAGATAGGTTCAAGGATGAATAAAATCTGCCTCGTAGCTAACCACCCTCTCATCTGTCCTTTCATAGGTCTGTGTTTTCCTCCTCTATTTTGTCCCAGCTGTGATTCTTGGGACCATAATTTTCTGTACCGAGGGTGTAAAGGATGGAGAAAAAAATCAGAAAACCTGTAATGTTCATCCAAAAAAATAGAAGATTATCACAAAACAAACATGTACTAATTTTTCTTTTTCTTTCTCAAATGTTACTGAGCAAAGCTTCCCCACCCCAAAAGTAAAAGTACATGTGGTGAAATAGTGAGGAAAATACTGCACAAGAGCAGATCTTGTTGCGTTGGTGTATCTCACAATTCAAGATGGAAAAGGGCAGAGCAGACTTTCTTCATCTCTATAAATAACATGCTGCATTTTATCTGTGTTAAAAGATTTACAGAATCCTTTCTTTTGGCACTTGATCACTCTAGCTGGCAGTAGAAACACAGGAACTTCTTGAACAAAGAGAACCAGAGGAGAAGAGAAATGGCTCTGCAGTCCTACTGGGATCCATTACCATGGCAGTTTGGTCTCTCACACATAAAGTAATGTTTCTTGATTTATTTTTTTTTTCCTTTATAGCCAATAACAGCACAGTGAACACAGAGTACAGGAAAGGCAGCCAAGTGTTCAGAAATTAAGGAAAAATTCAGTTTTGACCCATGAGTTATCTAGACCTTGCCTTAGTGTTTCCAGCCAATCCCAGTGCTCCAGTTTCCTACACTATAGCTCTTTCAGTTGCTGAAATGGAGGCAAATCAAAACAGATCCTGTGGGCACAAGAACAAGTGCACTGCTACTTGAAATGCCTTATTTACTACCAAAGGTATAGATTTTATATTAGAAATGATAGCAACATTTTAAAAAATCATCTTGTATATAAAATTTCAGTGTGAATTTTTAAATTGAAGAATACACATCAGAAAAATGCAGCAATGAAATACAATTTTTTTTTTATTTTGCCTTTTATTCTTTGGATATTTATCTCTTCCTTTCCTTTACTGAATTCCATGCCCTTTTCATTATTAAATCTCATTAAGATATACAATATCTAAGGAAGGGAAGAAGGCAAGGCAAGGCAAGGCAAGGCAAGGCAAGGTATATTCAAAAGGAAGGGTTTCAGCCATCATAAAGGCTGCAAAATTACCTTTTGTTAGAAAAAAATTAAAAGAAGTCATGTAAACCTTTCTCAGTTACAGTGATACTATAATTTGATGACTTTCACTTGGTTATGTTGTTCCAAGCTGTCTATCCTGGTCATTTCCAGCCTATATTTAACTATGCTTGATGCTATTAAGAAGATTAAATTTTTTTTTCTTCCTGTACTCTCTATCATTGCCTCTGTCAAACAAATTTTACTGGAATTCATATTAGCATATTTTCTTTTCCACTATTTAAAAAAAATTTAAATAATATATGATAATTATTTGGAATGTACAATTATATACACAGGAAGAATATGAAAATTAACGGAACTTTCTTGTTATCAATAACTGAAAGACATTTTTCCTCTAACCCAGACCAGATTCATGGCATATAGTGGTCACATATTTTAGATTGCATTCTGTTCAACTGTATGTTTTCTTTTCAAACTCCAGTCATGAAGTCTGTCCACAGAGTACAGTGTGACTTGATTAAAACTGACAGTGAAATAATCTCTATTTACCTGTAGTGAATACAATTATGAGCTATTCCTCTCAATTTCTCTCCCTTGGCTTTCTGAACATCTTTTTTTGACAATTTTTTCTTAATTATGCAATTAGTTTTTTCATTAATTGCATCAAAACCACCCCACATTAGAAACAAAAATAAGAAAATTGCATTGTTCTGTCAATGGATTTTCTGGGAATTCAGTGGACACTGGGTGGTCTCACTGGCACCCCAAGGGCTGCAAAGACCCTGACACCAGACAGGAAGTGTTTCCCTGCCAGTGAGTAACAACAGGGACTTTGGCAGCTGTGGGAGAGGAATTCCCACCTTTGCTGTGGTTACAGTACTGCATCCTAAACTGTTCCCTTAAACAAAGCTAACCTGGCAGCTGGGCTGATGAGTTCAGCAGGGACAGCAAGGGAAACAAAATAAAACAGAGCAGGAGGTACCAGCAGTAAAAATACCTAGGAAGGGAGTGGGGTCAGGAGATCTGGAAAATGGGACTGCTGCTTGTGAAACAGTTTGTGTGTCACCAAAAGAAATTATTGCACCATTATTTGTTCTAAAAGACCTGGCCATCTGGAGAAAACGTTTATCTTTATAGTTCCATGAAATGTCACTTTCCAGCACAACAAGACACTACTACTTCCAATTTACACAGCCATGAATATTTGTTATTTGAGAAATCATAGATTTTTGAAGTCAAGATATTCTAAGATTGTCTGGTGTAATATTGAAGTTATGTTGATTTACCCCAGATGATATATTAGTCCTTATTTATTTATTTATCTTATTTTTTAAACTACCAGCACTTTTAATTCAAGTGATATGACAAGAAGATTGATTTTTTCCCTTATAATTCTTGCCTTTGTAGTCACTGTTATTTTCTGTCTTTCTCTGTATTTAAGGAAACAACAACCAGGTTTACATCACAAAAAGATATAATTTTTTAATGATTACTTCACCAGGATTAGTTAGTCTCTATTTACATCTAAATACCTGGATTTGTATTTAAAAATGAACACTGTTTAATATAAGTAAATTACAAACTTCAAAAGATTATTATTAAAAAAAAGGTGTAAGATGACTTTTAAAACTCATTAAAAATGTTGCCTTAGAAATGTTCAACTCAAGTATTTTTAAAATACTAGTGTCAGTGGATGCATTCCACTGTCTAGAACTAATTCCACTTAAGTAAATTATATATATACCATTTTTCCTTCATGAAAGGTAAGAGAAACTTACGTCTTATTAGGTAATTCTGATGTGATTACGGACTTTTACTGGATGTCTTGTTTAAACACCTGCTCATGTGAGAACTATCTTATTGCCCACCTGTCAAAGTGACTCTTTGTAGGATTGAGTCTAATGCTAGATATTTATTGGCTTTTTTGCTGTACATTAAAAGTAGACTCTGAAATCTGGCCATTTCAGACTGTACAAGCAAAAACCAGTTTGTTGATCATAACAGTTAAAAAAAAAGGAAAAAAGAAACTGGGAGAAATTTAGTCATAGGTGCTGATTCAGAAGGATGAAGCCTCCATAGCTCAAAGATGAAACCAGTATGTTGAGAAATTACTGTATAAATCCTATAAAATAACCATAATACACAAATACAACTGAATTTTAATGAAATACAGAATCAGAATTATATGGAGTTAGAATAGGCCTGGAGTAAGATGTACAGTGATAAATAAATCCCACAAAATGCTAATCTGGAGTAGTCCTTTTGCTTAACAGGATTTTGAAAAAATGCCTCACCATGATTTCGGGCATACCATGGGTGTAGTGAAAATTGTCATTCTTTGGCTACTTCAACATTTCTATTCTTATAGCTGCTATTGAAAATGTAGAAGAAATGAAAAAAAAAAAAAAGGGAAAGTAATTATAAACATCCCCATCTTTCCTCCTTGATTCTGAAAGTTGGAAGAAAGTATCAAATATTCAGAGATAACGTTATTTCTATCTATTTTGCATCAGTCACCAAAAAAAAGTTTCTGAAACATGAGGGAAAATATGGTAGAAAATGTTTAGATCTAGCAGGCTCTGAAGTTTTCATGGCATACAGATTTAGTGAAGAAAGAGAAGTTAATTCTAAGTATTTTTGGCCGTATTATTAAAACAGGTGTTTGTGCTTTGGTTTTCAGAGATTTTTGAGGTAATTAGGTCACAAAACAAAGCAGTATGATCAAGACCTCCATTTGGACACAGTCAGAGTCTAGCATAATGTCTTGTAAAGAACAGAGGATATACTCTACAGAACACAAGTTTATGCAAATGACAATGTATGCAAACATTTTTTAATAATAATGCAGGAGGTCTGTAATTTTTGCAGCAGAAGTAAGAACTGTGCATCTAATGCTGAAAATGTTACCTTGCAAAGATGGTTTCCTTTGATCCTGAACCCTGGGATTGATATTGTACATGATAAGAATTTAATATTTAGAGTTTTAATTATTTAAGGCTTTCTTATTTTTAAATTTTCTGGACAGTGTATCTCAGGACCATGTAACTTTGAAATGTTACACTGATTGATTAGCAAGTAAAAGTACTGAACCATGACATTTAGAAATGTGGTCTTGATTCCACTTAGCTGTTTCTGGCTGGTATCTGAAGGATATGCTACAAAATTAACTTCTGATGACAGCACCAGAAAGAAATCCCTAAATCACTTGTTGAGTTTTGGTTTCTTTTTTGGGTGTGAAGCACAAACGAAGCTCACCACGTTAAAATACCAATAACACTTTTGTCCTTAACATTTCCAATTTGTCATTGCAGAAGCCCAAACAAAATGTTTTAAGAGCAATTTTGTGACCCTGGGCCTTTGCAACAGCTGCAGGTTTTGTTTTTAATGCTCCCATCTCACTCTCAGCCCCGTGTTTGTGGGCAAGCCTGTCTCCCCTTGCACAGCTCAGCCTCCTGCCCTGACCTTTGCTGCAGCAGCCCCACAGCAGTCGGTGGTGGGTTACACACCATAACAGGCTGGTAGCAGGTATGAGCTGCACTTAAGCCAGAAAGGCAAAGTTGAGCTGCCCTTGGATCTAGAGCCTGTGCAGTCACCCAAATAAATCCCTTTGTTCAGATTTTAAACTAACGCTGAAATGTTTAAAAATAAAAGCAAATTTTAAGCACTCTTCTTTGACTTTTTTCTTATTAACTACTACGTGTGGCTAGATGATTTCCTCAGGAAAATGGGAATAAAAGTTAGAATATTTATAAATTTTCCATGCAATACACTCTAGGATTTTTGAAGACCTTTAAAATGGCACATCAGTACTATCACAGCTTCCAAAATAGAGATGGACAGGACAACCACATGCACTGCCTTACAGACAGTGTAGGAACTCCTCTAGGGCCAAAATACAAGTCACAGCAATTCAGAGCACAGGTTTAAAAACCTGAAATCCTTCTTTTCATAATGTTTTGAGGAAGACCTAAATGTTTACCTCAGATATATAAGGCCTATTTTGACACTGACTAAGGAAATTCTTAGTACTTTCACAAGCTTTAAAAGAACTGCCACTATCATTGGCTTTGTCATTAAAAAGTTTTAATACTGCCATGGTGAGAAAATGGAAGTCAAAATCCAAGATTTCTTCAAAACAATGGTTTTACCTTTTTTTCTACAAATTTTATCCCAAGTCCTTAATTCCTAACTAATCAGCAACTTTCTGAGTGTTTTTTAGTTAGTGTGTGACATATATTGAACGGAAAAAGGTCTTCAGTAGGGGAAAAAGCTGTTTGTTTGGGTTTTTTAATGACAAATTTACCTGTATGTAGGATTTTTAAATTTTTTTATTTCCTTGAAAGTGGAAAATGGGAAAAAATGAGGAAGAAAAAGATAATAATAAGCAGGAAGACCGCAAAACCAGGATGTTTCAGTGATACAATATGCAGATTGAGAACAGCCACCTGAAAAACATGTTTCTTCTTGTTGGAATCACTCATTTGCATTTGCACATAGCTATGAGTGTGTTTCTTCTGTATGTGGCAACACAGATGAGATGGAAGGGGCATTGTCCCAGTGATGTACGAGGACTTCATCACTCTCCTTGCTAAGTTTGCTGGTTACAGTGGCTGTAGCTGCATTCCTGTTTTGGCTTTGTTTTCTCAGAATGACTATTGCAGCCTTCCTCCTCTCTTCCTCTGGGAATTAATGATTTTCTCAGTTAAAGCAAACAAAAATGAGGGTCTGTCCTACTGTGGGTATTTAAGCACAGCAAGTGTGTTTATGTGGATAAAGGGCACCAGGACTTCTTTTCTGGGTTTGCAAGAGATGCCACCTGGAAAAAGCTGAGAAAAAAAGAACAGTTTAAATTTCACATCAGGTTTCTGAATATAACTCTCCAATGTGTCTTTTCCAGTTTTCTGTTGTCTCCCATCAGCCCACTTTCTTATTTTTTTCATCTGGCAGCCTCTTTGCATGCATGTGAATGATGATTCAAATGTTTCAGAAGCTGTTGTTTTCAACCTTTATTAATGTTTCCCAACTCATTCTCTTGTTTTCCTACTGACAGGCTGCCAAAATCACCCTCTGGTGAATTCTAAAAGGGTCTGGGTAGCAGAAATTGGACCCAACATTTGTTGCAGATAATTACTTGATGAGATCTTAGTCACAGAAAATATTTGACAGCCCGCACATCTCGACTTCTTAGCAACCCACAACACAGGACTATCAGAACTTTTCTTTCATTAAGTGTAAGAAGCACATCACTAGATGAAATATATTTTGATTAATTGAGTAACATACTTGATTCTGCATAATTTTTGGTTAATTATTGTGATTCAGCCTAGCCTGTATTTAGACCATGTCCACGGGTATGCACCATTCCCCCCTGCTTCCAGGAATAATACACTGTAGTGGTAATCAAATCTGAGTTGTTTCATTCCCAATGTCATTCAATATAGCATTACCAGTAATAGCCTGCCAAGGGACATTTCTGCCAAGTTCCAAATCTAAATCTTGAATGAAGCAAAGAAAAAATATTCCAAGAAACCAGTCAGGGATTGTACTCTGATTGCAATCTATTTTGGGATAGGATTTCAGCAATTTAATAACTGCTGTGTGAATACTCATAGATATAGACATGATCAATAAAGTTCTTACTTTGTGTTTTCCACTTCTGAAGTTCGATTGAATTTGATTTATGATTTTTTTTCCTAGCAACCTGGGACATAATATTACATATTTACAAAAGACAATAAATTTATAGTATTTAATTTAAACCATGCTGGGATATTGTACAAAAGTTGAGGCCACTAAAACAACTCCTAAGTCATGTCAGAAAAAAAAAAAAAACTTGCTGGAAACAGACCTGCCATAAGAAGAAAATAGAAAACAAAAAGAATAGGAGAATTGTATTTATTAACTACAGCTCTTTAGTAAATGGACTTCAGCTAAAGGTTGCAACAATCTCACTGATACACAAATTGATATCTATTACATTTTTAACTCATAAAATTTCTCATTCAAACACCAAATCTTTACTTACAAGCCTTTCTGCCCCGACCTGGTGCACCTCAACATCTCTGATTAATCTGCACGTATGAGCATCTGCTGGGGTGTTGTTTTAAACCTTGTTTGCACCTCTCAGCATTTAAATGAGGTGAAGCTCAGGGCTGGAGCGCAGGTTTAAAGTGTGTGCTGTGTGATTATTTCCAGCAGCAGAGCTAGAGCTGTTGATGTGAAGAAATTGTAGGTCATTAAACAGCTTCATGTACTCCAGAGGGCATGCATTTCCTGGCAAACACTTTGTGTGAGATATCCCTTCATCTAGGGACAGTTATTCATTGACAAGAAATGCAGCAGTGAAACCTAAACTCCGGTGTCACACATTCTTACAGGTTAATGCTAAATTGTCAGCATCCTTGTCTTCAAAACTTAAGTGATGAATCCTCACTGCAGATCTGTTTTTAAAGTACTTATTATCTTTGTTTTATAGCCTGGGCAAGCAGGAAGGCTTAAACCAGTCATTTAGGGCTCAGACACTGTGCACTCCCCAGACAGAAGGATTTCTGACCAAACACCAAACCAATAGGTTAATCTTAAAATAGTCCTTATAGAAGGAAAAATAATACTCGGTGGCAGGGTAAACATAGTCAAAATGAATAAATAATCACTTAATTGGAAGGTAGTAAAAAAATAAAAATCTTAAATTCTTAAATCTTTAAAAGGTTAAACAAAATGAACACTTTTTTGAGTTTATTAAACAAAAAAGTCTTATATGTGCATAAAATTAATGTAACCTTGGGTTTAGGAATTAAGTATAAGTTTAGAAATGGTGTGGCTCTTTGAAAAGAAGGCAGCCAAAAGATTTATCAGGCCTTATTGTTTTCTAACAAGTGTATGAAAGAGACTTTTGTCCTAAATTTTAATATTGCATTTTAGGTCAAATTATCTTCAATTCTACTGAAAACTGATTTGATAAAATCTTGTTCTACACTGAATTCAAGGAGGAATTTATTGTTCAAAAGACTAGAAAAGAAATATAAAAGAGTGCAAAATTATTCAACTAGCATGCCTATAAATTATGGAAAATAAGGCAGAGGATGTAAAAAATAGGAAGAACATTCACAAGATGACATTCATACTACCCTAGTGGTGGATTTTGGAGCAGCCCTGTTAATACAAGAGCATTTTTGATTTTTCCAGGCTCTTGAAGTGTTTTCTGGATGTGCTTGTGGGTCAGAAGGTTCAATCTACAAACGTTTGACTCTGCACCCTTCCCATATCAGGAAGGCTGAGGCTGTCATCTTTTTATTGAGAGGGTCTACTAGGTATATTTAAAAAAAAAAAAAAAAAAAAAAAACCAAAACCCAGGCCATATAGCATACTATCTGTGCACAGCAAGATTCTTTAGGATTCTTTGGTCTTTTGGAAGATTCTTTGCCAGGCCTTCTGCAGTAGCTTGAAATTTTTTTAGCCCATTATTTTTTTGTACAATGCACAGTGTAAAATTGGCTACATCTGGGCTGATGGTTGCCAAAACATGTCACATATAAATTATAGTAATTAAGAAAACAAAAACAAAAACAAAACAACAAAAACAAATGTCCTCAAAACTTGCAAGCTTCATTTCTGACATTTTGGACGAGTCAAAATGATTTAGAAATTTATGTGTCAAATGTGGAAAGAGAGGGGGAAAAAGCCACTAGTATTTGAACATCATTTTTCAATCAGATCAATTCCTATTTTTGTATTAGGCTGAAATGATACAACTGGGGAGTACAGCACAGCAGAAGAATACATCCAAGCACATTTCTTTTAATGATCTTTGTGTTATCCCAGACTGTAAAATGTTCTTAATTTCTAGGACCTTAATTTATAGCCCTCCCAAATAACTTTTCAATCTGTAGATTTTTAGTTTAAAATAAGGCCTTAACATTAATAACACAGTATAATTCTAACTGGGTGATAAAGCAAGAAACAGAATGTAAACCAAATTAATAAATGTTAATTTTTTTCAACAAGGAAAAGCAGTGAATTCATTAGAGGAATTATTGTTGTTACTTTTGCTTCTCAATTGTTATTTGGTCTATCTTTAAATATGGCCAGAAGGCTAAGGCTTTACTTAACACTTTTTAGAAAGCTTTTTAGACCACTAAACCAGTGGTTTTGTCAACAATTACAGCATCCACAAACACCACAAATAGTAATGATGGTAGTACATGGAAAGCTGATATAATGGTGGTCTTAAGGTAAGCCAAGAAACTTAAGTATAAGAGGGAGAGGATTATCAGGATCTGGTACTACCAGAAATGTGAGAGAAGTTGGCAAGTGAGCAAAGGCTGTCAAAGGCTATGAATGTGAAGAAAATTATATTATGGCAGAATTATAAATGCAGTGGTTTTTAAAAATGTGAATAGCAAAACAACCACCTGTTAAATCATATTGATTTAAATCACAAAAGCTATTGAATTTTCCATGAGCAGCAGAATGTTTTGCTGTCATGTGTTTTCTAAAAGACAAAGTAAAATGAAACTGTAAGAGACAGAAACTGTGAGAGAAACAGTGGGGAAAGAAAGATACGGAGCTCTGATTATCTCTTGGGTATGCTTCTTGGATATTTCTTGAAATATGCCTTTGCAGGATAATTGCTCTTTGGATCAGCTTGCTACCTTTGGAACTTTGGAAAATGATTCTCTTTGTTCCTTCTCCCCAAACTTTTCCACCCTATTATTTAAAACCTAATTATCTTATGAAATATTGATTGCCAAGCTGGGAAACTTAATTTTACAAACTGCTGTGTTCA
The DNA here is from genome assembly GCF_903797595.1 of Erithacus rubecula. Classification (NCBI taxonomy): domain Eukaryota; kingdom Metazoa; phylum Chordata; class Aves; order Passeriformes; family Muscicapidae; genus Erithacus; species Erithacus rubecula. The sequence continues at coordinate 69,727,164 of NC_136689.1, forward strand.
TTATTGTCACTTGCCATTTTTGCTCCAGGAAGGCTTCTAGGGAACACTTTTGCTTTTATGAGTAGTTCTCCAGCCCACCAAAATCTGGAGCTAAGATACATAATGAGATCCCACATTTTTGCCTGAAGTTCATTTTGTATCCCTATTTTATCTTCTTGCAGGCTTTGACAGAACAAGGAACCTGATGGTGGTGGAAAAAGGGAAAAGGAAACAGATCTAAAATAATGTGTGAAGACCTTGTTTGGATACAGCAGATGCCTGCTCTGATGGTAAATAGTAATTTGAATCTAGCAAGTATGACAGATCCTGCATCTCTCTGATTTCTTAGATTTGTGGAACTGCACAATGTCATAGCCCATGAAACACAAAATGGAAATGAGATGATAATATCCTTGAGTAGGTGAGTAGTTAGAGATAGTTTGCTTGTAGGTTGTTTTTCCCCTAAATGTTATCTCCTCTCTTTTTCTTCCCTTCTTCACCTCTCTTCAGTGTAGCAAATGACAACTTATGAAGGCAGGTGGCCCCTGTATCCATCCCTTTTACCTTTTAAATACAAATGACTGACATTGCCCACATCCTGCACACTTCCAAGACAAGGTGAGCAAGGTAAGATCTAAAAACACTGATATATTTTTTAGCTCGTATCTGCCTCCTTAATGTTGGTATTTTTGTGCTGTTATGGAGTGATAAAAAGAAACCACAATAAAACCCCAGTGTGTGATATATTTCTAAAGGTTGTTTATATCATGTGTAGACCTAGAAACAAAGATCAGACCAGCACACACATTTGTCTATCTATGTATAAATGTGGTTAGATAAAGATTATGAAGATGGATTCATACTGAATATCCAGGCACCACTCTAGATGCAGCATGGATGAATCTTTTGTATATGTGTCTGCCAATATGATATGCTTGTTTGTTTTTAAAAAGCTCCACAATAAATCTCTTTCTGGTTCAGAGAAAATAACTTGGATCCAAGAAAAAAAGGAGCCAGCTTACCTAGGATTACTCTAATTCCAACACTGAGAAATCAAGAAACAACAGCTTGGTAAGCACTGTGTTCTGATGACACATTCCTGTGCCTATGGGTGAAGGGTGAAATAGCATCTCTTTTGTGAGCCTTATCCAGCACCACTTGCTCACATTTGACTTTGCAGAGTGTCTTCTTAAACAGAGAATATAAGGACTGAAAGGCAGCATGAAGGATGAATAATTCAAAGAGGAGACATTGCCCTCACTGAGGTAAACTAATTTGAAGGAGAGATTTACTAGATGACACATGCTTAAGTTTTCATTTGGAATATTATGTTAAATTTTGTTATATAATATCGTATTATCTTGGACAGCCTTTTTGCATTCTATGGAGTCCTTATTTACCTTTGGTTTAAACCCATGCACCTCTGTAGATTTCATTGGTGGCATTTTACACTCTGTAAATTAAGTTAGCATCCAGCTTTTGCTTTCTCTGACCTGCTCAGTTATCACATTTCCTCCTTTATGAACCTCTGACTGCTGTATTTGCAACAACAGTACTCACAGTACCACATGTGCATTGTTATTGGATTAATGTGGGGAAAATAGGGAGTGGACAGCATTGCAAAGTGCAGCAGCAAAATCGGCTTATTAAAAAAAAAAAAAAAAAAAAAAAAAAAAAAGCTAATAACTTTTGGGGGAATACTTCAGGATAATGGAGCAACAATTTTCACTTTCTAAATGCAATTTTAGGGAAAGAAATGGAAAAATAGCCCACAGTTTGTTGTGTACCTGCTCTGCCTGACTCTAAAGCAGATCTAGGAAATGTAAGATGATATTCCTAACAGACCTGCTTATAAACTCAGCTGGAAATATGAAAACTAAACTGCTCTAATGAGAATCAGTAAGAAATTCAGCACCTGAAACTTTTCCTTTTCCAGTGGAATGTGGCAGTTTGTCACAATTAAAATGGTACTCAGGAACAGCACAGTTATAACCAATTTTTCAAGCAGATATATTGTCTTGAAAGTTGTTTCCAGTGATCAGAAACTCAGGCTCATGCTGGCTGCAGTGAGGGCACCCAGTTTCCAAGGGGCTCTCCATAGCTTGCCTGTGGATTAGTCTGCCTGAGAATCCAGGTTCTTTCCTTATTTATAGCCAGCCAGGTAAGCAGGCTGCTTTTGTTGCTGGTTGGGGAACTATGTTAGACTGTGTAGAGAAATCCTATGTGTAATGTCAGAATTAGGGTTTTCCTCTTAACTCTAGAGAAATGCAAATATGAAAAAAAGAGAGAGTAAGATTTAAAAAAAAATACAATAAATAAATATGTTAATTTTTTTTGTAAATTTTTTCTTTTGTGTTTAATTTACTCTAGGACTTAGTTGGCAATGGCAGTAGGTAACCAGAATGTTATTAGCAAGGTGGCAGTTCACATGTAAGTCAATAATTTCTTCATTTCTTTCCTTCCTCTCAAATATTTATCATTGTGCTTGATGCTTCAGTAATTTCCAGTTAGGCCTGGTGAGAATGAAGCAACAGTGGATGCAGTCTGGTATTTGGATATTCTGCTGTGCTAAGAGAGTTTCTAGTAATTTGGTGGTGGAGGTTTTTTTAGCAATTAGTTGTTTATCAAGACGGCAAAATCTATCTTTGAGTGATTCAATCCTCACCTGAGTCCTGGTGACATACCACTTATTTTATAAACAATTGAGGCACATTTTTCTGCTTTCTTATTTTTGGCACTCAAAAATTGTGTCACTGGATTTAAACAGATACCTTGAACTTTCATTGAGATGTCACATACCATCCTTCAAAGTGAAAGATATTTCTGATACAATTTTGATGATAGGAGGCTTCTTTGTCTACTTGCACAGTTTTGTGAGCTGTGTTATAGGAAGGTTTTAACTTGAAAATAACCTGGGAGCTTTGCTATATGAAGGCTTTAGCTGGGAAATGCCCTAGGATACTTTTCTGAGCAGGTAAAAGTACTCAAACTCACAGAGATAATTCTATTATGCCCTGCCTTGTTAGTGAAGAAAGCTGGATTCTTCCCAGGTCTGATCTTGGTGATTCTCTTCTGACATCCTATCTACCTGAGCACAGTGTTTTGTTTTTTTTTCCCTGGGTTCTGCTTCCCATATTTTCCAGGATTTGTGCACTTCTTCAGCACTTCTTCTGTGTGACACTTGATGAGATAAAGGACAAATTCTTCCAAGCAGGAAGACTCCATGCTCTTCTCATTTAATTTTTGCTAAGTAAAAGTTTACTGAAATTGATTTTATTCAAATGAAGACACAATAAAAATAATAATTAAAAAATTAAGAGCAAAATACCTTGAGGCTTCGCATTATTGCATGATATTTTTCAACGTCACAGGCAAGTCATCAGTTTGGTATCAATGTATTGATTTATATTTACTGGAGGTCTGGCCTGAATAAAATTAGCACGTATATATGCCTGTCAAGAAGCTGTGGTCTTTTTAAGAAATTCTCTTCTTGTTATCAGGGCTGTAACTGTAGCAGATTCCTAATGTTGCACTTAGAAACCTTGTATTTAAAGTGTACTTTAGCACTTAGGCGCCTTCTGTGCAATAAACCAGCTAGTCAGGGGGGAAAAAATCTGTTTAACATATTGGTGATATAATCCTTGTAAAACTAACTTCTGTTAGGCAGAGGCTGCTAAGCACACAACAGGCAAGAGAGAAGGGAAAGAGAAAAGTTGGGAAATGCTGCCAAAATGACACTAAATGTTAATGATCCGATCACAAAAATTGTCCTTCAAACTGGAGTGTGTAGTAAATAGCAATGAATAAATGTACTTGTCAGGAAGATTTGATTTGTCTAGCAAATCCTTACTGACATATACACTCATTTACTACTATATAGCCTTTTGAAAATGCCATTCCAGCAGAGCATAAAAAAGGTTATTTAGATTAAGTATAGCAACAAGATGAGCAGCATACTGAGTTCATTGGACTACAGGCACATTCATTTAATACCCAGTGCTCCATTACTCTGAATGAAGCTGTCTCTGAAAAAAAAAAAAACAATAGGAAAGATGCAGCAAATAAAAAAAAGAGCAAAATGATTTAAAAAAAAAAAAAAAAAAAAGAGCTTCACTGTAATATTGTGTACCACCAGTAACTACATTCAATCCCTGTATAATAGTGCTGGAAAAGGCATAACCATATCAGATGGTGCAAAAACCATCACCACGCTGTCCCTCCCCTGCTTCCTGACAGCAAAACTGTGACAACCAAAAATTCATCTCCATGAGCACCATTTGAAAATACTTCACAGTGAAAGGAAACGGCAGAGTCAAATCCAACCTTACCTGGCACTCTTAGGACTACCTTTCTCATTCAGGGGAATTACATTAGACAGCCAAATTCTGCACTCAGCTGCACTCTGGTTTTACTGAAAGGATCATTAGGTGGCAATAAAAGTAGTCTCAACCTTAGACAGATTAAAGTAATGCTAACATCTCATGATATACCACTGACTTCAGGTTTAATGTCCTTCTACCAGCTTGTATTTTTTTCCACTCCTTATCTTAACTTTATTGCCATCTCAAGTCAACTTAGATCTTCCTATATACAGTTTCTGCTGTTATAAGTTAACAGCATCGCATCCCTTCCTTCAACACAAGCTTTTGTCAGGAGCAGTTCAAGCATGGCAGTGAGGTCAATCATTATTATGATTGCTTCATTGCATGCAGGCAGTGCAGATCTGCCACAGGGAGAAACAAGGAACATCAAACTAAATCCAAAACAGAGTCCAAGGAATGCAAGGGCATGCAGATGCCTGCACACACACTTTTACATATATGTGTGCATACGGATATATAGCTATAATCTAAAGTATCAGCATTTTAACATTTGTGAGCAGTACAATTGCACATTGTGATACAAAATATGTGCAGAATTATAGGATGGTAGCATGCAAGATTATACAGGACTATGCCAGGTTTTTTTGCTATTGCAGTTTGTACCAAGTAGTCTAAAGTAGTATAAGGATGGTTTATTGCGTTCCTTTTCTGGAAGTCTGATTACAGTCCTCATTTCTCCAGTGTATGTAGAAAAAAAAAACAAGAAAGAAAGAGAAAGCAAAGCAAAGTATTGCACTAAATGATATTAGCTGATAAATAACACAAAATCCTTTTACTCAGGCCCCAAAACAAGATCTCTTTCCCATCTACAAGAATGCAGGAAGAAAGTTTGAAGCTATTTAGCTTATGTGGCCCTGAGTATGTTTTCTGTACTACTCTGCCCATCAGAATTCAAAGGTGCATATTAAGGGCCAGCCTTTCTGCCAAGGCAAACTAAGCATCAGTTTATGCTCAAAGACTTTCCAGAAGAACACACAAGAAATTGCAACTGCTTTATCTGTCTGTCTAGAAGAGAAATGCAATTGTTTGAGCAGAATGTATTTGTCAGTTGGCTCATCACTATCTCTTGCCTGAGCAGTGGAAAACAGAGAACAATTTTCTACTTCCGCCTTCACAGAAAGCAATTACTGAAATAATTTCAGAGGGTTAAGAAGGATTCCTTAGAAGTTTGCACTAGCTCATTAGCCCCACTCTCCTTTTTCTTCTTTCTTTTTCCCCTGAGGTTTTTCCATTTTTTAAACCCTGTCTGGCCTATTTCTCTCCTCTTTTTTTTTTTTTTTTTTTTTTTTTAAAGAAACTGTGCTGTCATGCTTGTGACAGAGCAGAATAATCAGATCAGTTGAGAAAGCAGGAGCCGTAGAGAGGAGGAACATGCTCTTTTTTCCTCCTACTTCCTTTCCCTAGATCCTGCTCTGCTATCATTCTAAAAATGAAGACCAAGTAAATTGGCTGATGGTCCTGTGAAGCCTTGAATTGGTACCATATTGTGGCAGTAGAGCTACATGCACATAATCTCCAACCTACTTTAAAAAGCTTAGTGTATCTATTGTTTACCTGTTCATGCATCCCCTTTATAATTTATTGAAAAATAGAGGGACTTTTTTTCTGTAGGGCTTTACTTTCTCTTTCTCTTTGTTTTTTTCTTTTTTTTTTCTTTTTTTTTTTTTTTTGGTTTTTGGTTTGTTTTTTGGTTTTTTTTTTTTTTGGTGGGACGTAGGGGGAAAAATTATATAAGAAAATGATAAAACTCAAAATTATTTGCTTGTTTTGTTTTTGTTTTTTTTTTTTTTTTTGAAGGCTTAGCAAAACTTTTCATTGAAATATTCTTTTATTCAAAACCTCATTCCTGTGAAAAGGGAAAAAAACCAGTTTCACTGAAAAATACTTTGACTAGTCACATTCATAAACAAAGACTCATAGAAACCTCTTTTATCTTGTTCAGAAAAAGCTAACCTAGGTATGATCATATGAAGCATTTCCTAGGAATCTGGGTATTTGTATCGGGATGCCCTGTACAGATACATGGAATCACAGAATATGCTGATTTGGAAGAGACTCATCAGGGTCAAGGAGTCCAACTCCTAGCCCTCACAAGATACCCCAAACATCACACATGTCCAAATGCTTCTTGAAAGGAGTGGTAACCACTTCCCTGGGGAGCCTGTTCCAATGCCCAGCCACTCTCTGGGTGAAGAGCCTTCCCCTGATATCCAACCTAAACCTTCCCTGACTCAGCTTCAGACCATTCTTTTGTGTCCTGTCACTGGTCATGAGAGTGAAGAGATCAGCACCTGCCCCTCCTCTTCCCTCAAGAGGATGCTGAGACCACAATGAGGTCTCCCCTGAGTCTCCTCCAGGCTGAACAAACCAAGTGACCTCAGCCAATTCTCATAAGCCTTCACCTCCAGACCTTCCCCTCTTTCACCATCTTCATGGTCCTTCTTTGGACATGCTCTAATAGTTTAATGTCATTTTTATATTGTGGTGCCCAAAACTGCACACGGTATTCAAGCTGAGGCCACACCAGTGCAAAGCAGAGCTGGAAAATCACCTCCCTCAAATGGCTGGCAATGTCTCTGTGCATACTAAACAACCCAGAGCAGTACCTCTACCTCCATTTGGGTCTCTTTTTTCTCTCCTTCTCTCTTCATAGCAGTTTTTTCTTGGGTGCTTCACTGTAAATCTAAATTATGTGCTTATGTGCAGCAAAGCACTCTATGCTCACAGTCAGAGCCTAATTGAAGGAATGGAGTTTAGCTGAGCACTCTTAGTATGAAACTTCCTGAAGACCCAAATGCAATTTATTTTTGGCTAACAAGGTTACTCGGGATTCTCCCTTTGCAAAGACTAAAATGTCAGGTGACAACTTTATCATAAGTCTACTTCCAGCCTGAGCAAGAGAGGGACAGTTAACAGGCAGATCCAAAGCCTGCTGAGAAAAATAAGAGCTTTTGCACTTTTCAGAGCCAGTAGGACTTGGCCAATAACTGAAGGACTGAATTTGGATTGCCTCCTTATCACCTTTATGCAGAACTATGAATCACCATTTCAGAGTCCCCTTCAACACAAAAAAGGTTGTTATTGGAAAACTACATACTGCAATAAAGAACCCTGTCCTCATATAACCCACATCAATAAATAACTCGCTTCTAATTGAAATTATAGAAAAGGTTTTGCACTTCTATGGCCCATTGTGAGAATACAAACCACAAAATCTTATTAAATTATTAAGCAGAAACCGATCCTTTCCAATTCCCTGTTTAGTACTCACAGTATGATGCAAAAGCCTTATTTCCCTTTAATTGGCTTATCTATAAAAATGATAATTTTAAGACAGTTGGTAGTAAAATCCCTCAGGACTTCAGGAAGCATAATTCCCTTTTTAAAATTCTTTACATTTGTTAATGAACTTGAAAAATAACACTTAAAATTGCTCGGTAGGTTTTCCCTCCTGTGCATTGTACTCTCTACAGACTTTATTGGTGAACTTCAGGCAGCTCTTCCTAATTTTTACCTCCAAGCTATGTTTCTCAAGTGCTAACCTGGATAATCATTGTTAAATTCTGCCCATTAAATGTTTTTGAGAAGATAGAAAGTTGCATAGCAGATGTATTTCACCAAGGCCAAGACATGGGAGGGGAATGGTAATATGTGGGCAAAAAAGACATGCTCATCCTGACTTTCATCACTTATGCTTTTCGAGTTTGAATTTTCTTATTTTCACACTAAGAGAGAACAATTGAATTAATTTCAGTCTTTTCAACACAGTTTACAATTAAGGAAAGGTGCAAAAAGCAGATTCTCCTTCAAATCTTATCGACCAGGACTGCCTTTTTTGTTTTGTCATCTCTCCAAGATCCAGAATTACGGTTCTAGACTTGTCACTGGATTCTTCAGTGTTACTGCAATGCAAATGAAAGATGTTGGCAATCACTTGAAGGGCACAAGCTGGTCACGTGTTCTACAAGTGATGTAATATTTTGAATATTTTGTTGTGTTAGGTAAAATGTCCTCAAGTTAGACCACCAAAGGAAGCAATGCTAACATTTTAGAAAAAAGTTCTAAATTCAATCCACTATTTCAGTTTTTGCTTTCTCATTAAAGACTGGGGACATCAAATCAGCTGATATGCTTATCAAAAGGAAAACAAACAAACAAACAAAAAAACCCCTGTGATCAAAGACTTTGTGTAGGCCCTAAAGCTGAAGTGAAGGTGTTGCTTGTGTGTTCTCTATCTACTTAAAATATTTTTTTATTTGGCAACCTTGAAACAAAAGCTGCTAGTTCCTTACTATATGCCAGCAGATAATGAGTGTATAGTGACTTGGAAGAACAGAATCTTTAGTCTTGAGCAAATGAGATCAGAAAGTGTTGCCCAAGTGTTGTCACAGAAAATCTGATCTTCTCAAATATTATTTTATCACTTTTCTGAAGAAAAAGCCAGCACACTAAATGTTTATGCTTCATAAGATATTTTCTATTAAAGTAAGGTGGGATTTCTAACATTGACTGGGATGAACATTATTGAGGGAGAATTTAACTACTGCCTGGTAGGGAAACTCTGCTCAGTGAAGGATGTAAAGATTTAGAAGGGCAAGGGGGTTGGAACTAGTTGTCTTTAAGATCCCTTCCAACCCAAACCATTTTGATTCCAATGTGCTGAGTCCAGATGAGATGGTGGTTGCCATTTCCAGCTTGGATGAGTCCTCCTTCCCTCTGGAGTCTTGTGGGAAAAAAAAAAATAAAAATCTCTGTCCCAGGCTGCAGACAGTCCAAATAGGTAAAGGGGGGAAAGAAGGAGAAGGAGGAAGGGAACTACAAGATATTCACACAGTGAGCAGAATGTGAGCTCTTCATCCCAGAAGGGTGAGATTCCTAACATTAGTAAAGAACAAAAAGAGCAGATCTGCTTTTACTTTCCTTAGATAACTACTCATTCTCTTTGCTGTGTTGCATATGGAGATTCATTTCTAATTGAATTGGTATCACTTGGTAAAATACAAGCCTGCAGTCATATCTGCATTTGAGGGAGAGGTGAAATATGACAGAGATGTGAGTTGGCCTTACTGGCTTAATTAGCCAACTGTTTGAAGAAAGAAGGCAAAAGGAAAGGGGAAAACAAAAAAAAAAAAAAAAAAAGCTTTTTACATGCAATTAATTCTGTCAAGATAAATAAAGAGAAACATAACCATAGTAAATGGAATTATAAGCCAGGAAATTCAAAGGAAGAATAATTCTCAAGTTGTGTTACCAACCTGTATTTATGGTTTATGGCTGTAAAAATAAAGCAAATTTGTGATTTTTCTACTTTTTCTCTGATGGATCAATGGAAAGATATTTAGAAATATATCAAGAATATAAAGTGCAAGAGTATTCTATTTTATCATAATCATTTTTTCTTAGTAAATTAGAATACAAAATTCATCATTTCTTTTTTATTCTTGTCATATTATCCTTAGGCCCCCATACAAAATTCTGATGCAGATCTGACCAAGCAGGTTCAAACTGCAGAGGACTTCTAAGTTTTCTATCTAAATCAAGAATTTAATTTTTTTTTTTTTTTTTTTTTTTTTTTTTTTTTTTTTTTATATAGGAAGATATGTCTATGTCACAGAGAGCTTTATTGGAAAACATGAAAAATGCTCATTTTTTAGGTTGGGAAATTGAAGCAAGATAGAAAACAGTGATGCTACAGTAATCAAGGCACCTGGTTTTTTGAGTTTGAATACTTTCCCTATTGAATTATACTGATAAATAAATGGGAGCTTATTATCATCTTTGTGTTACCACCCTTGCATGATCATTTGCTCTGTGAATTCTATTAAGCAACATTTAACATAGAGCAAAATCAAAATCCCTCAGGTCTATCCCTAGCAAGGATCCAGCACAGAGCTTGAACTATTACCAGAGGCACTGTGAGAAAATCATCTTTGCCAGCAAATCTAGGCGGCTGGTGTATCATTTTTCTGCTTCCTCACTGACTCAATGATCATGTTAGTATTGCAAGCATAAATACTATCCTTCACTTTTGCCAATATACTGCCAAAGCTCATCATGCTTGAATATAGAAAAAGGTGGAAACAAAGCAAAACTGATTTTATTTAAAATGTAGGCAAATATTTGCAGAAACTATTTAGCATTATTTTTCTCCTCTGTTCAGCACTCTGAGCTCCCAGTGGTACAATGAGAGTTTGAAATACAGAATGTCTCCCAGAGGTGCTCAGCAATTTGCAAGAACAGCCCCACAGCTAATATATTTTTGGTTCAACAGCTTCAAAATAAATTACAATATTTCTGGTTTCTACAAGCACTGATAAAGATTGAATAGATAGGAGCTATTTGAGCAACTTATTAGGAGGCCCTGTCTTACTGAGTTTTCTTTTTTCTAAGACAAGTCCATCAAGGCAGTATTTCAATGTTTTATTTCTTTTCAGGGCAAATTCACCAGGTAGTATTTTAATGATTGGCATAACTGTATATAAACAGATAGAAAAAAAAAAAATGGGAAAAAAAAAGGGCACTAAATGATCTCCTTGTAGCTTGATTAACTGAAAATTTTCTGTATAAACTGCAACTCAGCTATGTTTGGTACACAGGCCATCAAATGTGCATGGAGGAATGCTTCTATTGCAGAAAAAGTGGTGCAGATTCTTGCAACCATTGACTGGTGGGCTAAATGTTAAATTGAAGATATTGCAGGAAATGGACAAGATTCAACTGCAAAGAAAACTTCATTTCCTCATATTTTTTTTCAGAAATTGTGAGGACAAGCCTGTATAGTTAAATTCAAGCATTTTATTACAATTTTAAATTGAATGTGCAAAGGATTATAGGCTATGACTATAAAGAATTAGATGACATTCCACCAATATTTAGTCTCTATGACTCACAGCTATCATGAGGATGAAGGCATAAGATGATGCAAGTGTTACTGCAATACTGAGAAAATAAAGTATAGATACCTGCTAAGGGAAAAAAGTAAAAGATATCATAGTGGTGTGATTACTATATTTAATTTTCCAGAACTTTTTGTGTCCTCTGGAGTTGTTTTTTCCTTTCATTTACTGTAAAAACTGTAGGAATATGATGCCAGATATCACAGTTTTGAAATTTTCCTTAGAAAAGAGTTAATTTCTGCACAAAACCAAACCTCAGTCTAATGTTTCTCTAAACACACCCCAAACTTCTTGTGGTTGAGCAGGTCTGGAAAGCTGAAGTGAAATGTAATGTCAAATAATGGGACAAATGCTTTAGCCAGGGGTTATTTACTGAATACTCATGACAAGTCCAAGTACCCTTGTGTTTGCTATCAGAATTTGCCCAATATTTTTTGTCCCTGCTTTTGTTTGTTTGTCTCCATTAGGTTTCTGATTAAAAGATTGATGTTGATATTAAGTCTGCAGCATTCAACTTTCAGGTGCTGGTAAGTTGTGACTGATCAGATAAATTACACATTTTTCAATTTCTCTGGTACAATGAGTCACTTCTTACAAACACTTGAAAACAAATTTAGTATTATTTATTTAAATTACCAATTGAAAAATAAATTCCAACTGTAAGCACATGAAATTGCTTCATTTTTAATCATAGATATGTTTCCCTATTTTCAGAACTGTAAGTACTAAAAGTGTAGTTTTCCCATTGCAGAACTGGACTCTGTTTTGTGGACATTTTTTCCTTTGGTGTAAATTCCAAAATTCAAGTGCAGAGGCCTGAAGTATCACAATAATCTTTTTATTACAGCCCTTGCAATAATATCCTCAAAATATCTTCTCCAAAACCTATTAACAGAAGCCCTAATTTTGACCTACTCAAGAATTAATTCAATATTAAAATTGCTAAAATATTTGCCTGTTTAATAAAGTACTCTTGAGGTTAATAATGTGCAAGTCTGACCTACTCATCATTACTATCACTAAGATTGTTTACTGAGTTTGTAGAGTCTATTTTTTATTTCCAGAAGTGGAATTTGGTAATATTTAATTTAAAATACAGGTGCTTAAATGAACTTCTCTACAGAAATAGATCTTGTATCTAAGGATAATATTCTGAGCATTGTGATACATGTAAACTTTTCTAGAATATAATATAAGGTATAAAAAACATATTATCTGCAGAAAAATGGTTCCCAGAGGGAAGTAGAAATAGCACAGCTTGAAATGCCTTGTGCTTTGTAATGTCCTTAGCCACCAGCATGGCAAGTGTCCCGTGGAAAAGACAAATGCTTGACTTCATAGTCTATGCAAGGATGTAGCTCAGGAGGGTTTGCTGGATAAATATGAAAGCACAAGTGGGAATTTGTTCTTCTCTCACAGCACTCCTAATGGCGTAGGACAGCGGGGGAATAATCCTGACTGGGATCTGGATAAATAAGAGCAATGATTTATGTTTTACTTAAACCCATAACTTGAGGGTAGGAGGGCGGAGGGAAAGAGAGACCATGCTTTACTCAGAGGAAATCAGTACAAATTTTTCCTTCAAAGTTGCAAAACCAGGATTTTACTCTCAAGTTTATAGAACTGAGGCCAATAGGGATCCCTACCAAAGGCATTGTACAGCTTTCCCTGAGGGGCAATCCCTTGAAATTTCAATTTTTTTTGTCATCTTTTCTCTATCCTCAATCTATTCTAATGGGATCAGGCGTAAATAGTAAAACTAAGCACCTGTTCAATTGTACTGAAGGGCATAAAAAAAATATTCAGTTATTATTTATATCAGAATCAAGTTTAATCAATGACTTGCCAGAAAAGTTTTGATCTGACCCACTAAGAAGCTATAGACTGCCTACAGGAGTCTAGTAGAATAAGAACTATCATAACTTTAAATCTTTATTTGCTGTCATCAGTGAACAATGAAAATTTCAGAAAAGCAGCCTGCTCTGCACAGATGTAAATTAACAGGAAAGTTTCAGGTCAAAACTGGGTATGGGCTTTCTCACATGGTAACATCCTGCTTATCCTTTAAGACAGTCAAAACCTGCATTATTGCAGTGACATTGGCACAAATACTCCATCATCACCTTTTTTTCTGCTTACTTAAAATTCAATTTCAGATAAGTATGTTTTATATCAATATGAGAAGCTTCTAAGGTATAGAATATCTTGGGAATCCATTGAGGATGAAAACTGGTGGATGAGTTTTTAAGAGGTCTTGATCTGCATATGCTTGAGAAAGAGAGTGAGAGAATGCATTTGTTTTGTACAACTATGTCCACCCAGAGATGTAAGGCTTGATTTGCTACTGCTTTGCACTTTGCATATTAATTTTTTGTGCCAGGAGCAAGATTTAAAGTCTACTAAATGCTACCAATTCAGAAAAGTAGTGTTTTACATACTTCCCTGTCACAGGTTCTTATGAACTCCAATGCAATTGTGGCTCCAGTCTGTTTAAGGCATGCCATTTGCTTTACTGCCATGTACCATTCTGAGCTGCAGTGAAGTACTGTGGGTGCCTAGGATGAAGGACATAACAAATTTCTTATTATTGCAAGAAAAACAGGAGTAAAGCTACTGCCAAAAAATGCAAACAAATGAACCCAATGGTGAAGGATGTGTATAAAGTTGTATAATTAAAACACTTGGTGGTGTAAAAGACATATCTGTGCCATGCAGCAATGTAAACTTTTTCCATTGCATGAGAACATGAAAATGAAAAAAAAGCATTTGCAAATCCTGAGTTTCTTTAGCATGTCTATACTCTATGGCTTTCATTAATCTTAGATTTTAGCTTGTTTCCTTTAAAGGCAACATTGCCAATTTAGGCAATGTTCAATTGGTTTGTATAAAGAAAACTTTGTATAAAGATTAAGACATCTCAAAGTGAAAAGTTTGCAGAGATAAAGGTAGAATGGAATAAAAAGAATCAATGGATAAACAGAGAGTAGACAAAAGCATAAAAAGATGACAGGTGAGGAGAAGAGAGAAAGTTTACTGAAACGTTAACTTTGGAAAGGAAAAGACTGTTTAAACTTAGTGTGAGTCTCAGTGTCCAGCTGAATAACATCACAGATATTAAGCATACAAAGGAACTGTGCTAAATGTGAACTTCTTTCACTGTATAAACTTTGAGTAGTGTTTTGCTTTTTTTACTGTAATGGGTAAAATGAACAAGTATCTCCATTTCTACTGGCTTTATTCTCCTCCAGGTTGTGCAGAACTTTATGTGTACAAGTCTGTCCCATACTGTACATCAGGGAAGTTTGCACTTGGTTTGAGTTGTGCTAGAATAAAGAAAAATCATAGCTGTTTAATCAGTAATATAATATATAGGGGTCTGTACTTTGTCTTAAATTTAAATTATATAATTGGAGATTTCAGATCTTTTTCTTTTATCTTCTATTTGTTCTGTCTCCAAATTGAGAAAATCAGAACTCCTATGGAGGGTCAAACTGTTTTCACTATGCTCTGGGACGGCTCAGGATTATTGTGAAAGTTACAAAATTATTGGCAGCTGTTCTTATTATTATTCTCATAATTGAAATGAATATTTTAGGTTTCCAGTTTTAGGATTGCATTCTCCAATATGTAAAAATGTAAGCTTCACTTAAGTTTTTTCATTTTTTTTCCTAATATGTTATTTCTTTAGACTCTCTGAGGAAAATTGAAATTGAACTCAGCAAAAAATAAAACAAGTCCATACTTAACACTTACTGAAAACAAATTGTATCAAAAATTAAGAGTATGAATTCTTGGAAGACCTTACAGGCCTTAGTTATCTATTATAAATTGAAAAATATATGAGGGCCATAGTCTTTCAGATTCCCTTAAGAACTCACCTTTTTAATCCTCTTGAAGGCAAGAAAAATGTCAGAGGAAATGTCCAACTCCTTTGCCACACAGCTAAGCAGATCTGATAGTTAACTTCATGCCCATCACAAGCAATACTTTTCACTTTTTTTGCAGGAACCATTAGATGAAAAGAAAGATGATATAGGAGTCTTTGGAGAAAATTTTACCAAAGCATCTGTGAACTGGGGACTGTTTATTTATGAATAGGCACAGGATGTTTTAAATAAAGTTTTGTAAAGTGTGGTAAATTATACAGTGATCACAGTGATTGCAATGTCTAACAGCACTTAAAATGAGGAGCAGGAGTTTAGCAGAACTATCTATTTGGTGGGGCAGATAATAAAACCTTTCCATGAGTTTCCACCTTCCCCTATCCAATGTGTATTTCTGGAGTTACATACTTCTTTGGACTGTGCAGCTAAAGAGCATTTGCAATGTGAAGCATAATGCATTGACTGATTTATTTTGCAGAAATGTATAGATTTTAATTTTTTTTCCAAAACTTGCATTGACAATTTTCCTGAATATGTGTACTCCTTATTTTCAGAGTTAAGTGCATAAGTCTTTAAGGAATCAATTGTAATCAATTGATGACTTTTCTTTTACTTCAACCAGCTTAGGATCAGTGATCAGTGAACATTTTCCAAAGGGAAAAAAAGGAAATCAAGAGTTTCTTTCTCTAAAACCCCAAAGGTCAGTTGTACTAAAATTGGAATTAATTCAGCTTCCTCTAGTTTAGAAATGTATTTGATTTTTTTCTTTCCATCACACACTTCAAGGTTATCATGAGACTTGTTAGCATATACAAGGAGAAAAAATGCCTATTGTGGCAGAAAAAAAGTATAGTATTTTTTAAGCATTGTTTTATTGATACAGGTGAAACAGGGCAGAAATTTGCCATCAAATGAGCCACCCAGAAGACATATTAATTGGAACCACAAATTTAAGTGAACAATATAAAATCCGTGCTGTGAGCCAAACCTGAATTCATAATAAAAACTCTTTTCATTGCAGAAACTGGAATCTAAGAATGGAGCCAATTCTGTTGGAGGACTTAAATTTATTTTATTGCTCACAGCTATCAAACCCTCTCTTAATGTAAAGCATAGCAATTTCATAGATTTTACTGGAGTTATGCAGTATATACTACCCAAAGATCTCATGTAGAAGTGTATCTGGTAAAAGCAGCACAGATTTAAAGTACTGAGTATGCTGATAAATAATTTCAAGAAAGTTATTAGTAATTAATTCAGAATATTGAATGCACCCAAATACCATAGAAAATCCCATAAAATTAGAAAGCTTTCCTTTTGCCTGTTGCTGTATCTCTAGGGACAGAGACTTGTGATTCATTTCTGGAGGTGGTTCAACCCATGTCTTAAGAGATATATCTTAGGTGATCTGCTGTCAGGGTTAGGCTTGTATCCCTTCAAAGGATATGATGCTCTGTAAATAATATGTCTTTTGCAGCCATTGTTGTGGTTACTGTTGTCAGGAGAGGTAATAAAACTGACAAGCAGAAGGAGCTCATCCTCCTCAAAGAACTGACTGTTACAACCCTCTCACACACCTGGATCCTGCCCTTTGCTTTGAGCATGGCCAGCTCTTGGTTGTCGTGATTAGTCTGCTGGTAGGCAAGAATTGCAACCTCAGTTCTACTATGATAGGTGGAAACAAAAAGAGTGGGGATTTTAGCATCAGTGACATAATTTAGAACACAGTGAGATCCCAATCTGGCCTTCAGCACCTGTGTCTTGCCAGAAGACACAAAGAGGCAACATTTACTAGGCCCTTTTCCAATTAAAATCTGTGTAGAATAGGGAAAACCATTCTGAATGCAAGATTGGGAAAGTTGTCTGAATTTTTATTTAGTGCCCTGCTCAGAAAAAAAAACAACAAGGCCTGCTTAGTAAGCCTTATAATGCATTACTAAATGAGGCCCCATCTGGTTGTTCAAGTGAAGTGTAAGTTTTCATCCCAGACAGATTCCTCAGTGTGGCTGCACCATGAGCCATCCTGCTAGAAGAGGCAACAGCCACAGAATATGCATAGTAATAATAATGTGAAGTAAATATATCTCACAAAATAATTAGGTGAAGGTATATGCAATGAAGACTCAGCAGATTTCCACAGTGTACTGCAGCTGTGCCCTGTGAGGATTTTAGCCACACTTAGAGTCAGGGCTAATGCTATTACTGCTATATATCAGGATTTTACAGTTTAAAAATAGTATTTTGTATTTCAGAGTTTTAACTAAAATTTGCTTAGTAGGTGGCAAGAAAGGAATAAATTGTTTTGCTGTATTAAGGCTCAATATTTGGATCTATAGAATTCCTTTATAAAGCCACTTTGGTTGTTTCATCCATAGGAAAACAATCTGACTGATACCTCACTATACTTAAATGCCCTTAGAAATTAGTGGTTAGGATCTGTTGCTGTTTGTCTCTTCAACTGGTAGTGCAATGCTGCCCCATTCAGTTTTGAAAACACCTGTCACTTTTTTTAATGTAGTCTTTTTTCCTTACACCACATTTGTTTTAAAGCTAAATGATTTGACAACAAGTCTGTACCACTGGGAGCTTTACTACTGACTTCAAGGGGAACACAGCTGAGATCTGTATAGATGTTTACCTTGGCTTGAATAGACTTTAGATGAGTGCCTCTTGTTTCATGTTATACTCAGCTGTCAGTCTTGAGTTAAAATGAAAAAATACAACTCCCTCCAGTAAAAAAACCAAAATCATGTTTTTCTTGCATCCTCACTATACTTATGGACAATGCCTGGTTGATACACCTTTGTGTGTTACTTGTAAATGAAAGCCATGGCATTTCAAACGCAGCCATTCCATAGCCTTAAACTTTCAGTATGTGACCTACTGGTTATCAAAACTCTATTGTCTCTTAAATTATGATGAGCTGTAGAGCTTCATGGGAATTGTGCTTTACATGTCTTGGCATTTCTTTGCATGTATAAAGAAAATTTATGTGAGTGGCTTTTTTAGAAGGTTCCTTAGTTACATATCACTTCCCACTCCATAATTCTATTTCTCCCCTTCCTTAGTGAGGAAGGGCATATTTTGCTATTATCACAAGAGCCCCATGAATGGTCTTTATCTACTTAAGTATTCCACCTCTTCAGGTCAGCAATAAACTTGAAATATAACTCACATTAAATATTTCAGCATTTTATAAGAAAATGTTTAACAGTTCAGGTTGAAAAAGAAACCAAAATTGTTTTCTTACACAGTAAAGACTTTTTCTTATACTTCTTTTTCTGCAGAAATTAGGTAATTTTCCCACATCCATACATAAATATATGTAATAAAAAACTCTCTGAACTTTCTTGGAGAAACACTGTTTACAAATTGATTTCAGTTAAAAGTAATAAAAGCAATTAAACAGCAAAGAGTTCTGAAATTCAGATAGTTTCCTAAGAGTTAGGGGCATTATGAAATTCATCTCTTAAGCAATTTTTTTGTCCTTGTTTTAGAATAGATAATAGCTAAACATAATAAACAGGCAGAGTTGATTTAATTTTAGCTGTCTTAAAGAGCCAAAGGAAGGAGATAGTCATACACAGCTCTCCACCATAGAATTACTTAGAAAATTTAAGCCAATCTTTATTGAGATTTCATTATTGTGTTTTTTATTTTTATCTTTCTGAAGATATTATGAGACTCCTTACATTTGTAACTTACAACATGACAACCCAGGTTCATTTCATTTGTCAGCTGAATTGTGTTATACTCTTAGTATTTCTGGCAAGAGGGTGCTTGATAAGGGTTAAAAACAAAATAACAAACTTGAAAAATCATCTCTTGACTGCAACAATCCACTTCAATTTGCAGCATCTGGAAATAAAATCAAAATCTTCCTAAGAAGAATTAGCATGGCAATAATGAGCATAACAGCAAAGCATAATGCATGATGAGATATGTTTTTGGTCTTGTTTCATTGAACATTTTCTCCTCTTCAAAGGTACTGTGCAAGTAACAGTATCTTTCCCCACATATCTTTAACCTTTAAAAAGTGCACATGCAGACTTAGATTTTCCCTACCCATCTGGCTACTGAAATATCTGGTAATAGAGACAAAGAAATCCAAGACATGACAAGTTTCCATCTAAAATCTAGTGGTATTAAAATTTAAAGTTGCTTCAGAAATGCTGCCTCTGCTCATGTCTGTTTCTTTCAACAACAACACTGAGAGATTCGACATTAGCCTCTCATTCTTCTTCATTGGTATCCATCAGATAAAGGACATTCTGATTGGACTGCTGCTGGCATTTAATGTATGACCAAGATGACAACTTTCTGGAGAGGGAATACTTGATTCAACTTTTAAAAACGCAAAGAACTCCTTAAAGTGAATTTCACATTCATGATTTATTTAGATCATCCTGGATACTATGCATCACTTCCTAATATGGATAATTCAAACATCCAAATTCCTGTGTTCCTAAGCTTCAAACCCATGCCTTCTACCTCAGAATAACACAGCATAAAATTAATATCAAAATCTGGCCTAATTCCTTTAATTTTCTTAAATGAAAAAGGACAATATGTTCCATCTCCAGAGGTATGCTTCAGGCAGGATGTCCAGATGGATGTCAAATAGTAGACAAAAGTCGGTGACTTATGAATTGTTTCATTCATTAGTCTATAAGCACCTTAAAAATAATAAAGACAAACATAATTTTTACAGCTGAACAAACTGAAGTCTGAAGGTAAATGCTCTAGTCACTGTTACAGTATAGGAGAGCTCCAGGCCTGGAAACAGAAACCAGAGCTGGACTTAAATGGCTTCTTGGGTCTGAAGCAGAGAACATGGCAAGAACTAAATGTAAAAGTTTGTAAGATATTTATTCACCTTATTGTCCTTTCCCTAGATGTTATGACAGGACAGATTATTTCATATGGCCTTACTTAGGTGACAGACCCTTGTGAAAGAATTTTGTGTCACCATGACCTTGCATCGGTCTGTCAGTGTATCTTGTAATTTCTGTATCTTGCTCGACTTGTTTCTGTTGCATCCACTACAGCGTATCCAGTGCAGGGGTGATCTGCAGCCCCACAAGCCAGTCCTCAGAAACTCCCCTTGTGCCTTCCCTTACCTTCTGACAGCACAGTCCATTACTAAGAGGACAGACCTGTTAATCTGCTGTGAAGCAAAATAGGAGCCTAAATACTAGGTAGCAGGCTAATGAAATAATGAGAAACACAAGAAACTGAGGTGAACTGAAATAAGTTTATTCAACCAATAACCAGATTTGACCAACAAAAATGAGCTCTGAGGAAAGGTTCAAGTCTATGACTTAATTACTGCTGTGATTTCACGGTAGATTAGATTAAACATCTATGTGGAATTATATGCTGTATTATCAGAAAAAATCAACAGCCACCTGTTTCAAATGGTGCTGACTCTAAAGAAGTGACCTTGACAGTGGCAACTGATACCCAGTTCTGCCAGATTGCACAAGATACTCTCCTAAAGATCCAAATCTTCCAGATTGCCTTAAATTTATTTTAGATATGACTCAGTCTCAAAATAATTTAAAAATGAGTATGTGATTTTGGAATAAATTACCTTTCCATAGTTCAGAATGTTGTTTCACAGAAGGTTCTGCACAGTTGTTAATCATAGAGATAGTAAAAATTAAGTTGTTTACGATAAGTAGAAGGCTGGGAAGAGATTTACTACAATAGCAGCCCTGAAAAGACTTTCAGAAATGTATTTGCTTTGATGCAAATCATAATTGTTTGTCCATTGCACTTTCCATGTAAAGTGAACCCAGGGACTAAAAGGAAAACATTACAATCCAGTAAAGAAACAAAGCCAAATGTTACATGTCTTATTATTAATTAATTTGTAGCCCCTGATGACAATTGAAATCGTTTTCACAGGAACCTGGGTAAAAGAAACACTTCTAATTGTTAATGCCAACATCAAAATTGAATAAATGCCTGCACAGAGAGTGGTGTATCAACTTTGGAATAACTGTATTTATCAGGATTTATTTTTTCATGAGACAGATTGTATTTAATACATAGGTTTCAATCACCATGATGTAGCTCCACATTGTTGGTCTAGAGAGCATGTTGCAGGATGATGCTATAAATTTATTAAATAGAGTGTGTTTTGTGACAAAGTAGATCATCCAATCATGGAAAAGAAGCAAGTACTTGGCTTGAGGCTACCAAACACGGATACCCAAAGGAGTACTTGCAAGCAGTCAGTTTGCAATAACACAGGCTACAAGTTGCTTGTGCAGAATAATCAGCAAGTAGTTGGGAGGAACGAACAAATGGTAGCAATCATTGTCCGCTCACAGGTAATTACCATAAGAAGAAAAAGAAGTAAAGTAATTGAATAAAATGTACATAGATTGTTTACTCAGCTCTATTAGTAACAAGCAGCACGCTCTCATTAAAACTAAAAGACAAGAAATAAAACATTGCTTAGAGCCTCAGTGAAACAGTGATATTGGTTTCCACAACATTACCTGGCATTTTAAAGAACAATAGCAGAAAACAAGAATTCAAAAGGACCCCATAAATACTTTTGCAAGTTTACTTATCCTGTGCAGATTATGTACTATGACTTGAATGCAGTTGACACTGAAATTTGGGCAGCAGTTTAGAGTTACATTTCCCCCTTCTGCTGTCAAGAACAGTTTGTTTGTTATTTTGATAAATCTTAGCACTGGTACAGAAAAGAGATAAAAATGTTAAACTCTGGTCAGAGCAGCAAGAAACTTTCAATGGCAATTTTTTAGGAGAAAATCCTTTTGCAGTCTTTTTTTTTAATTTTTAATACGTTTCTACTTCTGCATTTTTAAAAAATTATTTTGGTGCCTATATTTTCTTTTTGTGGTAGCAGAACTTAATTTTTATCTTCTTTAAAGAAATTTTTCTTGGCCTAAATGAATCTTTCTATTTACCCTTACTCACTTTGTCAGCTAGTCCAAGAAACCTCTTCTACAAAATAGTAAAAGCACAACTGGACAAGTCAGCTTCTCTTTACTCATATAGACAGTCTGTGAAGATTCCACTTCCCTCAGGGCTATAGGTAAGCAGGCATTGAAGAAGTGCTTTTGCTGCTGCACCATTTATTCTACTGGAAAGATTGTCCTTAACAGGAGTCACACAGGCCAAAATTGCAATTTATATCTTGGTTTTACAGATGCTTCCTATAGTTTATGGACACGTGTAAATACCTGTATGTTCATATACACACATACAGACACACTTTTATTGATATCCACTTTTGTCTGCTTATTCTAGTCTGTCTTTTTCTCTTCTCTGATACAACTCTTCTGTTGAACATTTTAAAGGTACTTTTTAATTGATGACAGAGCTAAATTCAGGTCCAAAAAAAACCCCAGAAAACCTTCCAGTATGAGTTAAGATTAGTTTTGAAACTTTCCCTTTCAAGAAAGTCTTTATATAATTTTTAAACAACATACACAACAAAGTCATGCTTAAAAGTACTTTTACATTAGTAGGTCATACAACTGAGTCCACAGGGGAAGAACCTTATTTATTATTTACATTTTAGAAGCACACCTTGTGTAAGGCTCTGTCTGTAGAGACAGCCAAGCAGGTGGTTCCATTGATTTCCTGCAGCATTCCCAAGTATGGGTATTCAAAAACCCCCCAAAGGCTATATGCTGATGGCCAAAGCAGAAGAGCAAGGAGATGGTATCTGGCTGTATGCTGTGGGTGTGGCAAGCAGTACTTCAGATGTGCAACATATGATGGGGCAGAATTCTCCAAACTAGCTTGAAAAGTTAGGTCTGGAGGTAGAAATAGCTTAGGGACATAAATTTAGTGTGCCAGCTAATTAGCCCAAATGAGAGAGAAGCCTAATTAGCTAGGACAGTACTCTCTACTAGCTGTGTATACCATTCTGGTGGTGATTCCATGTAGATCACTGCTGCTTACAGTTTTCAGATTTAACCAACTTTTGCTCCAAAAGAACACTGGTGTGAGCTTGGATGTAGCAACTAGGGCAGCAAAAAAAGCTTTAATATCTCTGCCATTTTTTCCTAGTTTTACGATAAATATGTCTCTGAATTCAAGTATCTCATCTTTATTTTCTTGATTTTATTGTTCAGAAAATCAGTGTGAGAGGTAGAATTAATTCATAATTCCAAAAGTCATAGGAGGTTAGAAGAAAAAAAGTGCAATATTTATCTGAGGATGTACTCCCCTTGAGAATCAAGTCGATTTCAAATTCTTCATAAAGAACAAGAATATGCAACTTATTTTCTTCCTGACTCACCTCTAGGAATGAAACTTAGGAAATGCCTGGAAAAAAACACTAATATGCACTTAAAAGTTAGGCACAATAAGCAAAATTGATAGTGGTTGCAAAATACTGCCTCATTGCCAACTTGTCATGTTGATTTGACAGGATAACGAGATACAAAGGAAAAAGAAGTAGAAGAGATTAATCTCATGACAGGCATGAAGAAAATGGAAAAAAAGGGAAGGGAGGATAGGGAGGACAGGGGAAAGGGAAGGGAAGGGTAGGGAAGGGAAAGGGAAGGGAAGGGGATGAAGGGAAGGGAGGGAAGGGGAAGGGAAGGGAAGGGAAGGAAGGGAAGGGAAGGGACGGGACAGGGAAGGGAAGGGAAGGGAAGGGAAGGGTAAGGGAGGGAAGGGAAGGGAAGGAAGGGAGGGAAGGGCTAGGAAGGGAAGGGAAGGGAAGGGAAGGGAGGAGTAAGGGAAGGAGGAGGGAAAGGGAAGGGATTTGTGTACTTTAGGGTTCTGGAAAAAATTATTCTGCTGGTGAAGTAGCACTGCACTCAGATATTGTCTTAGGATGTTCAAGGCTGAAACTGCTATGGTTTTCCTTCAGCACAAAAGAAAAGGAGAAAGGTGAGCTATTCCCTTTTCACTATGTTTTTTTTTATTTTTTTCTTCAAAACTAATTTCTTTAAATTCAGAGTTATTTACCAGCAGTGTCACCTCCAGTCTTCTCCAACTTCTCTTTGTTATCCCATTGCTCTCAAGTGGAGAAAGGGTAAAATGTGAGATGAACAGTAAGATTAAAAAGGCTTCTGGGGATCAATTCCATCACTACTAAGGGCAAGAGGACATGGGTTTATGGTCTGAAGGTCAGTTCAGTGTTTTCTCCAGAGGAACCATTTCCTGGAACATAAACATGTAATTTAAAGTGTATTGTGTCAGCAGCATTTTCGGGGCCTGATCCAGCAGCAATAATTGCAAGTTTCCAGGCAAGGTGGCCTTTGGGTTCTCATTAGTGCAGTAGGGTTGCAATTGCATAGTCATTTGCACTTCTGCTCAGTGTGATGAACCTTTGGCAGCTCACCTATCCAGCAAGAGGCCAACCTGCTGCCAACCTGGGGGCACACGTTCCTACTTGCCTCCTGCCATCACTGTATTCTGCCAAGTTGCTGCCACTCTGTTAGAGGAAGAAAACCTTACATGAAAATGTGTTTCTGTTTTCAGTGTTCTGATATCTTATCTGATGAAGTAATTCTAGTTACCCTTTATCCTGTGTACAGCTCTTGAAGAAAATTATGTGGTCAAAGTAGAAAGCATTTGCTTTGAGTTCTTATCCACTGTATGAGACTAGGGGAAAGAGAAATTTGTTACATGAAGTCCAAAAAAACATAATTGCTAGGTAGGATAAAAATGCTGTAGCCTTTCAATGTTACCATTTTCCTCTGTGGGATGCATATTGTCTACCATGTGGCTTGTTCCTTTATATAGAGCCCATTTTTAGCTATTAAAAAAAATTTAAAATCCCTCTCCCTCCCCAAGTGAGCTTTAGATCTAAGTTATTTCTGTGCTTAGTCACATTCTTTCAAAGTTTAAAGTGTCTGCTGGACCCTAGCATGATCACCTGTGTCTAGGGAGTACATACATGAGCATTTAGAGACACACCCACATACATGTGAAAATACATTGCTTGTTCAGATACATCTCTGTGCATTAAAACATATTTTTACACCTAAGTGCATAAACACAGAATTTATTGTGCCTCTACCTTTAGTTCTAATAAATGACATAATCTGTTTGATAAACTTTGTGTCTATATCAAACTGCAGAGACACAGACTGAATTCAGCCACAGCACATGTGTATGTATGTGCATTCATGGGCATGGATGTGTGAGCTCTGTGCGTGTATAGACACACAAGAACAGTCTCCACAGCCATCCTAATTTGTGAAGCATGCTTTCCTGTTAAGGCACTATGAACAGCAAATGAAGCAGAAAGCACCCAGTACTTCACAAGTCAGATGCTATCTTGAGGCTCCAAGGATTTCTTAATTGAGTAGGGTGAGGTCAGGAGCTAAAATGACTGAGCAGCAATGATGTGTGCAAAAACATTTTTGCTGCTTCAATTTCCATTCCTGACATCTAGGAAATATCTCTCAGAGAAAGAAGAAAACCTTTTGAGTGTCACCAGTGCAGGAGGACAGGATTTTACACTGAGCAGCTGAAGGAATAAAGAATATATCCAATGCAAAGGTTTATGTAAGACAGCACAGGTAGCATTAGTTTGCAATTGTGAAATCAGGATACTGGGCTTATTTCAACTCCTGCCCCAAATATACAGTGTGATCACTTTATCTTTCTTTATCCCTTTATCTTCCAATTAAATTGGAAATGCTTTGTGGCAGGCATTGCATTCTGTACAGCTCCAAATAAAATCAAGATTTAAGTCTTTAAGAGAGCCACTAAAAATATTTGGGTAAATATTAGTGGTATGTAAAACAATAGTCAAATCTATTGATGCCTCACTTAATTATTAATCTGAAATAGGAAGAAATGCTGATTAATTAAGATGGATTTTGCATATCGAGTGAGTAGTATTCTCTTATGCTCATAAAAAAATAAAAAAGTTGCATTTTGTGTATTCTTGTTGGTTTTAGTGTGACAGCTAGTGTATAAAATATTACATACCTATGTGCTAGAACAGACACACATCACGAGCCATCAGCATGACCCTGATCCCCATGCCAGTTTTTTACTATCAGTTGTTTAAATGGTCTTAATTTCCTTGGTCTTCAGGACATTTTGTGGGTGGCTTTGAATTTGATAACTCAGAAACTGAATTCAAACTCTTGATTTAAATCTAGAACAGCATACATTTAAAATTACATTTTCCATGAACTTTACAAATACTACACTTTCATGATAATGCACTCAACGAACAAAAATATTTGATTACTTCTTAAAAGTGGAAATAATAACAGATACCTCCTAAGAAATTAATTGTTGATTTGCCTCACAGAATGAGTTCCAAGTGGCTATTATGTCTCCATATTTACCAGAATTACTGCAGCTTACATGACTCTGCTATGTCATTTTATCCCAGATTGTACCAGAACTTTCTGTGTTGCTCCCTCTTTTTTTTTTTGTTTTTTTTAATCAGCTATTATTTTCTATTTCTCACTCCTTTTCATTGCTGATTATATGCCTTTCTACACCCTTTCCTATTCCACAGTGTTTAAGTTCAGATCCACTTCTTCGTTTATCTGCTTTTATTCCCCAAGTCCAAGATCTCTATTTCTCCATATCCTTATAATACCATCAATTCCATCTTGATTTTGCTGATACCACACAATATCCAGTTCCTGCTTCACAGTTTGGCCACCAATTGAAATTTGATTGACTGGCTGAGCATAGATAGGACTGAAAAAGCTGTAATTTAAATGTTTTCATGGCCAGCTTTTTAAAGTGCACCAGAAGAGTGGAGACCATCAAACTTCAGCACTTGTCAGCAAATTTCAAACTCACTGCTTTTAATTGGTTTTGGAAAAATAATCTTATAAATCTTGTCTTTTCTGTATACTGAGACAGAATAACCACAGAATCACTCCAATCTACTCTGGAGTGCTGAACCCTGGCAGTGAATTTTGAATGTCCCCCTCTCTGAAATGTTTTTTGCTGCAGCAAGTTTTCAGTATCATTGACATCTTGGCATACTAGTTTATGTATAATTAATATAGGCCACTTAAGTTTCATTGAAAAACACCAAAGAACCATGGTTTATGTTATTTGGATGCTACCTTGCCAACAGAGATTGGGAGTTGAGTTTCTGTCATGCATTGCATTTTTTATGGGACCCGAGTAACCAGATGATGAAAAGCAGGTCTTTCCTCCCAGAAAATAAATCTTTAGTGAGTTCCTCAGGTCTTTGAACACAGAAAAAATAAAATTAATTCAAGACTTGTACCACACACTATGTTTATCCTAGGTTAATACAAAGTAGTCAGAAGGTAAATATTTAAGATATGACCCATCCACTGAGGAAAGCAATTTTGCATAAACACTGTCAGATTTCAAAGAAGTGTCTTTCAATAAGTCATAAAATTAATATCTGAGAACACTGCTCTGATGAAATTCCCCTCCTACATGGGAGTTCATCCTTCTGAACTTTTGTTTGAAAATTTTATTTTAAATCTGGCTCTTCAAGCCTGCTTGCATTTTTTAAGAACAAACTAAAGACATGTTTTATGAGGAGGCTTGGGAAGATAAAGCAGTATGAATAAAGCAAAAACAACTGAAAATTTTTCCTTTCTGTCCTTTTCAATAACTGGACAGAATAAATAATATTGGATTAATGTAATGCATCTTTCTGGTGAGATCAGGAAGAAACACAAATAGAAAGAAAGGTAAAATTAGTATTTCAAAATGGTCTTCAAATCATTGTGCCTGTTTTCTCTGGCCCTGGGTCCAATAGAGACCAGATAGCACTTTGAGGAGGAATAAAAAGTTACGATTAAAAAAGGTGAACTTAATGTTTTGGTCAGAACAAAGACCATGTTTCCCACAGTCTCACAGAGAGTTCACTGCTTCATTTCCCAGGCTTCATGTCAGCAGAGGTTTGAGTCCATTATTGTTGGAAAAGGAGGACAACTCTGGTCCTCTAGTCAGATTGATCCCCTTGATCCATTAGGTTCTCAGGCACAGTCCCTTGCTGAGTTGTAAGCTGACTAGAACACCAGCTGATTTCTTTGCATGATATTCCACTGCAACAGAACAGGGAGCCTTTGAGAACTACAGGCACAGAAAATGCAGGTGGCTGCTGATACAAATGTTGAGGTGAACACAGTGTTCAAATACCCCTTTTTTAACTGGAGTTTTAATTTGGTTCGTTTGCATACTGCTAAATAACTTTTGATGTAATTTGTTGCTTTCTACGGCTAATATTTCATATATTATACAAGTTGTCAGAAGAAAGGTGGCTATATTGTCTGGGGACATTTGGAACATTTGGCAGCCTGCAAGCATAAGAGGCAGCTCAGATTTTCAGTATCATCTTATTAAAGTCATATATCTTAAAAATCAGAACAGAGATTTCTATGCACAGTGAGCAAAATGTTCATTCCTAGCTGAGATAGTTAATATCTCATTGGAAGGAAGAGACCACTTGCTTTTCAGCAGAGTTAACATTATTGAGGAATGAAAGTAAGAATGATGGAAGATCTGAGATATGAGAGGTTTTGTTTCCGGGCTTCACTAGAAAAACATTAGTTGTGATCAGATGGCTGACTAGCCTCACTCACAGCAGGATAAGAACTCAGTTCAATACAGAAGAAGTGCTTAGAGACTCCTTGTAGAAGTTTTGTTGAAACTAAATTGAACAAAAAAAATTTAGTCTAGAACCCCTGAGGAGTATCTGAAACATGCTAAAACACCATTGCATTTATCTATGAAAACATTTGGAGAACAGGTACATTACCAGGACGTTCAGAAAAAGCAGAGTACTGATCTGTAAAAGGAGAGGTAGGAGGAAGCACAAACCAGGAAATTATGGACCAAAATTTCAGAGTTCCTAGTAACATAAAGGTATAGATAAATACAGATTATATATACATAAAAACCATTATACTAAAAAACCTACTAACAACAAACCAACTAAACAAACAATAAACTGGTTTCAACACTCTAAAGAATAATTTGGGAAGTAACAGCCAGCACAGATTTGTCAAGAAGAAATTATATCAGGCAATCTGATTTGGTTTTCTGAGAAAAGGTAGCTGGTAACATGTGGAGAAGTGGAAGGCATCATAGCTGAAGAGATTACCAGGTATGCTGCTTATAAATCTGGAGAATGTTCAGACAGAGTAAAATTATAATTTTCAGAACCCAAAATTTTTTGATTGGAATAAGCTTTCTATTCATTCCTTGCAGATAGAACAGGAAGTAATGGGTTTAAATGACAGCAAGGAAGATTTGGGTTGGCAGTTGGGAGAAACCTTTTCAACTATAGGCATAGCAGAGCACTAATGTACACTGCCAAGGGAGAATGTGCAAACTTCTGCCACTGGAAGTTTTCAAGAACTGGTGAGACAAAAATCTGTCAAGAATAGTTTAGTCATGGTTGATCTTGCCTTTGGGCAATGAGATGTATTAGATGACCCCTTGGGACTTTATTTACTATGATTCCGTGATTCCCATATAAACATAGCTCTGTTGACTCAAATTAAATTAGTGTCTAGAAATTTATAGAAATTATTTTAAGGAAAAAAATAGAAGAAAAATAAAATACACACTTAAAGAAATGTTAAATGTGAAGGTTAGATATTTCTCATTGTTTTATAACAATCATAAGGATGAGGAATGCCGGAAAGAAGTTACATCTTCTTGATGAGCTTCTACCTCCATGCTGTCTGCTGGTGAGAGTTACATTTCACAGCACATTTAGGTACCTGTCTTTTTCACTACCCACCATTTCACTGTCCTAGTTGTAGCAGAACTTTCAACTCAAATAATTTAGTCTCTGGAAAATTGCCCAAAGGTAAAGATTCAAGCTAAATTATTTGTGTAATGACATTCCTCCAGAATACATCCCACCTACCCTCAATGTCCAAAACAACAATTTGGTTTGCCAGGGGGATATTAGAAGATGCCCAGAAGGGCTTTTGAGGGTGCAGAACTGGCCAGGACTGCATGACAGATATGGTTTCTAATAAGGGCTTGCTCAACCTGGTTTCTCATTCTTGGAAGCTGAATTTGCTTTAGGAAGAGCATTGTTAAGAGCTTGAGAAATCTGAAGAAAGGTTCAAAAGCATTTTATTCTGCATAACAGAGGCTATTAGCTGGCACTGAACACTGAACAGTTAGGATCTCCATCACTGCTTTGCTCCAAAGATTTCATTTAATCCTCTTTACTTAAAGCTTTTACCTGAGGAAAATAAAATAAAATTTAGGTATCTTAATCTCCTATTTTCCAACTCAATAATACTGAGAGATTCAGAAAATTGAAGTTACACTTCCTTTTGACTACAGAGAGAGCCTAGGCAGGCCAAGCCTCTCATTCAAGCACATCAGAGAAGTCTGTCAAGATAGGAGTGAGAAAGGTAAGGTTCTGGGCCCAGGTTATCTGTGTAAGTCAAGAGAGATGAATTAGGGCTAACTCCTCAACACTTCACTCATCAGCCAGGATAACTTTGCAGTGTGTAGATCAATTGGATATTCTACAGAAAAGTACAAAGGCTCTTACAACAATGTGCTGTCAAAACCACTCTCCTGTTCCCTTGATCTTAGAAATGTGTGATAGGAAGTCTCTGCAGCAAGGATACAGCTTTCAAAAATATGAGGAGTTCTATATAATCACAATGAGATATGAAGGTACAGGAAGTGGAGAATGTTGAAGGCATTGTTCTGATCTCTGTTGTTGGGTTGCATTTTCTACAGTAGTATCTATCTGTTCAAGACCACTGCATCCCTAAGGCTGATCCTATTTTTTCTTTTTTTGTGGGAAAAAAAATTGTTTACAGAGGTCGAGTTCTTATTAGTGTGCAGCTCTCGAGAGGGAATCAGACCCCATAGCAGGAAGTACTGAACATTTTGAGAAAGCTGCAGCTGCCTTTTGCAGACTCCAGAGGCATGTAAAGTTCAGACTGTGTTTGTGTCTTCAATAAACTGAACCCTACCTAAACTAAAACGAACTTCAGAAGCTGTTTGGGATCTGGGATCATTATGGCAGATGTCTGAAAATGAGAGATTATCATGAACTACTTTATGTGCTTGCATTTATGCACATTTTTGTGCAGACAGACAAATACACAGTTATTCACTAGACCATGAGGTTTTAGGTAGATGCAAAATAGAGCCAGGTGTATTCAATTTTAGTAGGGGACAAAAATGTATTCTCTATTCTACAGGAATTCAGTTAATGATGGTGATGGCTGGAGACCTCTTTAGATTAACTTGGCAGTGGCATTATGGCTGCTTTGTGGGTATTTTAAAAGACAATCTAACTATGAAAAAAACCAAGCAGAATTACTAAAACGCAGCAAAGTGCTTGTGTGGCTGAGCTTCTCACAGTGAGAGAAAAACAGCGTAACCCATGTAACCCAAGACATGCAGTTCTGAATCACAAAAGTTAATATAATTGCAAATAGAACTTCTTGTAAGTCTCATCTTTTCTTATGGTCTGGTAATTTTCCAATATTGCGCCTTTAAAGTAAGGAGGTACAATGTGATAATCCCAGTTGGATCCAAAATCTAATTATTACAGTGAAGGAACACAAAATAAAACAAAAGCACCAAATTCTTCATCAGAGTGAACAAGAATGGTGGAAATTCAGGTTCACATCAACACAGGGACTCAATGGGCTGGAAACGTGCTTATAATGATGTTTGCTATGTAGTTCTACACAGCAGTTGTGAGGCTGCACCTGGAATACTGTGCCCAGTTTTGATCCCCACGAGTGAAGAAGGATGCAGACAGACTGGACAGGGTCCAAAGGAGGTCCATGAAGGTGATCAAAGGGCTGGAGAGCCTGCCTCAGGAGGAAAGACTGAAGGAGTCAAGTCTTTTCTGCCTGAGGAGAGAGGGCTCAGTGGGGAGCTAATCACAATATTCAACTAGCTTTAGGATGACTGCAAAGACAACAGAGGCTCCCTCTTCACAAGGGACCATAAGACAAATGGCATTAGGTAAGACTGTACTGGGAAAGACTTTATCTGGACATAAGAAAATAATTTTTTACAGTGAAAATTGTTATTTCCTGGAACCACTGGTTGTGACAGTCCCCATCATGGGGAAGTTTCCAAGATGCCATTGAACAAGGTTTTAAATAATTTTATCTAGGCTTCCATTCCCACAGAATGTTGGACTGGGTGATCTCTCAAGGTCTTTTCCAACCTATGCTGTTTTATGATTGCTTCTATAAACACAAAGAATACACAGATCTGTTTCTTCTCTTTTACTTATATTATATTATCTTATGTTGCTTTTCTCAACAGCAAATGATTCACAGCTTTCTATTAGAAGAAAGCAGACTATTCCTTCAAAAGAAAATGCATAACAAATCCTTTCTGGCCGAAGTGAGGCTCATGTGTGTGAGACGTTCCATATTTTACTGCAAGACCTATCTTTCTACTACCTGTTTGTATGACATCATGTTAATATACAGTGATTTCTTGTGTACTGTGTCTGAAGGAAAGGCTTGAAACTTATTCAGACTGCTTAGAGCTGCCTGCTCTATGTTCTCAACTTCACTCTGGAAGTGCAGTTGTAGTTTAAGTTTGAGACACTATGTCTGCATCTGAATGCAATGTTTCTCTTTCTTTTTCTTTATAAATAGACTAATCCCAGAAATGAGCTGCCAAGCATTCAGCTGATAAAAAGGTAAATAAGCAAGCTTCACTTTGAGTATCATGACTCATTCCATTTAGTAAGTACTTTGGTGTCCAGATTCTGCTCAAAGAAACATTTTTTCCTACCCTCCATTTTTGCATAATGGCTCCCAGGAGACAGCAATTGCTGGGAAAGATAGGTTCTCCTAACACAAATTGGTTCAATGCTTCATAGCCCACTACTAGGAATGAGAATTTGAGGTTTGGTCTCTGTTTCAGAGACTGCACATGCACTTGACTTTAAATGGGGAAGACACTGAAATGGTATTGGGAGGAGAATTTCCCAGAATGGTGTCTAGACTTCCCTCCCAGCCTCATGTAGAAAAATAAATACTTAAGGAAAAGGTTAAATACGATTTTGGGGTGTCAGATTTTTCAAAGTTGATTTTTCAGAGCTTGACTGCAGCTGAAATCCAACCTCAGCCTTGTTTTCTTGCAATTCCTTACTGCTTGCTCATGAGCAGTGATTTTGATAGGCTTGGGCAGTTAGGCTCCCAGCAAATCCATGCCTAAATTCCTTTAAAGTGTGCATGCTAAATTTTCCTTTAGCCTTCAATGAATGGACATTTATAAAGTGTATCTGACAATTTGCAAAAACTATTGAGAAGAGCAAAAAAGCAAAGACATTTCCTTGATTTTCCCTGCTAGCTCAAGTTTATGAAGTCAAACACAGGGTGCAAGCACAATTTTTATATCTCTCCAATTGAAGAGAAATGTTTTTGACATCTGGAGCATTTTCTAGAATTTTGATTTTAACATCAGTTTAATACTACATATTCTTTCTAGATGTCAGCCTGGTGGTATTTAGAAATTTCTATGATTTTTCTAAATGAGCTGAAAACAACAATGAGGATGCAACACAACATTTTGTATTAATGACATAAATTAATACAAAGACATCACTTCTGTAGTCAAAGGTAATAACAGAATTTGAAGTTTCCAGTTTTGCCTTTATATTTTTTTGGTCACTGTATGCAACATTATCTTCTAGTTATCCTAGGTTATTAGGAAATGATAAAAAAAGAATTTAAACCATTATAACATATTTATACTAAAATAAGTATAAAGTACATTATTCAAAGGAGAAGAAATATGTGGATATTTACTAGAAAAATTACCATATAGCTAGTTAATAGAAGACTGTAGTGAAAAGAAAGAAAATTATACTTGCTAATTTGTACTGAGCTGTTAGAGAAATAACTTTGGAGGTTACTTAACTGATTTTTTTAAACACAAAAAAACAGTGAGGCAAGCAAATCCATCACATAATGCTCTTTCCTCATTTTAAATGAAAATACTTTATTTTGCACTTTCCCCATACCTAAGCCGCATGCTTTCTGGTTTTTCTCCTTTGTTTTTTTGTTTCTTTGTTTTGTTTAGAGTTTTTTTGTTTTGGTTTGGGTTTTTGGTTGTTTGTTAGGGCTTTGTTATTTTGGGGTTTTTTTTGTTTGTTTTGTTTTGTTTTGTTTTTTAAATTTGCACAGCCTTCTTCACAGCATATGGATATTCCTGAAGGAAGTGCAGCCCCTGAAGAGGCCACGCTGCACCATGAAGGCCTGCAGCCATGGGAAGGTCTCACACTGGAGCAGGGAAAAATGTGTGGAGGCAGAAGCAGCAGACAGAAGCTATTAGGCTGACTGGAGCCTCTCACTCCTCATCCCTCTGAGCTGCTTGGGAAAGAGGATGTGTAGGAGTTGGAGACGAGGGAGTAAAACTAACCTGGGAAAGAGCAGGGAGTGAGCTCTAGTTCTTATCTATCTTTTCAGTTTTTGTCTGGTCTTGTCTGTTTTTTACCATCAGACTATAAATTATTTTTCAATCAGTTAATTTTTGCCAGATTGAATCTGTTTTGCCCACGACAGTTACTTGCTAAGTGACTGCCCCATCTTTATCTTGACCCACCAGCTATTCCATCTTATTTTCCCTCCCTGTCCTGTTGAGGAAAGGGAGTGAGAGAGCAGCTGGGTGTGCATCTGGCAGCTAGCCAAGGTCAAGACACCACAGATTCTTTCATTCTCTGGAGTTTGCAGAAAAACTTGAAACCAAACAGATTTTATCCAGTTGAATAACATTCCGTGTTTCAAATACTTGTGTCAATGTGAAACCTGATGCATGTTTCTCCCCTTCAGGTTGAAAGAAAGCATTTGTGGAAAAATACTTAAAAATTGGCCTGCCATTTTCTTTAACACATGAGAAGTCAAATTATATCCATAATCCCCTGTCATACACATGCACTTTCTTAAAAATAAACATGCTAACGTATGTGTATACATTCCTAAACATAGCAATTTCTCCTAGTTTTGGTATGGGAAGGTATTTTATCCCACAGACTTCAGCTCCCGATGTGTGCAAATCACTGAAACAGAATGTAAAGCAAACTTGAAAGACAACCAAAAAAATTATTTGAATAAGGATGGAAAATACAGATTCAATTAGGGCAACAATGAATAACTAACCTCTGGGTCAAGTGATTCATGTGGAAAAAAAAGTCTTCCTTTTAAAATTCAGTGGCAAAGTAATTGTCTCTGATAGTGTAATACTTTGGTCAAAGCAAAGATCACATATGATGAGAAAACTCTCCTAATCCAGTCACATCTGTACATGAACATGATTTTTCAAAGTGTTTAATAGTAACAGGCAGAAGAGGAGACTTTCTGATGAAAAAAACTTACCAGTGAGCATGCTGCTGATGACCAAAACTTGGGTTTTGGACCCATCTCTCTTTAATTTCAGTTTCAAACTGTTCTGTTTGGAAACATTAAATGGTCAGGAATCATTAACCAAGGATTGCAGCTCCACAGTGAGCTAACCAATCCGTCCAAACACTTATTCATTTATTATTTATTTCATTGAGTGCATTGTGTAGCTCAGCTATTGAACGTAAAGGTTTCAACACCATAAGTTCAAAGTGTAGGTTTTTTTCTGTGTGAGTGTCAGAGAAAATTATGTAGCTATTTGTTATTCAGAGGCTTCTCTGAGGACTAACAACTCACTACTGGCTCCAGTTCATGCTCTTCTGTGGCAATATTTCCTGTCCATTTCAGAGGAATATTTTCTCTCACTGTTCTGGCCATCATGTAATAGAGAAGTTCTGCAGGCCAGGTTCAGACACACAAAGCTGTGCTCACCAGCATCTTTCGCCCCAGTATAATATGGCCAGAGAAAAGATGTTTTCTAAGTTAATTCATTACTATCTAATACTAACTTGTAAAATTTTAAAAATTATTTGTATTTAGAAAACAGTATGCTGAATTAATTGTATTGAGTAGAAACACAAGAGTGATCAAACTTTTTTTACCAGAAAAGAGAAAATGTTAAATCTGAAGACTTAAATGCCTTTGTGGGTAGTAATGCTAGAAAAAGACATGTACAATGATTATATAATTGAAAAAAAATTACAGAGATAATTGTATCTCACACTTTTTTGTTTGTTTGTTTGTTTGTTTTCCTGAAGGTATTATTGTAAGGGCCAAGTTCACAAGGAAGCCCCTAAGGTAGGTGCTAAACATTCAGGGCCCAGTTATAAACACAAAGGCAGCCAATGCCTTAACAGAAGAAGTTATTTTACCAAAGCTGAAGTAGACAGATTAGATTTGCCTATTTAGCCAATCTGTATAAACAAGTGACAATTTAAGGGGAAAATATACATAAAAATAAAAATATTTGTGCATTTTGGTACCCCTGAGGTATTGTCTTTAAAAATATATAAACTAAATTATATACTGAGAAAATTGAAAATATTAAAAGTTATCTTGTTCTTCTGAAAAAGCTTATCAACAGCACTGCAAATATATTTAGGAAAAGGCATCAGTATAACAAAATGAGTACTTGCCATGCTGCCTGGCAAAATGTATGAAAAGAGACTCAAGACGTTGAATCTCAGATGTAAAGTGTGTATTCATATGACCTGTATGTGTGTATGTATGAGTTTTTATATGTATTTATTAGGAATTTTGTTATTCATATAAATTTACTGTTTAATAATTTAATATTTTAATTTATTCCCATGTCTATGAGAGGCAGAGGAAGCATCTCTCTAGATAGATCTTGTTGCTGCTGATCAACTAAGGCATTGGTCTTGTGAAGTCTTGGAATCCATACTCTTCAAGAAAATTAAAAATTGTATTTTCTTAAAGAGATAAATTAATATGTCCATGCAATAGATAGAATCTAGAGACAAAGACTTCACCTAATTTTCCGTTTCACATATTTAAACTTGCCTTTCATTCAGAAAAAGAATTTGGGATTCATATACTGTGCTGCAAGAATTCCATTCTCAGTGGACTTTTCCTCATAAGGAATTCTTAGATAAAGTAAATATTTAGGTTTTATCCTTTTCATAATTTTAAATTTACATTTGCTATCCAATTGTCCTGTGTGATAGATGAAGGTGAGATAACTTGATTTTCTTGCAAAGGAATGGAACAACTTGATAACATTATAAGGACTCAATTCAGTATTTTATAGACAAGTAGAGAAACACATTAGATAATTATTAGGAATATTAATTGTAGTGTCACTTTGACACATAGCACAGATTAACTTGTGCTTACGTGTATTGATCAAAGTTTTCAGATCATTGGTTTATAGAAGTAAAGAAATCACTAATTGCAAAGTTCCATCTTTTCTTTATTTTATCTCATGTTTCTGTAAATATAAATACCCAAAGATATTTGCCATAACAAGATGTATACAAGGAGTATATTTTCACAAGCCACTGAGATTTACTTGACCTCCACAGATCTTTAGATATGACTAAAATCTAAAGCTGAAATTATCTTTAGATGGACTTGGATATGGGTAAAGACATTTGAAACAAATATTGAGGCTATTGTGTCTTCAATGAAAATTCTGCATTTTCTTAAAGGAATTTGAGAATGAATGCTTCTAGCTTAGCACTGCTGGAAATGAGAATCAAACATTTCTCCACCAGATTTTGTCTCTGCTAGTTAAGTGGCGGGGGTCCCACAAAACACAGAGTTCAAATATGTTCAGGTGCTCTTGGGAATGCCCAAGCACCTCCCCTGGGAGGGGCAAGTTTTGCACTGTCTTTTCCACCACTTGAGGCATACTGCAGGGATGGGCTTTGCTTGGTTGTAGAGCAGCAGTTGCTTTTTTGCACAGTTTTCTACAGAGGGCAAAGTCCTGCCTTGATCTTAATGCTGTTGGAGGCAATCATGATGTTTAAGTCTTTTACACTGTTGCTAGAAAGTTGTTAATTAAGAAGTTACAAACTAATACAAATGTGATTTCTGAAAAGTAAGAAAGATGCTGTGGAAAACTGAATTTGGATTTTGTGTTGATTAACTAATCTAAAAAGAAACACACAAAATATTAGAAAATAATCTTTTTATTTGGAGAAGTCAAAATCAAAATTTTAAAATAAATTGAAATAATAATGAAAATTATTGGTATTGACCTTCAAAGATCTGTCATTTTTACTGCAAGTAAGGCAGGAAAACATTGAGGAAAGATTTCCTGACTTAACAAGACAAATTACTTCTTCTGTAAGAGAATAAGAATAAATAGGAAGTCTATAAAGACTGTAAAAAGAGAGATCATCAACTCCACCAGGGAAGTATTAGATCTTGAAAAGATTGTTTTAACAAGTAAAAGCTACTTCAGCTACATAAAGGGGAAAAGGACAAGAAAAACAGAAGTGGGGTCAATATATAATGGGGATATGTTGGCAATTAAAAGGGAGCTGGGAACTGCCCTCAAATAAATAAGCATTTTTGTCCCAGTTTTCAGTAGAATAATGATGTCTGGTAAAGTATGTCCTGTGGAGATCATCTCTTCTAACACAAAGGACTTTCTTGCCTCCACTAAGTAAGAAAAATTAGTGTAGTAATTATAACACAGTTGCTTATTCAAATTTATAACGATTTATGGCAATGTATTAAGCTCATTTAAATTCAAGCGAATTTAGTTTCATCCATTGTTAATAGCCTGGGATTACAGTAGCTGTTGAGAATTCATGTGTCCCCTGGTTCTTTTTTTGATAGTAAGAATCTCCAAATTCACCTCATTTCTTTTGAGTGGATTTTTCCTCACTTCAAAATCAGAGAAAACATTAATCAGCTTTTCCAAATGAATGAGTTTGAATTCCTTTGTTTCCTCCTCCCTTAAAAGTTAAGTTAAAAACGACTGAGCAGGCTTCTAAATGGGTGATTTGAAACGTTCTCTTTTTCCAACAGGGAGTGAAAAGATATATGGGAGGACAGATCCTTCCCTTTGTGCTCTGTATGTTCAGCAATATAAAAACAAAACCTCCTGAGAGCTGGAGCCTTCTCTCTCACATGTCCTTTTGCAAAAGTTGTACTAACAGAGAACTTAGGTTTTCTTTCAATTTTTGCATTCTTCAGAAAATAAGAAGCCAAAACAAGCAACAACAACAAACCCAACAAAGCAAACAAAAAATCCCCAAACTCAACAGCAACAAAAAAACCCACAAAAGAAAACAAAAAAAACAAAAAAACCCCAAAAAACCCAACAAACCAAAACTCCAAATAAACCTAATGCAGAAAAGTAATTATAGCACAGCAGACAATATGGTAAACAAAGACAAACTTCTATACAGTGTACATGTATGTATATATCATACGTTCTCAAAAAGCATCTGGATTTAAAAGATTACAGTGGATCCTTGTTGCATTTTATATGTGCCTTTCTAAAGGGAAAGCTTGGTAAATAAAAATTTGGATATGAAAATTGCCAATTTAATTCTGAAACAAAAACAAAACAAACATGATTTTCTGAGTACTTTTTGAATGTTTAAGGAGGAATTAGTTATGTTCATTTCTACACTGAGAAAATAAATATGTATGCAACTGTATGTCCAGAAAGAATATATTTTTCCCTTTTTCCATCTATCATTGGGGGAAAATTAGCCACAACATTTTAAGACAACATTCAACAATAATCAAAACATGAGCATGAACTCTGAAGGAAACCATAACTAAGGAGATGAAAGTAGTGAAAAATGGCATTAAACCAGGAAAAGTCTCTTAGTGGTATATTTTATTATAGATTTTACAAAGAAATATTAATTAATTTTAAGATAGACTGTACTTGGTCTAGGAGAGATGAATGAGTTGCCTATGAGTGCAGATAGTTGTCCCTGATAACCCAGACAACCCTTTCCACTTCAATCTGCCAAAGACATGACATACTTCAGATGGGGTTGTTGAACTATTCACCACAAATTCCCATGGGGATTGTTTCACTTCAGTATTGCCTGCATCATTCAGGAGCTGGTGGAGAGATG
The DNA here is from genome assembly GCF_903797595.1 of Erithacus rubecula. NCBI lineage: Eukaryota > Metazoa > Chordata > Aves > Passeriformes > Muscicapidae > Erithacus > Erithacus rubecula. The sequence goes on from NC_136689.1 coordinate 69,767,209, forward strand.
CACAGCAAGGAAATGAAGAAATAAGATCAGGCACCAAGTGAAATCCCTGACTGAGTCAGGTAAACTATTGTCTTTGTAGGTCCACTTTATGTTTGTTAAAGACCCAACTCTGGCTCCAGAGCTCACTTCTGCACTGATGAGTTCTCTGATGACAAACTGACTTGAGTGCAAGCTGAAGCCAGTATGTTAAGGGCCATACAAGCACATTTCAAGTCCACAGGGCATTGTTTAGTGACATAAACAGAGAGGGTTATTGAGATGGTCAGACTTTCTAACACCTCATATCCAAATCCCTGTAAATTCCACCTGGTCTTTTCAGCCTTCTGAGCTATACTTTATTTCCAGAATGCTTTTAAGGTGAAACCTTTCTAGTAAGATAGACAAATGTCATGACTCTCTTTGTAGAAACTGCAGTTTATCCCACTTTTCTCATACCAAATTCGTTCTTCCTCTGCAAGACTCTATTCTATTTACTGCTCAGTTGCTGCTTTTAAGCCCAAAAGTAAACACATTTTTGTAAAGCTGTCTAGATACAGCATTGTTTGTGAAGCTTCTTTGGAACGAAGTATTAATTGTTGTAGTAGTAGTAGTAGCAGCAGTAGTAGTAGGAGTAATGATGATGATGACAAAAACTATCATTATTAATGTTATTATTATTATTATTATTGCTGTTATTATGATTATTATGTTTGAAGGATATGTTGGAGAAAAATCACATCCAGCACATCCAGCATTTATCCAGAATTTTGGCTTAGGAAAGAAGATAAATAGCTAGGTGACATATTGCATTATGATGCACCCTAGCTATGTGGTATTCCCCTAATAGAGAATGGAAAAGAAGAAGGCCTGGTAAAATCTGCCCACAAAGAAGGTGACATTTGAATTGTTTTGTACTTTGCAGAAGGAAGAAGTGATGTTGGGAAGTGCCAGCACACCAGGGATGGGAAGAAGCTCAGACTTTATGTCCTCGGAGCCTTAGGTCCCACCTCAAGTTTTGATTCCAGTGCAATTCTTGTATTCCCTAGAATTTGAAGCTGTTCAGAAATAGACTTGGGTAACTGTCTGAGGCCTCATTCCCTACCAATCAGTGGAAAGTGCTCTCTTCTGAGCAATGCAGTGAGAAGTGAAGGGAACCCCTTGACTCCCTCCATGGACAGGTCTTGCCCTGCCTCTCTTCACTGCTGAGACAGGGACAGTGTGCATGGCTCCCTCTGAATTCCAACTCCTGCAGTTAAATTATCAACTTTTTTAAAAATAGAAAATATCACTAAGGTTTCAGAGCTCCCGGTGTGGAGAAAAACACGAAGAGATAAACACTGAGAGTTCAGTAAGCAATGCAAATTTTAAAAAGAAAAATAGCACTATTTTTAAATCTCATGGATTTTTTTGTGGAGGCAGGGAGATGAGGGAAGAGTGCAGAACTGAGAACAAGAAAGACTGATTTTGCATTTTTAAAAACAATCTATGTTTGGCACTCCTCCACCATGCTCTAGAAAACCAAGATGTATTCATGAAGCTTCCTATTGCATTTTGTGGCCTTTTTTGTATAGGATGGAACTATAAATAAAAAATTATTTTAATTTAACCGCCTGTGTAATACAAAAAAGAGGAACAGCCTTTTCCTCCTGTCTTGCTTGCATAATCAGATCCAGGTGAGTCGATTTTTTCCTTGTGTATCTAGCCAAAATTTTCTAAGAACAAGTCACACCCATAGTTTCACCTGTTCTCTAATGTGCATTTAATACTTATGTGAAAAGTATTTTTGGTTTTTCTAATGCTATTAGTTTGTTTGAACAAAGTATTTTGAGAGCCACAGACACTTTTCTCTTTGTTGATTTATTAGCACTAAAATGACATTTTTCAAAGGTCTTCAACAAAAGCTCCAAAAATCAGGATTAGTTATTTGCAGACAGTGAAAGCAGATAATCAAGACAGAGTGTGGATATGTCAAAGCATATATTATGTGGTCATGATATATCTTAAAAAAACAATTCAAAATATGGCTAGAGAGGAGAAAATTATTTTGGATAGGAAAAAACAAAAAATAAAAACAGCAGTTAAAAAATACTAATTTTGTATTTTTCTTTTTTTTTTTCTCCTTTTTTTTTTTGAGTATAATAATGGACAAAATAGAAAGAATTGTCTATTTGTATATCTTATGAGAATTTCTCTAAGGTTTCTTTTAGTCTTTGCAATGCGAGAAACACTAAAAATTGTTGGAAAGCAATCAGACTTAAAAAAAAAAAAAACAGCAAAAGAAAATAGAGAAAATAATTCAAGACTATAGGACCTTATTCTCTGTAATCCTTGTGAGACTGCTGATCCTGTGGCTTTCTCGGTTATATACGTAGACAAGAGAAAAAGAAATAAAACTTTCTGATGCATCTGAAGTCCTGTGTGCAGCATGTTCCCAGCCAGAGGCTGAATGTTGGACATATATATGACTGCAGTGGAATCAGTTTTATTTTAGTTATGTAATATCTTCCCTAAAATAGTTCTACTTTTGATAATATTTTAAATTTATAAGTTTATTTTTAGAGCATTTCTTCCAGTCTAACAGACCTGAAAATTCCAATCCTTTTAAGGCCAAGGCTTCTGGGGAAAATAAATGAAAAAGAAGACAAGACTTCTAAGAAGATGTCAGAAGCCTTTTCAGACACCTAATAGACTTAGTGAGCCAAATGCAAACATTTTAGGAAAACAATGTGCCATTTAGTGTCCTTGATATATCACTAGTCACTGTTCTGAAGGCACAGATTAGTATAAAATCTGATCAGTTCTTCAGATAAGCTTTATAAAATAAACTGTTTTTTGGAGAGTAAGTCTCAAACAACATAATAAAATGAATTAATCCCTTTTTGACTTGTCTGTGTTTATACATTTTAGAAGATAAAATAAAGCTGAGTATTACAATATATGCTCATCCTTAAAACAAAAGGGTTGACTATTTCTTTTTTCATTCTTTTGTGGATAAAGGTATCATGGAAAGAGACTTTGAAAAAAATTTATATTTAATATTCAATTAATCTTGACAGTACAATATACTGAAATTTAAAAAGCCCATGTAATACTTGGAGTTTTGAGTGGTTTGGATAACTGTATAGTTATGGCAGCATACATGAATGAGTTTTAATAAATCAGCAACAGCATTGTCATGGAATCAAACAAAAAAGATTTTTTAAGCCACAGTTTTTACCTGCAAGTGTGATGACATTCAACTCTCAGAAGGCAAAGAAAGCAAGCGTTGTCTCAGACCCAAATAAAATATGCAATCACTCTAACACATTGGTTTTTTATTATAAAAAATAAGGAATACTTTTCTACTTCAGTGTAGCTCTGCAAAGACCTTCAAAATAAGGATTTTGCCTTTTACACTGAATAATTGATCTACCTGTCAAAGTACAAGAGTAGGTGTAACCTGTATGCCAAAATGGATGTCTGATTTTATACCTGCCCTACACCAGGTACATTATATCAGGTGCAATACATATGGCCTAAAAGAATATTCACATAAACCCACAACTGCACAGTAAACAAGTGGTCATGGAAATATTATCCAGTGAAACCATTCTGCTGGCAGTTGCTCCTTCTAAATGAAAATATGGCACTTTAAATGAAAATCTGTTGCACTCCTGAAATTTATAAAAAGGCAGTTCCCCTGGCTGATGAAAAAAGAATCTGTGATCAGACACTCAGCAGCAGAGCCTGAGTGAATGGTATTAAGCTTTCTTTGCAATATTATCTTTTCAATAGGAAGGGTGACTTTGGAGATTTAGGATATGCATTACAGTTGCAGGAAAATTTATGTCTCTGAAATTTCTTTGGGCTTCGTAAGAATCCATGAACACTGCACATAACAGTCTAAAAAATTATCTTCCCTTTAGATTAAGGAAAACATATATGGAATTTAGCTGAGAAACAGAAATAAGAAATAGTATTAGCTACTTCACTAAATTCTACATAGTTAAACTATATAGCTCCATTTGATCTAAGATCAATAGAAATTTTGAATTTAAGAAAAAGCCATCAAAATTTCACAGTTTTGTTGCTTTCAGATTTGAAGTCTATTTGCAAAGATTATCTTTGTTCCTAGCAGAAATGGTGATTTGTTTGTGCTCAAGGTATTAGTCAGAAAACAAACATGAATATTTTAGAGACCAGACTGCTCCAGAACATAATCCTGTTCCTCTTATTCCAGCCAGAAAACAATGTTTGCTTATAAACTGTGTTGTTGTTACATTTTTTTAACATAGAAAAATATTGTAAAAGAAGTATTTTATTCTTTCTCAGCTTTGCTGAAGGTAATGGACTTCTTTCTAGCACTGTCAGAAAAAGTGAATTTGAGACTTTAGATGTTTTTTATTGAAGAGATATTGTTTAACTAACACTGTAGTTCCTACACGAGGACCTGTTCTTTTGTGCTTAAGTTCCTGTAGCCAAAGGTGATGCAAAATCCTACATCCATTAGAGTAAACCTGTATTTTTCCAGCAGCTTTGCAAACACATCACTCTCACTCTTGCATTGTGTGAGGCAGGTGTCAGAATTATGCTGTAATGAGGATGTCTTGCTTTCCAACCCAACTTCACAGTTACATTGCAGATGAAATGCAGGATTTAGGCAGTGTTAGGACGACATGACTGTTTTAATCTAGGTCTCAGAGTACAAATGCCTTGAATACTTGAATGGTAAGAAACAGGCATTTCAATGTCCACTAAAGCACCTTATTTGTTGTTAGTATGTCATGATAAATTTTATATCAAGCAATGATTATTCCCTGAGATAAGATGCACAAATAAGATGAGCTTTGAAAATGGATTCAGCCCTGGATTTAATGGTAATCAATTGTTAAGATACAAAATTGTTGCATTGTAAGATGTTTTCTGTCTTTTAATTCTTTGTGATGGGCCTTATTTTAATTAATTTGGATAGAAACAGTGTTGGATTCAATACAAGGGGAATCGGCTGTGTTTTGAACAAAACACAGCACTTGGACAAAATCCACATATTATATTCTTGTAATATTTTACAATCTTAAACCTTTTGTTAATTCAAAGCATATAATCAACAGCAGAAAACACTTATTTTTTGTTGAAATACATGCAATAACCTAAACGCACTGTATCTAGGTGCAGAGTTATTCAAACATACTGACCAGACAAGGGCCTCATGTTCTTGATGCTGGTTTGGGCATTGATAGTTATTTCCACTCCAAAAGAGTTTATATTTAAGAAGACAGGCAGGTGTGTGATCATCTGCTTGAAAACAGAAGCAGGGCTTCATCTCCTAGCACACATTGTAATCCTTGATCCTTATCCTTTGCTCTGCTACTTCCCTCCTCCTTCCTTTCTTTTTAAATGCAAAAGCATATCTTCTAATTTCTTCTCTTTTGCTGGAGGGTATAAAGAGATTTAGGGAAACACTGTTTGCATGAAAACACCAGGAAACTACACTACAGTTTCTTTTCTTCCACTACTGTGGAGCAAATACTTGATTATTTCACATGCCAGTTTTCATTAGTGTTTCTGGTGCTGTGTCCCTTTCCACAGCTTCTGGAAAAATTCCTTGCAGCTGGCTGCAGTTGTGTTTATTATACTACTGACCACTTGGCTCTTGTTTCAGACCAAGAACACATGCAGCAGCAAGCCAAAATACTGTTGCCTTCGGATTGTAGGTTCAACTAGCTTAAGACTACATTCTAAACACAATCATATCCATTTGTAATAAGGGACTTTAAGCAATAGCAACTGATGGAAAAAATCTAGGTTCAAAGGAATCTCTGGAGGTCTTCTGCTAGAATCTTCTTGTGAAAGCAAGGCCTTATTCAGAATAGGATTTTCAAATTAAGTCTTAAATATTTGCAACAGAGATATTCTTTTGGGCAACCTATCCTAAATCTCAGTTGTTCTTTTTGTGAAGAACTTGTAAACAAACTGAATTTACCCTGAAGAAGCTTATGTTCCCATTCTTTTCTCCTGTTGTCATGCAACTTCATGAAGAGAGTATCTCCATCTTCTCTTTAACCTCCTTTCAGATATTGGAAAATTGAGGTCCACCTGAGCCTTCTCATTACAAGATTGAATTCTCTAACCTTTCTTTATATACTAAGTTTTTAATTATCTCAGCTCCTTACTGGAGATTGCACTGGACTAACTCCCACTTCCCTCTTTTGAACTGGAGAGATCAAAACTGGACACGGTATTCTACAGTGCCAATATAGTCAACAATAATTCTTTCTTCAGGAACAGGAATAACTTGAACAAGAATATACAAAATAAAAAATACACTGTGTTAACGTTTAGCAATTATGTGAGTGTGATTGTGTACAGACACTTATATGTTCACAGAATACACACATAAATGGGGTTGTAGGTTGAGGTTTCCAGCTTGGAAATTTCAGGTAGGCATTTAACTGCTTCTATGCCTGCAGAAATTAGTGTGAACATAATAATGAATACACACCTGACAAGTAGTTACTGACCAGTTTGCTTCTTTCTTTTATGTCTTCCTTAATTTTTTTCTGTTTTTTTTTCTTTTCTTTGTCTTTGACACTCATCTTCCACAACCTACATGACAGAGAATGATAGCATGCCATAGAAAAATACAGAAGCACAACAGTATTTTCTGTTTGCCATAGGAGCTATTAAAAAAGGGCCTTTACTTCAGAAGGTTTGACATAATGATAAATTAAAGAAGAAGGAAAGTGAAATTCATGCTGTTTTAATTAGGGGTACCCTTTCCTAAGTGGAACTACTTGATTTTCTTTTTAGTTTGGGTAAAGCAAAAAAAAAAAAAAAAAAAAAAAAAAGAAAGCTGAAAAATTAACTGAGTGTAAAATTTTACTTCATATCCTTTGATGATAAAGAGGGAAGAGTGCTTTATTTTTTTTCTTCCTTACAATATTGGCTGGCTTGTTAATAGACATTTCTCTGTGCAAGCTGCAGTGAGAGGGTTACTGTGCTTGTTCCTATGGTCCTCTCTCCTATGTTCACTGGTCTTTCAGCTGTTAGGGTTGGGAACTTAGCAATATTTTTGTAAAGCAGTCTCATTTTACCAAGTGGAAGATTACAGCCAAATGAATTCAATAATTTCCTTCAGCCTTCTTACTTGCAAAGCTAGTTTGCTATGTCAAAAGCCCTGTTGGTTATCCTGACATTAACAATTTTAGAAAGATTTTTTTTTTTACTTAATGTTCCTGGGTTGGATATTCAGTTTTGTCTGCAGACCTGTATAAGGCAATGAGATTACACTGATGCCGGAGACCAGTAGAGTATTTCCAATTTGAGGAGTTCTCATATTTCTAGCAGATGGGTCTGCATATTTTGGAATTTAATCTGGAAAGCACTGTGTGGAAAACATGCAAAGGTGACTGCTACCTGACTTGTAAATGAATAGCTTGTATGAATTTAGGCAAGTACTGCAAGTTTTGCAAAACTCTATTACAGAATTTCCTGATAAAAGAGTACATTTGCTGAGTACCAAAGCTTTCTGCTTAAGAGGTCTCTTCTGTAATTTCCTCTATCTGTTACCTAAGTGAAAAGACAGAAAACATTTGCTACTAGTTTATTGCTTTGGCTCAGGGATTCTCATATTAGTGTTAACTGCCACTGAAAACAGCAGGTGGTAATTTCCAATGGAAACGAGCAGCTACTAGACCAGACAACCCTCATTTACTTACACCCTGTGCAATGCTTCTTGGGAATATTGTAAACTGTGGGCTCTCTCTCATTTGTCCTTGTTTTAGTTGACATTGTCATTCATGACTATACTGTGAGTGTAAATGATGATCTAATGTCACTTCTATAATTACTTGGCACCCTGAATAAACTGTAATCCCCCTGGGTCAATAACTGCTCTCAGCTTGACATTCAATAAACAAGTTTGGAGAATTGCTGTAGTTTCACTTTTTTTTTTTCTTTTTTTATTTTTTTTCCTCTCCTTTAGTCCCTCCTGGTGCTTTCAGTGAATGCTATTCAGGAGTAGTTCAGGACCATTAAGAAAAGAAAGGAAACAACTGCACATGGTGTGAGATTGCTGAAGGGATGCCTCTGATTTTTAACACTTACTAACAAAGGCCTCTTACCTGTGGGGTCTAATTCATCTTCAATGCAATTTTTGAGAATGACTTCAGGGGGGTGAGACCCCCCAGTCTGGGAAGCTTCTCTTTGTAGTGTCATGAACCATGGTTTTAAAGGCACATATTACAGGTATTGTGACTATGTCTGTTATATCTCTCCTTTATGCCTTGAGATTTTTCTCAGAACTTGACTTTTGTTGTTGTAGCCTTGAATGTGGCTTCACATAATGCAACCCAGGTAGGTGCAACCAAGCCTTTCAGTTTTAAAATAAATTGTGTCTGCCATGCACAAGGATGACATGCAATAAGGACAAACCAAACATTGTTGCAACGTCTGTGTTGGTTTCTGCTGCTCTAACAACTACGCAAAAATTGTTGCCACATAACTACTCAGGTCTACTTCTACCTAGGCTGCCTACAGGTTACAGTGGCCTTGAGTTTCATTCTCAGTTTTCCTATATCCTTCATCTTCTACATTATGGAAACAACACCTTGTTCCCTTGTACATTATCATGCACATGTGCACATGCCATTGTCTAAGAAAAACAAACTCAACTCGTACTTCTATTTCTGCCAAACCCAAGAAAGTCTTCATTGAATAGTAGGATTAATCATAAGGCAATTGTAGACACAGCAGTCACTGCAAGAAATTATTAATAAACAAAGGTTATGGTAAAGCAGAGAAGCAAATAATTAATAAACAGCAAAGGTAAAGAAATAGGCCAAACCTGCCATAAGGTGAAGGGCGGAGAAAAGTAAATCGGGAGCTGCTTTGAGGACCTGAACTTTCAAAAGAGACTTGCATGACATAGAAATTCATAGTAATCTAGATTTCTGATCTGTATGTTGAGTTTTGAACAAAGAAGAGCAGCTAATGAATAAGGAGTGAAAGGGAGAAAAACTGAAGTGGTCCAGCCATGGTGTATAAAATTGAAGGAAACTGCAAAAAGGTGATCGTAGGAAAGAAGATGGATTTGATGGTAGATGGTGCATGATGCCAGAATTTCTTGCCATTCAGAGACCAATACTTCATGGTTTTCCAAGGGCAGATGGACTCTGAGGACTCTTAAAGGAAGCATTTCCTTTTACAAATCTCTCCTGTTTGTATTATTTATATTTACTATTTATTATTTTATATAATATTTAGAGGTATGTTTTGCATACAGCTCCAGAAAACCTTGGAGTCACTGTTAAATGTTGATACTGTAAACATTAATAAGCCAGCTGCATCCCTGCCAGCAAAGCTGTGCCTTGCCACTATGAACAAAAACACAAGAGCAAATTAATATTTGCCTAATTGGATATCTGTGCTTTGATGACCGATTCTTTGCTTCTTCTAAAAAGAAATATATTAAAATAGTGTATTGGTCCCAAAAACACCATTCACGAACGTTCTGAGAAAGAGTTGAAAGTAACACAGCTGGCACAGAGGCAAGGGCAGGAAAAGAGGGTTGCTTTTTTGGCATGTGCTGCTAAGTAGCAGAAACACACCCAAGTCTTAGGGTGTCTGTTGGTCTATAGTCAAACATCCTGGACACTTTAGTAGATGCTCTCAATATTTTTAATTAAAATGCATGTAGATCTTTTTCCCAAGATACTTTTCAGTGCCAACAGGTAGTGAAATCAAAAGAGATCCTCTCTGTGTGCAATAACGTAGCAGAGGGACAATAAAAAGTCTTAACACTCGCAGGTATAAAAATTGGAGCCTTAACCACATTATATGTAATAAGTTCCTTAAATTGTTTCCTATAGCTTTAAACTCCTCTGAAACACCATTCCCTGTGGCTGGGAACTAAGATCACCACACAGAAGCAAATCTCTGCACTTAAAAAGTAAAAGGAAGAAAAATACTTTGATCTTTTACATATCAGTCAGAGAATCTTTATAGGAGACAAAGTATAGAGAGGAAATAGAAGTGTAGATAGATTCCATCATTTTTTTGTCCCCATTGAACAGTCATGTTACCTTACTTGATCAGTGTTTTGTCAGAAACCCTTCATAGCATTCAAAGAATGACTCAGATCAGGGAGTGCAAATGAAAACTGAGCAATGAGGAACAGAGAGGATCCAGTATTGGACAGAAAAGAGGAGACCTGTAGAAGAAGGAGCAGAGTTTGAAAGAAGAAGAGAAGGCAGTCTCCCAGGACACCATGAATCTTCAAAATTATGCATCTAATTGCATAAATTGGCCCAACCTGCCATCCCTTCCAATGCACCATCAGCAGTATTCACTCTCTGGGCTGATGTGCATCTATTCTAGGACAGTAAACACAGCCTATGTAACCCATGTCTTTAGCAACTCATTCTGGACATACTGAGAATAAAATGAAGCATGGCAATACTTGGGGGCTAGAGCTTCCATAAGTACAGGGATGGAGGAGGTACATTCCCTGTCCCTGGAAACATTCAAAGTCAGTTGGGCTCTGAAAAACCTGATCTACAGGCAGGTTCTCATTGCAGGGCAGTTGGACTAACTGATCCTTAAGTACATTTGAAATGTCGCTTCCAACCCAAACTACTCTGTGATTCTATGATAACAGCTTGCACTCTCCTCACATTGGTTTTATTTTTTTTTTAATCCCAGGAAAATATTGTTCAGTGTTTTTAAGAATTTTTAACTTATCAACATACTTTTTTTAGCACCATGATAAATCCATTTGTTGCTTTTCTAAGGTCTTTTAGTATGTTAATGAAACATTTTTCAAATATTTTTTGTTATCTACTAACAGGTGTGGCATAATTCTATATTTATTTTTTCTGGAATGATTGAGTTTAATGTCTTTTACTTTCCTTTTTTTGAATGCAATAAAAATGTTAAGGATACAAAATGCATGCAATGTGTAGTATTTTGTGTTAAAATATTATCCAGGCTTTCCTCTCAGAGAACTGTCAACAATACCACATATATGACTATTTATCATTCAGGCACAAACAAAAATATTTTGCTTCATAGCTCACCACTTAGTGATTTTTTTAAAATCATATCATAGTCTAACAGCTTGACAACTGACTCTAATAAATGCTCTTATTAATGATCACTCTGTCTGTATCCAGCTATCATTTCCCTGACAAGGCACCCCTCTAAAGACACTGAAACATGCAGAAATGCAAGTGCATTGGCCTTCCTGAGATCTAGACCACAAAGTCTTTCCCAAAGAAATCACTTTCTACATAGGCACTATACTATGGATATCCTGAGAAGAACTGATAGGAAACTGTGGACTTAAAATCCCTAAAAACCTCAGGATCCAGAAAATGCTTTTTTTGTTGGAAGCAAGCAAGCAAGAATATGAGCATAATAGTCAGATTTGCACTATGTAGTGATAAGGTAAGAAATGTATGGTGGCAAAACTTGCTGATGTAGATAAAGGCCTAGACAGTTGACACTACCTATTCTTTGGGACACTTGCAAAAGTAACAGTTTATTTGAAGTGGAGAGAATGGTCTAAATATCCTTTCTGACAATGTATTTACATCTGATCTACAGCATTGTGTTAGAAATGCAATGCCCTTCTCCCTGGGCTCGTTCTCATTTTGGAGAGGTCCATCAGGGTCCAGAGAAGCAGGATCTAATTTTTCATTTTGTCCCTATATCTGGTCCCTATAGTGAGATCATGACACACTGCAGATCTGTGTTAGATATTGCTGTCTTTACAACTCTGGAATAACCTGGGTGACTTTAACAATTGAAATTTTTAAAAATTACTTCAGAGTTTTACAATGACTGTCATTAAGAGAAAGGACAACATATGATTGGACAATTCCTTTGAAAGTGAATAGTGAGACAGCTTGCTTCCTGCTTTACATTGAAGGACCCTTGCTCCTTATGATCACACAGTGTGATTTTGATGTCCTTAATCCCTAACTATTAACACACTTCCTTTCTCACTGTTTTCTTCTAGGATGATATTGCTTTCAGAACAACAAAAAATTCCCCAAATCAAATCAATCCAAACCAAAAAGTAAAATGAAACACTTACCCACGACCTTTTTTTTCTCTAATTGTGTGGCCATTTCATACCATCCTCTGATTCCTCCATCCTCCTTTGGCACAATCAGCTGTTTAGCAAAAAGGTTGCTAAGAGCCTGTGTTTCATATTCCCTAGAGTGCAATCAAAGCTTGAAAAACCAGGGGTGTGTTGCCAACTATATCACTCATTTCTTGCTCTATGCCTGAAACCAAGGCTGCTCTGAATGTGTGTGGCAAGTGCTGAAGCAGCAATGAGGAGAGGCAGAAAACTGGGGTGGAGAAACATCTGTCCCCAGTCATGAAATGGCAGAAATTTCTACTTTCACACAATTCACAAAGACACTGGTACCTGTAACAGAATAATGAAATACAGGAGATCAGATATTAACTGTGTTTCCACTGGATTGAAAAACTCACACCTAAGCCAGATCTGCTTGGCCCAAAATCTCTCATTATTTAGCAGTTGTTCACTGAGTTGTGTAAAGTCAATTGAGAAGTTAATCTGGTTTTAGCAGAAATGTGATTTTTTTTGTTTAAAGATCTTTCTCTGATTGTATAAGAAGAGACAATAGAGGTTAGGATAAACTAGGCTACATTTAATTTTATTTTTAAGCAATTGGAAAAATGTCCTTAATTTTTTGCATATAAATTTCCAACTCAATTAAAATTATTAGCACTTTATCTTATTTACCAAATTGCCTGATTTGGATACAAAAAAAAAAAAAAAAAAAAAAAAAAAAAAACAAGAAAAAAGAAAGAAAGAAATACAGAGACAGAAAGCTGAGTGAGGTGCCAGAAATGATAGATTATGAGAGTTTGGACAGGATTACATACAGGTTTTGTTTCTTTTCTTTTCTTTTTTGCTTTTTTAAAATTTTGTATTTTATGTTGCAGAAAATAAAAAGCTCAGGTAACACCCTTGAGAGAAAGGCAATTCATATTTGCCTTCTTTCACTGAACATCTTGAGCCATGGGTTCTGGATGTGAATACCAACAGTCTGATCACAGAGGCACTTACAGATCTCTGTTCAATAGGGAACCTGGTTCCAAAAATAAAATTCAAATGTGGAAGGCTTATATTTTCCTTGGTATCAATCAAGAAAAGTCATCATATCTTTTTATTGCAACTTTTATTACATTTTTAAATTTAAGTCATTGGCCACTTTCTCTTCCTTTTCTTGCCAACTTTTTACTGTAGCTAATGACCAATTTCTACTCCAACATACAGAAAGCTTTGTACCTTTGATAAATTACAGCATTTGTCAAAAGACTGTCATTGCTTTAATGATGCCCCTGTCTTGAGATGTTTCACTTGTTTAGCTTGTCTAGAGAAAACTTATGCTATGTGCTTGGAAGCACAGTCCTTTTACATTTCTGTACCTAAGAGAGTCTAATGAAACTCTTCCAATTACAGTAATTTCAAGCTGCTTTATTTAGACCATATAGAACCAGATTATTGTGTCTTTGCAGGAGCACATTACTGATTTTATCCCTCCATTCCAGTAAGGCAAATACTTTCCAGCACCATATAATATCAGGTTGTTTATATGACTAAAATCCATAACATATCTTTAAGAAAATAACACCACTCAATATATAGCCTTATATAGAAAGACCATGTTTTTTTGAAAAACACCAGGCCTTGACTGACAATAAGTGCAGTTTTTAAGAGTTAATGGCCAATTTTCGTCAGAAAAAAGCCCCAACTACACAAAACCAAACAAGACAGCCATCTGCAGTAGCACCATCTGCTGGTCCTCCAAATTTGATACAAATTGTCAGCCTCTGACTGAAAACCATACTGCTCATCATGGACACAGTTTATGAGCACTTACTTGTAGGGAACTGCCAGTATAAATGGAAAATTTTGCAGTAAAAAGCAGCTCATTCTAGTCCATAATGATTTGCTTTTTGTAGAGTGCCCAAGAGTTGGCAAGAGTTCTTGTTTCTTTTAATAGTAGTCTGTAAGCTTTAAAATGGGAATACTGCCTCCTGTTTGAATTTTACCTGAAATTAGGATTAAAAATAGGGAGTGTAAGGAATTGTGAGTGATGCATAAAATTTGTCTAGAAGGGAATTTATACCACCTAACTTCTTTTCAAAATGTTTTGTTTTTTTGTTTTTTTTTTTTTTTTAATGGAAGATACATATAATAAAAATAGAGGTCAGTTGGACAGCTTTGTTTTCTTTTCCATTAATTAAATTAAAAATATGTTTTCATGACTGGGTAAAGAAAGACCGAAGCAGAATAACTGAGTATAAAAGCATTATAGAGAAGAAAATTTTACAAATGGAAAGAAAAAGATTGAGGCGAAATCTTAATGTTACCAAACTTCATTATCAGCATCCTTTAAAACAATCAAAGAAGGAAGATGGGTGGTCTTCAGATCTATTGCATTTTTCCTCAAGTACTGGTAAAATTAAATGAGGTTGCTAAACAGAGAATGTCTGCATTTAAAATAAGAAAAGATAATATGGAAATAATTTGTAAAGCAAAATAGTTTGCAAATGCACCTTGGGTTAGCCAATAGCAAACACTTCAGTCACTAAGCAGCCTTCAGGACTCTATTCACTTCTTTGCAATAAAGAAACAAAGGGTAATATTCAGTTAGCATTGGATATTCTGACAATACTCAGAATGCTTGTTTCTAGATTTTTTTTTTTTAAATCCCACCAGAAGAGTTTTTCCTGACAACTTACAGTTGTTCCCAGTCTGTGTAAGATGATCCTCAGAACAGTTTCTTCTTTTCATACTGAATTTTGGATTCTTACAGAGAACCAAATCAGAATGGACCTGAGTGATGCATTTCAGACAGTTATTTATTCACCAGAAATGTTTCTGCTAAATATCCAACCTTATCTTGTTCTTTCACTTCAGACATGCCAGAAGAGCTGATCATTAAGGTCCTTCTGAACCCAAATCATTCTATGATTCACAAAGGGTGAGGAAGTGACCTGCAGAGGGTCTCCAAGGAAACCAGAGACAGAACCAGAAACTTAGGTCAACTCGCAGTGTCATACTCCACTTGCTAAAAGTTAGGCTATAAAAAAGATCACTGAATTTCTTCAAGGCTTAAGTGTTTCTTTAATATGGTCTATAAGAAAAATTTGTTTGATTCTCATTCATAGGTGTCAGGCCTGTAAGAAAACCCTAGCAAAAAACATAGATGTGTGACCCATAGGAACCAGATATTATTCAATAAAAAGGTTTCCCTTTTTATTGAAAATAATTTTAACTCAGTTGCCAGTTTCTCAGAAATTAGAACACCAAATACATGGAGGAATTTTCCATGCATAGATGTCCTGTAATTTATGACATCCTTTCATTTGTTAAGAACCAGCCTTTATTTGCTACTAGAATATGTAGCACTTATATTTCTAGCACTTCACCAAAGTTTTTAAAGACCAATAACACAAAAGGAATGTTTCAGTGACCTTGCCAAAACAACTTGAAAATGATGTGTTCTATTTTAAAAATCATACTGGAATTACATCTTTTCCCAGAACCATGCAGTTTTATTTGAAATGTTGAAATGAAGTATTTTATTTTATCTTCACTTTCCTGTTGTATTCAGGCAGAAATTTTAGTCAAAATGCAGTAGAAAAGCTTGAGCAGTCAGAATTGTCATCAAGATTGCAATTTGTGAGATAAATATTCAAGTTCGTCCTGTTACTATTAATTAAATATTTTTTTCTAGCCCAGACAAAACAGAAGTAAATATACAGCTTCATTTGCATCCTATTCTTAAGCACTGAATAATAGGACCCAATACACCACATGATCATACAGAGTGGAGCAGCTGCTGTAGTACAAGTTGAAGAGACAAGCTGAAGTCTCATTCTGTAAATAAGTAGGATGCTCAAGTGAATTCAAGTAAATTTGTAGCATCTGTCTTCTTCCTCATATTTTTTTTCCAGAAAGACATAAGGAAAGTTCACTTAGATTGAAATCAGAATAAAGCCAGTGTCACAAACAAGGCATAATTTAGTACACAATTATTTTTCCCTGCCATTTTGATTTTATGCAGTACTTAGAGTAAAATAGTACTTTCATAAACAGAGGGATGCACATGTAAATTTGATAACACTTTTTCGTTCAGTTTTCTCCATTTCTCTCAGTCCAAAAAATATCTCTCTCTTCTTTTCTAAGTTCTCTATGTAGAGTAGACCTACTGACACCCCTAGTCATTGAACACCAGAAATTCTCTCTGACTTTCTTGAAATTCTGAAGTGGCCACTGTTTAAAACAGAAAAATTCATTAAAATGAATGTTTCTCCATGATTCATGCTGGGTAAGTTTTGTACTATTTGTGCCATAGACGGATCATTTATAGAGAAAATTATTGAAATAAGTGATGATGCATGTAAGTGGAGCTATCATGCCAGAAACATACACAGACATAGAAATCTTACAAATAACACACATGTAAATTTGTTGACACTTTTTGTTCACTTTTCTACATTTCTCTTGACCTTTAGAAAAGATCTCCTGGTCCATGTAGTTCTTCTTGCAACACAAAGCACCTTCGAGAAGAAAAATATGAATAGCTATATGGAAATCACTCATAGCATAGCCTATATTTTGTGATGTGTTTAGACCAACTTAGAGTAATACTCAAATCTGTAATCCTGTAGTTTAAAGCATTTAACTATAATACAACATGTTACTTGCATTGCCAGACAAACAGATAAGAATGTGTTAAACAACATATTAGAAAACATTATTTTGATATTTCTGCTCTACTCACAAACAAGTCTTGCCATGAGTATAAAGAAACACTTTGCTCCTTTATTCAGTGATACTATGTGGTTTATTTTTCGTGACACAGATTTCATTTCACGTAAACTAGTTACAACACTGCCTGTAAAAGAAATCAATCTCATCAGTGCAGAGGGGGCAATTTTTTCATCTCCAGTTTGACAGGAAAGGGTACTGCAAAATGAATTACTGGAGGAAAGATGTGAGGATTACTTCTAAGTACTTGCTGACATGTTCCTCCCAGATATCTTTTGGCACAGTTTGACTGGGAACTGACTCAAGCTTTTCAGAAAAGTGTGTTTACAGAGGACCTATGGTTAGTATAATGGATTTTTTCAGAGCAACCTGAACCAAATCTATAGCATTGTTGAACTTACTATATGTAATAGTTTAGTCTGCCTGTGGGTGCTTCATGAGTAATGGAGTCAGGAGAGTGTAACACTTTCTTTCACGAATGAAGTTAGTTAAATATGGGATTCCATCCCTTTTTGTTTTATTGAAGCAAAGAGAGTTTTTGACTGTTGTTAGGTGGTTATGGTGTTGAGATGAGGATGTGGGGGATGGCTACAAATGCTAATGAGCAATCCTCAGGGTGGAAAGGAGAGCTTTGATCTACAGGGGACTAAGAAAATTCCCAAAATCCATACTCTTCATGTGAAAGACATGACACTATCTGTAATATGCCAATCTCTTTTGCCCATATTGAAGTTGAAGAATAAGGTCTATGGTAGTTCTCTACTGCTATCTTGCACATGATTTCTTCCTCATTATCTGGATTGCTTCTATAACTGTGATATAGGACACAAAACCATCTTCCTTCTTTCATGTATGCATGTGCATACATGCGCAAACATGCACATTTGTATTTCTTATATGATTCATCAAAACCTCTGCATCCTCTCTGTACGTGAAATGCTCTATTATAATTGATGAGGGCATTAGGGAAAGTCTTTAAGCTTCATATCATTTAATAGAAATTTTATATGTTCCGTTTATATTGTTTTATCTAGTTTATTTCACTAATTCATGAGGGAGAGTTCTGTTGTTAAGGTTACTAATGCAGAGCATGAGAGAGAAATACCCCTGAGTAAAAACCTTATTAACAGCTATTCAGTGAATTTAATTCTTCCTGGAATACTGCCACCAATTACTTTTTGGCATGCTGACTTACACAAGTTTCACAGTATCTTGTACCAACAGTTGCCATGAGTACACACACCATCAGAACTACCTTAATTGGCTGAGTATTTTGAAAGTTTCAGCCTGGCATGACCTGAGCTCGCATGGACTAGAGAAATGAGAAGGGAAAACAAAAACGAAGTAAAACTTGATGTTGAGGTACATTAAGTTTACCCTTCCTGAATTGTAAAGATTTTGTTTTCCTTCTTTCTCTGCCCAAGTTTTAACCTTAGAGATTCCCATTTAATATGAATAAAATCAAATTTCAAGGAAAAAAAGGAGGCTCATCACAGAATATTCTTAATGTTCTCATATTGAATGATCCAGTGGCTTGGTTTTGGCCAGGACAGAGTTAATTTCTCTCAGTAGCCGTGAGCAGGAGGGGCTGGGACCTGAGTGAGAATGTTTAGATTGTTATTCATACCAGCTCAGGTCATCATTGCAGTGAGAAGAAGGGTGTGGTGATGTAGGCAACAATTGCATTGTTGCCGGAGTCTGCAGGGAGCACTTTTGTACCCGACCTCTCTTTGTTCTACATTTGCTATTAATATTTATACTGTGCATTTTCTTAACTCACCCCTCTTTCCAGTAAATTGTTTCTTATCTCAACCCATGCTCATCATCTTTTTGTGCTTCCTGTTTTCAAGCCCATCCCCAAAGTGAGAAGGGGAAGGGTTAAGAGAGAAGGAGGGAGCAAATAAACAGTGTGATTTGGGATAGTCTTGACACAGGGTGGGACACTGAACCGGGGAGTGCCACTCCTAAACCATGACATTCAGCAAAAGCATCATACATGTAGAAGGACTGAGAGGCATTTTGTGGACTTTAGACATGAAGTACTCATTTTAGGTGGATAAGGATTTCACTGGATGAATCCTACAGCTCAGAATCCTGATGGACATCAGATGAGTGGCATCCCTCAAGAGTTTATACTGGGATCAGTGTTATTTATTTAATAACATAGATGAAGGGATTGAGTGCACCCTCAGCAAATTGCAGATATCACCAAGCTGAAGAGTGTGGTTGCCACACTTAAAGGGTGGGATGTCATCTAGAAACACCTGGGCAAGCTCAAGTGGGCCCATGGGAATCTCATGGGGTCTAATAAGACCAAGAGAAGGTGCTGCACCTGATTTGAAGCAACCCCCAGTACTTATCTGGGCTGGGGGATGAAAAGATCAAGAGTACCCTGTGAGAGGAACTTGGAGGTGCTGGTGGATAAGAGGCTGGATATGAGCCAGTAATGTGCAGTTGCAGCGCAAAAAGACAGTTTTATCCTGGGCTGAATCATAAGAAGCATGGTCAGCCATCTAAGGGACATAATTCTGCACCTTCACTCTGGTGAGACCCCACCTGGAGCACTGCATCCAGCTCTGAGGTCCCCAGCACATGAAGGACATGGACCTGTTGGAATGAGTCTAAAAAAGGAACATCAAGAGGATTAGTGGGATAGAGCACCTTTGCTATAAGGGAAGGCTGAGAGAATTGCAATCATTCAGCCTGGAAAAGAGAAGGCTTTAGGGTGACCTTAGCATTGCCTTTCAGTACCTAGAGGGAGTCCACATGAAGGATGAAGAGTGGCTTTTTGCAAGGGCATCTAGGGATAGGACAAGGGGGGATAGAAGGGACTAGATTTAGGCTAGATACAAAGAAGAAATCCCTTACTGTGAGGGTGGTGACAAGTTGGCCAGAAAAGCTGTGGATGCTCCATCCCTAGAAGCATTCAAGGCCGGCAGGATAAGCCCCTGAGCAGCCTGGTTTCAGGAAAGATGACCATGTCTGTGGCATGGGGATTGGTATCAAAAGACCATTTTATGATTCTATGATTTTATACACGAATTGGTATTTTTATGCTCTTATTAAAATTAAGAACATTTTCATCTGGAGTGGGAGCTTCTGAAATAATTCTTAGTCCAGGCCAGAAGGGAAACTTTTGAGTCCAGTCACCTGAGGTTTTTTCTGACAATAACAAATTTCATATATGGGGCAAGTACTAATGTGTGATTGCGGACTGACACGAAAAAAACTTTTCTTTATTCTACATTTCTAATGACAGTTTATAATTTTGTCACATTGACTTGGTGGCTTTCCTATTGTAAGCATAGTTATTCTTGTTGCCTATGAATATATTAGGATGATTTGAATCCTGTTAAACCTTGATCTAAAAGACTAGTTGTGGAATAATTATCTCAAGCTAATGCTGAATTGTATATGTATTTATTTCGTGGCTGTTAATTTTGAAGGGGTTGTCTTTCAGTTCTACAAACTGCCACATCTAGTTCATAGAAGAGATTATTTTCTTTGTTTTCCTTAAGTCATACATTATTTTGAACACTTCTTTATTTTCCTTTTTATTGTCTTTTCTCTATAATCCTGTAAAATTTTAACTGTTTTTATTTAAATGTTGCTTTTTTTGGCTGTGTATATATATAGATTCGTATATATGTATATAAATGTATGTTGCGCACATTCAGGAGTAGACGAAACGTTGAGATCCATATGTCACTTAAATAACATTATGAAAAAAAGAAAAAAATTCTACTTAATAAAAGTTAAAACAGTTTTCTTTCTCATAAAAATCATTGTCAATTACTTTTATAAAATGCCTTAATCAGTCTTAACGACTCATTTCTGAAAAAAATGTTTATGTGAATCTTAGGTCTAATTGTGTCAAATGGTCATTGCAAACAGAAATATGAATCATAAATTCTCTCTCAGTTTTCAAGGTCCATTGTTTCTAAATTGAATTGATTTCAACAATAAAAATTATTTCTCCTGCTTTCCAGTGTTAAATTTACCTATCTTCCCTAGGTATGAAAGACATTACAAAAATTAAGACTACACAATATTTTGTGAAAACATCAATTAACTGCTTTTTTTTTTTTTTTTTATATCAATGGTCAGCAAATATGAATGAGAAAAATCTGTGCCTTCTCCATGCTGGGTACCAGAGTGTGAAGGTTTCCAAGTAAATCAGATGCAGATATATAATTCTTCCCTAATTTGTGTTTTCTTTATACAGTTTTCATGTAATACTTAATATCTAGAACACCATGGGTCTAAAAAAACAATATACTCCCAAGCACTTAATGCAGAATGAGAAACAGCCTTACTCCAAAATGCTCACAGACTAAGGGGGCTCACAATTGAAATGCTTTGATTGAGAAACTGAAGTAAAGATACTGGTGTGCTAATGGAATAAAAAGTTGCCGCATTCAATCAGATGAAAGGGAAAGAATGTGAGAGAGAGCCCACTGGAAAAAAGAAAGCCACTACAAAACAATACTGTCTAGAAGAAATTTTAAATTCAGACGTGCATAAGCTATACCCACTGTTCTCACTGAGAGCTGTCTGCCTATAGCAGAGAGCTGAGTTCATCTTTAGCAGTTTAGGCACAGCTCCTAAGTGATGCTTTGTATGTTATACAAAGCTTACATTATTCCTAGGTCGACAAAAATAACAGACAAGATTCTCCCCTACCCTCCTTGGCTTTTTGCCATTGTACCCATTACTGAAACAAATTGTCCAGTGCTCATTATAAGGATGAGGTCATGTCTTGTGAGGGAGTTTTGGGGTTGATTTCCCGAGTGAATCAGGAATGTATAGCTAATTTAAGACATGTTCCAAAATCCAGTAAAATCAGGAGAGCTGTGTATTAAATGTTGGATTGAGCCTGTTTTCTTTTACCAGCCAAAAAGAATGATGAGTTCTTTCAGCCTCATCATTAAAGGCAGCATCAAATGTTTCACCCATTGAGTTATTGTGTGTTGGGAATATAAGATAATACATAATGACAACAGAAAATAGTTACTAATTTTGTGATAGAGGTGACAGTATTAATTTTTTATGAGTCCCTTTATACTTGCTAGCATTTAAAATAATGAAACATGTTTATATTAAAGATAAAAATAAAGCCTCTGGGAAACTAAACTGTTGAATATATATGAAGGCTTGAAAGCTCTATTAAAATATCCATGCTCAGCTATATGTTTTTTGCTTTCAGTTTCAGCAAGAGGAAATGCTTTCTGTCTTACAGACAATACTAAAGAGGCATCAAATATATAAAATTTTATGTAACAGTGAATTCAGTAAAATAACTTGCTAATGGTCAGAAATTTATCTTATGTCCCTAAAAAGGTACGAACAATGGTAAATGAACTCAAAGAGGTGGTCTCAAAGAGAGTTATTAAAAAGATTCTCAGAAAAACTTGGAAGATGATTATTTGAACTGAGAACCTGAGAACTGAGTCAGAAGCTCAAATGTAAGGAAATATTTGTATTCCAGTTCTGATGTTTTTTATCTATGTTTGCACTGACAAAGATAAAGTTCTTAGTGGAAAAAACATGGCTGGTTTGTTGAGCCTGTGCATTTTCTATTTTCAAATGTCTCATCTACAAGACAGCAAATAAACAATACATGACACCTACCTTCAGTGTAGATGTGAGTCCAGCATTTCATAACAAGAACAAATTCAGCTGAAAACTCTGTCAAACACTTTGGTCAAGACTAAAGCTGACTGGAAGTTGAAAATCTATTTTTAGGGCAAAAGAAAGGTAATATATAGAAATCATAACATTTTTTCCCCCAAATTTTAAATACCACAGAAAAAGCTTAATTTAAATATCACAGAAAAAGCTTAATTTAAAAGACAGCAAATATTATATTTATAATATTCATATAGTTATGTAAGTGAATCCATATACATATCCATGAATATTTTTGTGTGAATCTATAGAAATTTATTTTCCTTTTCTTACTCACATCCAGTGTATGACAGTGAAAGAAATAACTGTGTGTATAAATGAGGATGGGAATCTATGATTTTTCGGAGGCAGAGTGTGGATCATCACCTTGTGTAACATTTGACACACTGTACAAGCTGAAATGTATAAGAGTGCACAATTAAATTTTTTTGGTTTTTAGGAAGAAGGAGCTGTCATGTGAAGAGGAGGAGATTTCCTCAACCCTCAGTGTTTGATTATGTTCCAGTGTCCCAGGAAAGGAGATCCTTGTACTTGACCAGCCTGTCAGTGCCCCTTTGGAGAAGCCCTACACTGAGCAATGCTGCTGGACTGGAGGGCACTTTGACTGACTTGTTCAGGGGCACACACCAACAGCACAGGGGAGGCCCCTCAGCAGGTCTTCCCACTTTATGACCCCTCAATGGGTCTTGCACTTTACTCAAGAATGTTACTCACTGTCAGTGACTGCCAGCACCTGTGAGGGACTTACCAACACTTTACTCCAGCATAACACTCTTTATTAATATACTTCTGTGACAGGTCAAGCTTTGAGGATTGCCAGTGACAGTATCTGATTGCAAACACATGTTCAAATCACTACCTCAACTCCTCAACAAAAGTGATCAGCATGCACAATGTTTGGTTCTTACCCAACTGGCATTCCTAAGAGGGAGAAAGAAGGTTCAACCTGTTGACTGATCCCAGCAATAACAATGGTGTATTCTCTACCTTTTCCTCTGTTCTTGACCTATTTTTATACCATTTCTTTATGTTTAGGTGGAGCTCAGGTGACTCTAGTCCTGCCTCCCTTTGTTACTGGTTGGTGTAAAATTCTCTAGTTTTGTTTTTAAAGATACTGGTAAAAAAAGCAAAGGGGACGTGCACAGTGAGAGCATGTGGAGGTGAGCAACTTTGGGATGGATAATCTTAAAATTAGGCCATAATGAACCAAATTCATCTAAAGAGAGAGATTTCGTCACGGTTTTTGTAGCAGGACATGTCCTCTCTTCACTGGTTAAGAGGTGCTATGTGATTTCTCAGCTGCAAAGTACCACTGAGTCCCCTTCCATGAAAGAATTTCCACAGTCTGGTACAACATGGTGTCTCCACTTTGCTCCACCCTTCTTTCTGTCCCCCTTAGCAGGTGCTTACTGTTGGGAAATCATCATAGAGCACACCAATTGTGCTTCATCCAGGGAGTATCACCTGCATATTACCCTATAATTTCTGTACCATTACAACTTCTGTTATGATGTTAATATAACTTCTTACTTTCGTCTGATTTTATACCCAACCATCTTTCCACAAGGAACACAAGGATCCAATCTCGCTTTAGGTCAAAATCCTCAGTCTACATGGAGAATTAAAGCTCTGCTCTTTCTGTGATTCTGTTTTGTACTTGTACTCAAGGCAGAATTTTTGAGAAAACGACAGAGTCCTTCAAAGGTTCTGGCTTGCTTTTTAGATTTCTATCCTTTGGCACTCTTTCTTAAACAACATAACACTGTAAACACTCTCTCTTCCTAATAAAGACATGAAAGGCTTTTTTGGTGGTTTAAAAACAAAAATAAAATCAATGCCATATAGAAGTAATAAGTAAAAAGTCATGAACTTCAGAAGTTATACTCCACTTAATCATTCTGCTGAAAATATTTACTGATGAACTTCTGCAACGGACAATGGCATTTGGGCGAAGACCATTATTGACTTCTGGTCTATAAACCACTGTGTTGGATTTAATAACAGACCCAGAGAATCTCAACTGCAAAGTCCTGTGAGATCTTCTAGACTGTCACAGTGTGAATAAAAACCTGACTGAGTACTTTCAATTTAAAGTCAATCTAAGCCTCAGGTGCTGTCAAATCGTGCTCAGCACAAGCAAAACTGTGAAAGAAAATGAAATCACAGAGCCACAGAAGGGTTGGTGTTAGAAGGGACTTCCATTGGTTACCTAGTCCAATTCCCCTGCTGAAGTGGATTGGCATAGTTCAGGTTGCAGAGCTTCACATTTGGGCAGTTTTTTAATATCTCTAGAGAAGAAGACATCCTTACCTATCTGGAAACCTGTTTCAGTGCTCCATCACCTGTAGAGTAAGTTCTTCCTCACACTCAGCTGAAACTTCCTGTATTTCAGTTTGTGTCTGTTGCCTCTTGTCCCATCAATGAACACCGCTGAAAAGAAAATGTCCCCATTCTCTTGCCACCTGAAGATATTTGCATGTATTGGTCAGGTCTCCACTCCGTCTTCTCCAGGATAAACAGGCTGAGCTCCTTCAGCTTTTCCAGCAGATTGGCCCCAGTCTGTCCTGATCCAGGCCCCCACATTTGCCTTTGTTTCACTTCATTATGTTCCTTTCCACCAGCTCTCCAGCCTGTCCAGGTCTCAGAACATCAGCACAGGCTGCTGGTGTGTCAGACATGCTTGTTGTGAGAAGTTAATGATTATCTTTTGAACTGGAACACACATGCCAGGGTGATCTATTTGTGCCATACTATTCACATTACAATGACAATTGAAATTCCCCATGATACATGAGTAACATTTAAACTTCTGATGTGAAATGAAAAGATTCCCAATACCACCTTACTATCCAGAATGCATTCCAAATAAAGTCTGCTTAACTATATCTACCTAAACAGAATAGGAAAATGATGTCTTTTTTAAGAAAAACATTTAATATTAATCTATCCATGTTCAATAAATTTCAAGGTGTGTGAGGTCAGAACCATCAGTAACAATACCAAAAATTCTTAAATGATTTAATAACAACAGTCATATCCAGCAGCAATCTTCTGTAATTTTAGGTTTCAGGCACAATGCTAAAAGCAGCACTAGAAATTCCTCTCTAAGCTTGAAAGGGAAATTGTTACACCTTTGCTGTGAAGAAAAAGAAGAACAGTGTATGCTGCTATATGTAATTGTTTGTGACTAATTCAAAGAGTGATCGCCTCCTGCTTTGCTAGTAAAAACTGGTGTCCAAAAAGGTAATTTTTTTTTCTTTATTTATAAAACATCACCCTCTAAGTGTGCCATCTAATACAAATAGACATATATTTTCCCAGTTTCAAAGTTTGTTTAAAATTCACTCATGTATTAAGTCATCAACATTCCTAGGCAAAAGTCATGTTTCTGAAGTATTGAGAATATTTAAAGACTAAGTTCTTTTTTAATTTAAAACTTACCTTCTATCTAACTTATTTTCAGTGTTTGTGGAGAATCTTAATTTTAGACAACGTTTTTTAATTGTGAATAATTCAGCCATAGCTTGTTGGTAGCTGACTTCAACTGAACATGTGAAGTGTAGATACTCAAATGTGTGTGCATGTGTAGGATGTACATATGCATTCATTATAAACAAATGTTACAAAATAAAAGTATGTTTTTATATGTGCTTGATCATTAAAATAATAATTTACAACATTTAAACTTTTCTTTTATTCCTCATAAAGAAAACCATATTTTCTCACTCATATTGAGTGCCATAATTCTGATATCTAGGAGCAGTAAGTCAGAAAATTGCTTTCACATTAATTTTCAGAATAAATCAGAAGGAATAATTTCTGCTTTGCAATTGTTTGTTCATGTATATTTTAGCATGCCAAGAGAACATTAGATCAGAAAGAGCATAGAAAATTTATTGAAATTTAAGACTATTTCATGATCCTTTTCCTTTTATACATGACACTTGAAGACACTTGGAAGTAACAGTAAGGCAACAGTGGAAATTAAACAAAAACTATTTAAGGTTCTCTGGATTTAAACCCATATTTGCATATCTAATGGTATGCACAATGACACTATTGACTCTCCATTGAAAGGGTAGGTGAGACCTCTGAGGTTAGCTTTAAAATATGCTCTGATCATCTGTGCAGGCTTCATCTGAATATGCAGTATTAATTCTGCTGTTCACTTAAAAATAAGAGCAATTTCTGCAGCCTCAGCACAAATATACATAGGATACATTACTTGCAAGATGATGTATAGCTCCTTGGACATTATTTGTTTTCAGTTTGACTTTAGTTGATGTACAATACTCTTTTAGATACAATAAGAAATCCCTATATTTTGATTTTTCTTGGCATATACTGGTTTCTATTTCTAACAGTACTTTAATATTAAGTAGTCTGGATCCATTCTATTTGTGACTGACTTACATTTTATTGATGAGAATTTTGATAACACTTTTAGGCTTACCCCTAAAAAGAAAGATGAAAATTAATTAATTCCCAAATTAGTACAATAGAGAAGAAATACCCATCACAAAGTTATGAGATTCATTGTCAGAAAAACATTTTCCTAATCTCTGATTGTTAAAGTCTTTCTTATATTCTGAAGCAAGAGTATTTTATCACTTCTAAAATTCTCTTTTCCAGTCTGCATCTCACGCCATTGAAGATGTAGGAAACCCATTCTGTCCTTTTGGTGCAGGGTCAAACACTTAATCTTACTGTTACAGGTTCATATATTTTTGTTATCTGTGTAGAGGTTAAATCCTGTTTTCAACCCTGATAAATACTTGGCCTTGGTGATACCTTCAGACAATTAGTTCCCAAATATGCTTGTGTGATAATGTTTTTTCTTTTATGAGTCATAAAGTTGCAGCATGTCAATTTTCCTGGATGTCTAGTACTGTGAGAAAAGGTGGACACATTTCTTTTAAGTTTCCTGTACACTATACAAATTTTTCCATTTCTAAGTTTTTCATTCCTGTTTCTTCAGTAAACAGTTCAATCCTTTTCAGTTATAGGGAGACAGAATTAGGAGTGCCTTTCTGCAGAAAGTGATGCTGAGAAAGTTTGTTCTTGGTTTAATTGAACATTAGCTCTCAGGACTGCTACTTCCACATTCTGATCTACAGCTTTTTTGGATGTTATGTCTAATTTGATTTTAAAATAAGTGTTAATTTAACTATTTTGGGAAATATGTTAAATGATTTGGACATATGGGAAATGTTTTCCACCAGCTAAGCATCCTAAAATATATGTGAAAGAAATTATCTTGAAAAAACAATTCAGAGTATAGAAGCAGACAAATAAATCAGAAGGAATTTGGATTTATTTATACATTTAATGTATTTTAATTACACTGGCACTTTCATTTTTCGGTAATTGCACCTTAATTGCATATATTTTTCTAAATTTAAAAAAGTAGTTAAAATGGCATTGTACTAGATGAAATAATTTCAGACACTTACTGCAGCTGTTTTAAACAATCCATGTGTGGAATAATTTCATAGTCTTATTATATAAGGCATTTTAAAACTGCACTTGAGCAATTCTGCCTGCAATCAACAACAATCCAACAATATCATTTTTTAGTCATCAAAAAAAGCTGAAACCTGTGAACTAAAAAAGACTGTTCCTTTTGCCTTCTGGAAGGCTTCTTGAGGCTCCAAAGTTTGGAAAATAATTTAACTTAGGTGTCACCTTCTCAGTTTCGGGCTCTGTTGTGGTTTAACCCCAGTTGACAACTAAGCTCCTTGTAGCTGTTTATTCACACTCTCCTGGTGGGATGGGGGAGAGGATCAGAAGGGTAAAAGTTAGGAAACTCATAAGTTGAGGAAAAGACAGTTTAATGGGGAAAGCAAAAGCCATACACACAAACAAAGTAGAACAAGGAATCAGTTTACTTTTTCCCATGGGCAGATGGGTTCAGCCATACCTAGGAAAGCAAAGCTCCATCACATGTAATGATGACTTGGGAAGACAAACACCATTGCTCTGGCCATCCCCTCTCTTCCTTCTTTCCCAGTTTTATGTGCTGTGACACTCTATGGTCTGAAATATCCCTTTGGTCAGTTGGGGTCAACTCTCCCAACTGTGTTTCCTCCCAGCTCCCCATGTATCCCCTCCTTCCTTGGCAGCAGGGCAGTGTGAGGAGCAGAAAAGGCTTTGGCTCTGTGCAAGCACTGCTCGGCAATAGCAAAAACATCTTTGTGTTATCAGCACTGTTGTCAGTACAAATCCAAACCCAGCCCCATACCATATACTAGGGATTTTTTTTTTTTTCTAACTGAAACTAGCACAGAGAGAAACTCAAGGAATTTTCCCTACAGATATGGATCTTACTGTTTTTTACTTTCTTATACATTTTTATATTGTTCCTGTCTGAATATTAAGGCCACAGTCCCAAAATTTATGCCAAGTTTCTGTGTGTGGCTGGTGTTTTGGATTCTCTTACGAGAAGCACCCCACAACACATATTTCCTGAAAATTGTGGACTTTATCTGAATACCACTCAGTGTGATGTGTGTGTCCTGCTTGACAGAGACCACAGTCAGTTTGTGGAACTCAAGATTACATTTATGTTTAGAAGATTTCAGCCTTTGAATTGTAGATAATTGCAGTTATCTAACAGGCTGCTAACATTGCAGCAATTAATAAATTAATAAAAAAATTTTAGTGGCCAGGCACCACACTGAAGGTGAAGACTCATTTTGTATGAGGCATTAACATATTCTACAATTATCTTTGAAGGATTTGTTATTGAATCTGAAACTAAGGGCAAATGTGGCCATGAGAATCTGAAAAAGGTTGAAACCAGCAAACAGCATCTTTGCCAGAAATCTGTTTTTGTATGTCTACAGATTTCACTATACCTTAAATGTTCATGCTAAAACTCTCAGCTAATTCCTCAGGAGTTCTGTTTAAAAGCAAGAAATTTCATTGTGGCTCATTGTGTTGGATGTTTGCTATTTTTGCTGTTATGCATTTTGCTTTTCATGGTCCAGGGTGTGATTAACAGTATGTAGGCTATTTCCTCTGGTTCTGCTCATACTATTTATACAGATTCAGTATTGGTGAACCAATAAACTGTTTATAGGCCATTGCTAATGAGAAAAAATTATTTGTAATTTTAAATTTTGAGATGTTTATAGAGACATTGTAATAAAGTTTATGAAACTATTAAGTTTCTCATAACCCAGTGATGTGCACCATTAGCAACTGACACAAAGTTACTGAAAACAAAAAGCAGACAATTACAGCTGGATGAAGTATGAAAACTAGAAACTGAACAGAGAAACATCCCTGATTCAATACATACATATAACAATGAAATGAATTTGCCATCTTTGTTCTGTTTCCGCCCAGGTAAAACTCTCCCTTGGCTTTAATAATGGAAACAGATGGTAGGGCATAGAGCAAATGTTCCAAATACCAACATTATCAAATATGAGTTATCTATACATTCCCCTTTCCAAGTATAAACATAAAAAAGTAATGTGCAGTTTACTCTAGTTTAATGTATAATAAATAATAACAGCAATACCATTTAGAGCTTTTATAGCACTTTTCATCTGGAAATCTCAAAGCAGCTTACACAAGGGGGATAGCAGAGTAGCTCTGGCATCAAAGAGCCTTTCAAACTCACACATCATCCATTTGGGGAGAGCAGAGAACACAAAGTCTGAGTGGTATGTTCCTCCCATAGGCAAAGTTACAGCTAAATCTTGCATTAGGGGTATGTTTGAGTTTATTTTAGCAACAGTCTAAAAGAGGTAGAATTGCAGCACTAAAGCTATGAGAGTATGTGGAGACCTAAAGCTTGATATCCAAACTTTCCCCAAAAGGTAGAAAATGAATTCCAGGTCACTAAAATTCATGTCACAATGCTTTGATATCAGTCACAGGGTATGTCCCCTTCACTGGGAATGAAAATGGTACTAGGACTTAAATTCTACCTGTTCTTACTCTATGCTGTGAAAGAATGAGACAAGGAGTAAGTCCAGCAAATCAATCAGAGATCTTTACAGATAATAGATATATAGATATATAATAGATATATAATAGATATATAATAGATATAGATTTATATGGACAGTCAAAGAAAGAAGAAAAAAGCTCAAAAAATTAACAGAATTTTTTGCAACTACAATTCTTAACAAAAACCCACACTTACAGCAAAAATATATTATTTAAACATTTTGGACGAAGAGACAGTGCTGTTAAAAAAGCAATCCTCATCTCCAAAATTCTCCCTTTTCTTAATTTTTTCTTTCTTCATCTATTTTCTCAGCCTTCTGTACTCAAATATTTGGAAAGGGTGAATTTAAAGGGGAAATAGTAGGAGGAAAAGAAAGGAAATTCAAAACATTTCAGACTTCTTTTTTTTTTAAAATTTTTTCTATTATTTATCTAAAATATTATCTAAAAATCAAAATTTTACACTCTTCTAAGTAAAACTCTTCATAAATAAGGTCATATAGACCACACAGAGTATCTAGTATACTGTGACTGCCATGGAAGACAAACAATAATTTGGTATTTCTGACACAAATACGTTTTGAACTTTGCATTCATGGTGTTTCTTCCTTTAATTTAATGCTCTATCTGATACCTACATAATTGTGATAACAGGAGACAGGAAAGATCACCAGAGATTTTCCTCATTTCTTTAAAAAACAAAAAAAAAAAAAAAAAGAAAATAAAAAGGAGCTACATTCTAGCATATTTTGCCACCTTTCTCTATAATTTCAAGTTGATTTTTATCTTGAAGTATTGCTAGACAGACTGCAGGTTACATACCCCTAATTCTTTGATCTCCTACATTTAACTGGGGACACCAACAAGATCTTTCATGTTTAGAGGCCAGAAATGAGTAAAAAGCAATGTTTCATGTAAAGACTGACAAATTGTCTTTCTTTCTTTTTCCTTCCCCCCCCTATTTTTTTTTTCTCTTTGTTGTCTTAAAACTGTCAAGTTCTGTCTCAGAGATTTAAAAAACAAGGGATTAATATGAAAAGCAGAACTGCCATTCCTAGAGTAGGGTGACTAGTCTGAATCTCTGCTGCTTTTCCTGATGAAAGCTGAGGAATGTGAGAGTCTGTCTGAGCTCACTCCACCCAACGTAAAAGCAATGCATTTCATTGTTATGGTAAAAATTATACCTATTTCACAATTCTACCTCCATATAAAACGAAATGCATTTTAAGAAAACCTATTGCTAGAAAGGCATTGCTCTTTACACCAAAGATTTCCAAAAAGCCAATGCAATGGAAAGGAAGGCTTTTCCTGTGCTTGTGTTTTCAGTTACAGATGAAATTAGAAGAAGCTTTCTGATATGCAAAATAAACAAGCAAGCAAACACATGTATTTAAATTAAATTTCACCCGATATAGTAAGACATTAATAAACCTTTTAGGATTAGATTATCTTGTATCCTTCAGACTTTTATTAATGCATAAGAAAAATTAAGAACTAATGCATAAGGGAAATTAAGGAACTAGTTCTTGTTGTTTGTGTTTAAATCTTGCTATTGAATCAAGATATTTTATAGAGTGTTACATCCTAACACCAGGTGAATAAAGGAGATTGTGTATCCAAAACTTAAATGAATAATTCCCATGTGCAGCAGATGGAATCTTGTCACATGCAGAGATAATGGTGAAGCCTCCCCACACAGGATAAACGGTACAGTTGTTTCTTGATTGTGACCTTTTTCACTTGTGCAACAGTTCTTGGCATTTTGAGAGAGATTTGAAAAGATTTCTAAAGTGAAGGCCATGTGTTTTAAAGTGAGTCACTGGTTGACTAGTTAGGTAGCAATGTCTGTTTCCATTTGAGCTCCAGATATTGCTGTGCAGTTGTTTTGGCTGTACTGTATTGCTCTTCTAGCATTGAAGGATAAACTACAGAAATCATTTTTCAGAACAGCTTTTTAAAACAAGGAACCACAGAAAAGGATTTGTAATCACCTGCTTTGGTATGAACTATAGTTGAACAAGCAAGATGACCACATTCTGTTTGAACAGAATTTAACTATTGAAGCTAAGTGGTGTTGATTAAGCAATTGTTCCTGCTAAAGCAAAAGGCTTCAGTGGTTAAGTAGGCTTTTTGAAAACTGACCTTTTTTATCATCAAATCTGATTGATGGCTTTTCTTTACAACTTACCTATTGCTAATAGGCTTCTTTGTGTCTGTCTTTTCAGAAAGATTGCATCTTTTTTGTAGGTCAATTTAAAAGGTCACCTTATCAAACATTTTGCTATTGACTAAAATTTGTAGTCAGCCAATTATGCTTCATTTATGTGGCAGCCTACCTGATATTTTGTAATTACCCATAAACTTTTTTCTGAAACATCTGATTGCTTTTAGAAGTGCAACAGTATTTAAATATATTCAACCCTGAATATCTTTGTTCCTTGACTTCAGGCCATGGGAATCTGGTGGGATTTGATTTATTTTCAAATACAATGGGTGAAATTTTAGACTGACTAAAGTTAAAAAAAAAATGGATGAAATTCAGTGAGGCCAAATGTTCACTTGCAAATTCAATTTATATTAAGAAAAGAGACAAACCATCACTTATAGCTATTTGATCTAGTATCAATGAAGTCAGCTAGAAAAACTATCACTGACTTCAAACCAGATATGGATTAGTTCCAAAAGGATTTCTTTTAACTGGCTGCAGATTCTCCAGCCTTTCAATTCCACTTCAGGAAGAATGAGTGGTAAGTCTAAATGACTAAAGGAAAAAGAATTGCCATTTATCTCTTTTTTTGTTTGTTTGTTTCTGTTTTGTGGTTGTATGGAGCTCACTGTATGAATAGGAAAATTTCATGTTACCATGCTCACACTGTAAGCTTTCTCTAACATAAGTGATTCAGATGCACTAGATTGTCTGAAGCGAAAATTTTCTTCCATTTCAGATTTAAAATGAAAAGCCATCAGCTCTTTCTAAGGTTGGAAACCAGACCTGGGAATACTGAGATAAAAATGAAGCATGGCTGTTACATTACTGGTATGCAAAGATCATCACCTTGTATATGACAGTGGTTAGTCATTATTTAGGACAATAATAGAAGACAAGAAAAACATTTTGTGAGTGTATTACAAATAAAAGAGTTGAGCATGATAGATGAATGACAAAGAAATCTTAGTTTATATTTGCTTAAAGCTTTTGATTGGTACAGTTTCTTAGAGGAGGAAGGAGATGGCTGTCTGGCTCCCTGCATATCACTGTACACAGGACCTTCTTGCACTTCACCTCAGCATCTCCACAGCAAGGTAGTAATGCTAACTTTCAGCAGCATATTTACAGACAAAAGGTGAGATTTCACATGTAATTCACCCATTGCTGAGGCAAGCATGGAAATTCTTCCCCTGTACTCAGCACTGGTGAGGTCACACCTTGAGTGCTGTGTCCAGTTCTGTCCCCTCAGTTTAGGAAAGACCTTGAGACCCTTGAGCACATCCAGAGGAGGCAACAAGGCTGGTGAGGGGCTGGAACACAAACCCTGTGAGGAATGGCTGAGGGAGCTGGGGTTGTTCAGCCTGGAGAAAAGGAGACTCAGGGGTGACCTTATCACTCTACAGCTCCCTGAAAGGTGTTTGTGGTCAGGTGGGAGTTGGTCTCTCTCTGAACAGCAATTGATAGAATGAGAGGACACAGTTGTAAGCTGCATCAAGGGAAACATAGGTTTGATATAAGGAAAAAGTTTTTTATTGAAAGAGTGATAAAGTATTGGAATTATCTGCCCAGGTAGGTGATGGTGTCACTATCCCTGGGTGTGTTTTAAAAATATTGGATGTGGCACTTGATACCACGGTTTAGTTGAGATGTTAGGACATGGGTTGGGCTTGATGATCTTGAAGGTCTCTTCTGGTGTAGTGATTCTGTAATAAAACTGTCTGAGAAAGCATTGCAACACTGCATAACAAATTAACATGAGGTGTAAAGTAATGTAGGACTTCATCTGCAATATAAATATATAAATTTAATCACCTAAGATTAGATTTTTTCTGTATTTGATAACAGAACTGAAATCTCATTTCTTTGACTAACTTCTTTGAGAACCTTTCAGAACTCTGGGAACAGTTCATCAGGCTTTGGGGAATATAGTCCAGATTGTTCAACCACAGAAGAAGGCACAGATGCCAGAAATATTCCCCCTCATGTACACTACATACAGTCTTCCTAAAGCACATGATTTATCACCTTGAATGAAATAAGAAGCATTCAATGTATTTTTATGCTATCAAGTCAAATATTAAAGCTATAGCATGAAATTAAATTGCAATATTACATTTCCTTTTTTTTTATGAGTTTTTCATTGCTAAGAAGATTAAATGATGATGGTGATGATGATGATGATGATGATGATGATGATGATGATGATGATGATGATGATGTAACCAACTAAAATTTGGGAAAAATCCAAGTACAATGTCCTTGGACAAATCTTTCTTGACTAATGAAAACATCTGGTACAAATTTACTATAGATTCCATTGCAGATAAAGAATTTAGAAAGTTGTCAATATCATTAGGTCTTATAGTCAGTTCAAAGAAAGACTAAAAACTCAAAGCCTCACCTCCCAGCCTCCTCAGATGACATTTCCACAGAAGTTCCCCAGTTTTAATAGTCTGTGTGTCTTACCCATTCTTCTAGAAAGAACAAATGCAAAATAAATCAAAGTCACTTATTAGTCACTGTATTGCTTTACAAATGTAAATATATGTAAATATTTTTACATACTTTGTTGAGACACAATTTTCATTTTAAAATTGTTTGTGCAATTTATTAGTTCCTAATACTACTGCTATTGTCAAACTCTTAATTACTTCTGGAGGAAAACAAATAATTCTAAATTAATTAATCAAAAATTAGCTGATGACCATGATTCTCATTTTAACATTAAAAAAGAGACAACTTCATCTTCCAAAATTAATAAACAATCCATCTTTTAGCAAGAGCTTGCTTATGCCTCTAAACAGCAATAGAAAAATGGATTTGAAAAATCAAAATTTTCTATAAGGTTGAGATTATAAGAGAAAATAAATCCCATTCTTTACTTTTGTAGAGGTATAACCATTATGTGTAGTTTATAGGATGAATTTAAAAACACTTTTCTCAGTTGCTACCTTCATGGCACAATATGTAATTATAAGAAGTAAAGGTTATAAAATTTTAACTGTAGTTAGTGACTGCTGCCAAGAAATGCTACCCAACAATTGAAACAATTTAGAGGGCAGAGAAAGTGTATAAAGGAAAAGAAGTAAATTATAACATTTTGTCAGAGAAATTGGACAGAGAAAAACCTATGACTGGACACATCAGTAACTGGAGGGAAACTGATAAGAGAGGTAATTGAGAGTAAAGTAGAGATTACATAAAAAATTCCTTTGCTATTCCCAGTGCTTAAATAATTAAATAAATATATAAATATGCACCAAACCCTAAAATAATGAAATTACTTTCTCTGAACACTTAGATAATAAAATCTTTTCATAGGAGTTCTTTTTTTTTTTTTCAAGTAAACATGACTGAAAAAATGATTCAATTTAGTGAGTGTTCCAAAACTGACACTAATGAACCAAAAAACTATTTCACTAACATTTGAGTTAAAAAGAGGGCTTTAAAAAACTTTAAACAATGGTACAAATAAGCTTCCATTGTATCTTATTTTAATGCTACAGCTTTTGTTGATGACACTGCTTCACTGTCTTCATCTCAAAAGAAAACTTTATATAACCTGAAAATAGTGCTTGGCAAAACCCAACTGTACACCCCTGATGAACCACATTGTTGTTCTAAGTTTGAAAACACAGACATCCTTTACATAAATTCTGAATTTATTTAATACACTAGGAACAAAAAGAGATTTTCTATTTCTGCTTGTGTTTAATTTCTTTGAATATTTTTCTCCTCCTACTTAATAGATTTATATTCTATTGCAAGGGTACATGCAATAATAAAAAAGAGAACACTAAAAAAAATCTGAAGCCAAGCAGGCCAGACTGGGTATGCTGCCAGTCTGTTCTACTAGGAAAGCTCTTATACTTCAGGGAATCAGAACTCCTCCTGTGGTCAGGGTTTTGAGTTCACACATTAAATAACACATTATTAGATCAGAAATCCTTCCTGGGGTATGGTTGGTCAGATTTTTGCATATGCAGTTTAGATCACGTCTTCTTACATGGTTCTCAAGTGTTAATCATGATGAAACACATTTTGGTAGCAGAATCCAGATGTAATTACTGGAAATAAAGTTGTGGTTTTGAGCATTTTTGCTGTAAAACCTAAAAAACAAAAAAACACTTTTTTTTTTCCTGAGTCCCTCTGGCCAGTGTGCCGATGCAGTGTGTTTAATGCAGAAAACAGAAATCCTTGAATATATTAAGTACAAAGAATGAGCCTGCGAGCCATCTCAAAGGCTGTATCTTGATGACCTTTTTCAAGACTCTTAGAAAGAAAATTCTTTATCAGCTGTTACTTGATTGGTAATTTATGTCTCAAACAGCAGGTCATGGCACAGACATTATTCTAGATACTTTTCAGGTAGAGTAGTTTCAGTTGTCATTGCTATGTACATAAATATATATGCACCCATATGTTTACATATTTATTAAAAATGCAAATATATTGATATGATGATAGTTGGCTAGAAAAAGAGGATTCAGAGCTGTTAAAATGTATGTGCTTTTTAAAAAACTTTCTGAAATTTGAGAGAAATATGGATAATTAAACTTTTCTCTTTGATTCTTCCTCATGTGTGCAACACACACCAGCTGACCAAGGACTGAGCTCTCAGTTGGGACAGTTAGTAGATATCTGAATTTAAGTCATTCAGACCTTATTACACTAATTTATGGGTTGTGATATCAAGAATTTAGGGTGCTTTACCTTTTTACCAGAAAGACTCTCAAGGACTTGATAAAAGTTCACAAAAGTTCAAAAGTTCAATCAAAACAAATACTTGAACTCCTCACTCATATCCTGCTAACTTTTCATATTTAGTGCAGTGCAGGCACAATTACAGGAAGAAACTTGAAAATAACCAATCACATACATACATTAAAATTTGGACCTAATGTACTGTCTGAATGTACTTCCAACCAAAAACTTGATATGGCTTGAGGACAGCTAAGAAGATGGATGTCATTCTGAAAGATAAGCAGTAATTAAATCAGATGTTATCAGCTGCATGAGGAAAGCAGTGTGGTTTATTGTGATCTGAACATCACAGGAGAACTTAGTGAATTACCTTATTTCATTGTAGCATACATTGTATTACATGATCACATGAATTAAAATGTATTGCTCAAATATCTCTGTACCAGAAAAGTCTGTTGGAATAATAATGCAGGTTGCTTACTGCCATGGAGCAAAACTATCACAAAGTTTAATTATACATTTGATTTTGTGCCATTACCATCTTTGTGAGCTCAGGTTCAAAAATTAACATTTAGAGTTTTGTCATAGTGATACTACACACATTCTCTCCTCTTGCTTTTCACATCTGGACCACCTTAGTTCTCTCTGCTGAAGCTATTGGCATGTTTAGTAGATGCATGACATGCGAACTCATATCAATGTTTCTCTCTGCCTTGCTCTGCTTGGTTGTCAGTCTTTTCTGCTGGGCTAAGCCTGAGTCTGTTTCTGTTTCTGATGAGTGAGATTGTTTATTGCATTATATTAAATTCACTGTGGATGGCTGGGTAGCAAATGGACAAGCCATAAGCTGGAGCCATAGGATTGTTGTCAACACTGCAGTAAGCTAGTGCTTTATCATCAGAAACCAAAGAGTACTTAAATTATACTGGCTCTAGTTATGGTCATAATTTATTGCCCTCGATTGACTACTTGCTGTATGGTGCCCTGCCTTTCCTTCACTGAATTTCTGTTTTGCACTAGTTGGCATAAAATCTCGCTTCTCTTGGACAAGATCTTTATCTCTATAATATAAGAGAAGACAAGAAAGGATACACAGAGAGAGGTGGGGAGGACAATAATACACTGTAACATTGTGGAGTTTTATGTAAGGCCTTTGAAAAATGTTCCAACCTCCTCGGTCATCCTGAATGAATACACCCATCTTTCCTGACATCTCTTCCCTCTTAATAATTTTCTAAAAGATTTTTCATTAAACAAGCCATTTTATTGCATCTGCTTTTCAGTTCTACGCTTTGAAAGAAACATGGTTTACCTAAGCATTCCTAAAATTGGTCAAGAATTCATTTTTTTGTCAAAGTTCACACTGTCTTTATTTCATTTAGGTTTTCATTCTCCATTTCTTTTGGTCTGTGAAAACCCACCAATTTTAAATTTTAAAATTTTCTTTCCCTAAAGAGTTCCTTCTTAAAAATGAAATTCTTCCCAAAAAATTACCATATTTTCTCAAAAATTAACTGTTCTTTGGGCTCAAGTTAATGCCTAGGGATTAAATAAGTAGCAAGATCCTTTGTTAGGCACTATGAACATGATATGAACTACATAGCTCTGCCTCCAAAAGCATTAGTTTCTCAAAGTAAAGGTGGGATAATGTCATGAATGTGTTTTGTTTCTGCTAAATTGTTTTCAGTTACTTTGCCTTGCTCTGCTCTTCACAACATATACAAGCACCAAAATACTGCATTGATGACCCTCTCCAAATATCAACTATACAAATGACTGAGATCAAGGGACATCTTGCAACTTCACCAGTCATTGTTGCCGTCTCAGCCTTTCAAGAGAAGTAAGACACCACAATAAAAAGAGGGTGATGAAACCCACCTCCGTTTTAATTCATGCAGCTAGGAGTTTAGCATAGAAACAGCTTGGGATTTAGTGCCCATTGGAGAAGGTCTGAACAGCTTGTTCAGGCTTGTTAATGAATCAGTTCTTATCAATTCTTTATTCTTAAATTGTCTGACCACATTGGCCATGAAGCAGGCTGCTGATAGGCATCTTTACTCCACAGGTACCCAGGGAGCTTTGCTGGAGTAAGTTATCCCATTTCCTGTGAGAGGATCCCCAGCATTCCCCGTGTCACAGCTGAACTGATACTAATATCTCACAAGTCATACCCTATGAGGGCCTGCTTGGGAAGCTTTCAGTTTCAGGGTATCTGTCCTCACGCACTGACTGAGGAAACCTATATTCACCCACATATCTATGTCTAGCTTATCAGTTACCTTGGCTCCTTTTAGCTTATCATGACATTTGCAAAAAATAATCATGTTACTTTCACTTTTTCTGGCTTCTCAAATCTATTAATATTTTGTTATTGCATTTTTCAGCACAGGAAATTAGCTCTTTTGGCCCTTTTCCTTCTATTGGCCCTTACTGGCCCTTACTGTCAGCAGCTGTCAAACAGAAAGGGAAAGAGAAAAACATTTTTGGCTTAATGTAGCTTTCTAAATAACACTGTTTAATTGATTGTCTTGCAGTTGTTTTATTCCCACACTTGTGTACAATTTCATCTACTGCAGCTATTGTTTATTCTTAGAATAGAGGTGACCATAGCCTCTTCATTGCGAATTGTCTGTCACTTTTTTTTATTTTTTTTTTTTTTTCTTTCCCTTTCCTTCCTATGAGTCTTTCCTGGAATTAGATTTTAGGTTTCTGGTTTCCTGGAGAGGGGAACCAAGATGCTTTTCATTTTGACATACCATCATTATTTTCCAGGGTATCCAGACATATTGCATACATATATTCCATAAGTATCTCTGAAAATCAATTTGATAGATGTTTCCATTTACCAGAAATTTTGGAGGATTACTGTATGTAAAGAAAAATAGCTCTTGAATATGCTTGGAGGCTGCAAGATCAAGCTCTTAGTTTTAATATTCTCTTTTGCATACTGAGAATAAATCACATGCTTGATCAATTATGCCATTTTTCCAGATTTCCATGGAAATATCATATTTAAAGTTCTTCATGAAATTCTAACCTTGAGCAGTCAGTAGCAGTATTCCATTATTGGTGGGCAGGGAGAGGTTCTAGCCATACCTACAGTTTAAGGCTTTCTGTCAGACAGTTTCTACTGTTCTTCTCAGCTCTCTGGCATGGTTCTGTCAGAAGAATGCTAAAGTAGTGTACTAGAAATTTAAACATGGTTCCTAGCAGTGTGACAGATTTAGTTTGTGAGATGAGAAAGGGCATGTAAGTTTTATATTTTAAGGTTTTTTCCTCAAATATAAAGTCTCAATTAATTCTAATACTTGATGTTAATGGGACATCATTGTCCCGTAAATTTTGCATTCTCTGGAACAGAACCTCTTTACTGCTATGTGGAATTAGTTGAGTGGTTCTTAAATATGAATAAATAGTGAAATTCTACTAGCTTTTTAAAGAATCAAAAGAAAGTTTACATTTTCTTGTTTAGATAATTCTATAGAATTAGACCTGAGAAAAAAACCCACTTCACTACCACCCACAGTGTTCCAAGAAGAACAAAATTAATATTTCTACAGCTGCAGCCTGTAGCAAATATTTCATAAAGGATTATAGGAAATTATACACAACTGATTTCTGAAAAAATATGAAATGTCTATTGAAAACACTCTTTTTGTCACTTTCTCCCTAGCAGGGACTCTGTTCTAAGAGTTTAAAAATCATCTATTTGAGAGCCTTATGTTCGGTTATTGTGATGTTGCATTTTAAGTGAACCTATCAGACTAAGGATGTAAACTTAAATTTTTGAAGTTTCAACAACAGACAAACTAAAGCTACTTTCTCAGCACTGTATCCCCACACTAACTGATTCTTTATTTACATCAGTATGTTTCATTAAAAAACTTTTTCTTAGAAGAATATTCAGTCTTTGGGGGGAAAAAACAGATAAGCAAAACAAAGACAAAAAGAAGTAATTTGATACTATAAAGAATATCAACCAACTACATTTGTTTAGAATTACATTAAAGAACTTTGCTGTTCAACTAATATAAGTTTGTGTGCAAAAGACCTGATAACCTTCTGCAGAACCTGGGCTTTATGACAATAAACCTCCCATACAAGAAGCTCACATATCGTTCTCATGACAAATTTTAATTTGTATAACCAGATGAACCTGAAAAATCATGGATCTTTGTAGAGGAAAGAAAGGTTGGAACAGATGCTCTTGGGAAGACCAGCTACCAAAGACAGGATGTCATTATTTTTTTAATATAATTAAAGATAAAAAGATAAAATTCAGAGTTTCTCATCTTCTGCAAAAATTGTCAAGACTATATAATATCTGAAGAAATATGAAGTTAAAATAATTGTCAAGGTAGTTTCAGTATAAATGAAGACCTGAGTAATTCCACTTCTAGAACTTTATTAATTTTGTTCTTCAGCCTTCCTTAGCCAGTTGGTTGCCTAACAGCTTGCTTACTAAAACTTCTCTTTAAAGTCTTGCAGTTTTGTAGAGCACAAGCTAAGTTTTCTGCTAAACTCCATCTAGAAATTTATAGGAGAGTATAACATATGAAGGCACAGCAAGGATATTCAGGGAATGGGTAAGGTTGGAAGGGATCTCAGAGGATCATAGCTGGTGGAAATCCATCCATTTGAAAGCCAAAGCACGTCTGACTACGCCTAACTGGTATTTAATCTTTCAGTGACCTTAACTAGGCAAACATTCCTAATAAGTTCAGCATGGAACAGGGCTTACTACAGGCAAAGACAGCAAAAAAGGAAAGGGTTCTTGCCTCACCAGCTGTTTCCTTCCTCCTGAGCTGGCCAAGATAAATCTTAAATTTTACATTTAAAATTTACATTTTACTGTGAAAATAGCTTTCAATTTTCTGCACATTTTCAGCATCTGTCCAATATATACAGATTTTTTTTTTTTTTTACTTTTGGAGACTGTGAAGGGAAATAACAGCAAGAAAATTTGTACCAGCCTTTTCTTGCAGCAGATCTAGAGCTCAAGTCCAGGACATATATTCTGATGTGTTCTGCTTGGAGGCTGGTGATTACAT
The DNA here is from genome assembly GCF_903797595.1 of Erithacus rubecula. Lineage (NCBI taxonomy): Eukaryota > Metazoa > Chordata > Aves > Passeriformes > Muscicapidae > Erithacus > Erithacus rubecula. The sequence continues at coordinate 69,809,603 of NC_136689.1, forward strand.
GTCCAAGATGAAAAGCTCCTCTGCATTATGAACCTTTTAGTTACAAATGAGCATTTCTTGATGCGTATTAAACCTGACACATCAACTCCTGGATGAATTGCTTACAAAGGGAGCTGCTTAAGACTATTAAGATATATACAGTGAAATCCTAGGTGCTAAGTAGAGCTAACATTATTCCAAAGTGTATTTCTTTTTAAAGTGTCTGGTTTAGCTTAAGTTTCTCTCTTTAATCATGCATAGTGCCCCAGGCTGCCAAAAAGGCAGCCATCAGCATCGCTTAGTGAAGGCAGCTTAGTGCTGTCAGCCATCTTATCATCCCTGCTGCATGGGCCATAGCTTTTATCTGCCAGTACAAACATTAAAATGGAGCTGTAATCCCACCTTAGTCCTACAGAAGATTTCCAGCTGCTTCTCAGATATGGGGAAACTCCTCCCGTTACAGACAGGAAGGTGTGTCTCTGTGCTTCTTTGTGTATGTTTGGGCAGTAAAAATCATACTGAGCTGGAATTTGGAAAAATGAAATTCTACTATAGGAACTTTTTTGGAAAAACTAGCTAAACCAAGGAGACAGCTTTGTATGACAATCTCAATCTAACACATGGAATACAATTTAAAATATTAAGTGTGACATATATAATGTCATGTTATAATGTGACACCATGGCTACGAGTTTTAAAACTTCCTTCTCTTTAATGCACCATTAATTTTTTCTTTCAGAGCTTTTCCTGTACAGCATCTCAGTTTAATTATGGAAATAAAAGACAGAAAAGCCACCAGTATATGATATCCTAAACATAAATTTGTTTCAGCAATATTTATGAAACAGAAAGGCAACAAATGTAATCAATATCTTAAGATAATTTTGCTATTTCTGCCTGGAAACTGAAAGTTCTTTCCTTCTCAGTCATCAGTTGAATGCAGTAACATTTCCCAAAGCATGTTAAGTATGCAAATCTAGAAAATAACACTTTTTTTTCTAAAATCAATAAAAAACATAGAGGATTGTTTAGACTTATATTGTCTCATCATTCTGTTAATATATTATTCTGTCCTCTTGTCATTGTCCCTGCCTGCAGCCACATCATTATTAGATCCTTTGTGCTATAGAGCTGCCATTTGGAGCAACCTCCCCGTGTAGTTTTTACTGCAATAACACTTCTATTTTTTCTGACCGTAAATTATTAATTTCTTACTCTTAGTTTCTTTCCTTTCTGGTTAATGTTGTATGAACCTTGACTTTGGGAATACAAGGAATGCTATTGGTTGAGCTGGCATTGACAGAAAAGAGGAAAAGATGGATGGCATTGGGCTTTCTTTTTCTTTTACACTGTTTTTTCAAAATGAAGTGTGAATCAGACCAGAGAATACAGTGTGGATGTCATCAAGACAGAAAATTCCCATTTTTCCAGCTGACCACTGACTTCCATTGAAGATTCCTACTTCATGCTGAATTAAATCCCAAATTAGGTGCAAATGATGCTAAAGGTTATTTTTAACTTAAAGAGTGTAAGTGTCTTAATGTCAACTCACATGCTTGAAATAGAATTCTTGTCTAAATGTTTATATGAGTCCTTAAAATATTTCTGTTAGGTTATCAAAGCCATACAAAGGGTTTTGATTCCCAATTATCATTAGAAATTAATTGAAACAGGGTATTGAAATCCCTTACGTACAGTTCTGAATATGCAACTCGTATAATGTGGATAAGCAGAAATTAATAGGAAATGACTGCCCTCAATGCACTAAAAGTCTTGGTCTTGGCTTTGAGTTATATTGAAAATAAATTTATTGTATATTTTTATATATTTTATATATTGTAGATTTTTGAGATTCTAACATTCTCTTAAAATTTTATTCCCTAGTACTAAAATGACAATGAAAAACTCAGAAAAAAAAAATAGAAATTTAAACTGCCACATTTTAGAATCTCAAATGTATATTTATAACAGATAGCCTCTGTTAATTTAACAAGACAGGACCACATTTCTATGAAAAATGTACAGAGAAGAGCATTATTGTGTTTAATAGAATCTCTGTGTCCTTTCTTCCTTCTCACTTAATATCTTTCAAGGACTTTTGATTGTAGCTGCTTTTAAGCCTCTGTAGAAGCATTTGGCATTCTTACCCTGGGATTTGATCCAGGAATGTGTCCTCAAATCAAGACAAGTCTCATCAGGCTGGGATTATTGCTGTCCTCCCTCACTAAAATCAATAGTTTACACCAGCTAGATTAGAACAGACTAGATATATAAACTGTTCTTTGTCATTGCTAACTGAACAAAAGTAAATGCATTAAACTAAATAAATTGAAAAAAGACTTGACCATTTCCATTTGGAATATACTCTCTTGATGAAAAAATATACTTTATATATATGATCACAAAATCAGAATTATCAAATTATTCTTGCTTTTATTAAAATTGGAAGAAGAAAAAAATTCCTTTCTCATTCTGTAGATCTGGATCAAGCCCTTTACAAGCAGTTGCAGTAAAACTAGTAAAACTGCTTACAACAGAATTTGACCAGTACTTTTAATAATTATTCTGATATCATCTGAATTAGGAAAAAAAAAAAAAAAAAAGGTGGAACTTAAAAAAAAGAAAAAAAAGAAGTTCTATTTTTATGAAACTCAGAGGTTTTTTAATGTAAATTTTTATCTTGTGATGATTAAAATGGAGCAAATTGCTAAAATACTTCCGAACTTCATAGTCATACTGAATGAGGGGGAAATTTTACACTGAAGAGATAATTGGCATATTTAGCTAATCTTTTATTAATGTAACACAATTGTAACATACATCTTGTCTCAGAAAAGTCAGCATGGAAATTTTTATGTCATTATGCTGTGGCTCCACTTTTTAATAATTCTCTGTAGATTCAGTTTTTTCAACAAAAATGAGATTTTTCATTTTTATATGTACTGTATACTTCACAGTTCTATTTGGTAAAGAAAGAGCAGGTTCTTTTCATTAGTAAATCTTTATGCAGTGTACTTCTATTGTGGGAACTAAGCTAAAATTTCAGTTATATATTTTAATCTAGGGAAAAATAATAATAGTAATTTCTCTTTATGCCTTTGATATCTAGCACTTTATACAAAATCATGTTTTATGGAGTGTGTAAAAAATACATTCTCAATCACAAAATGTCACCTGATTAACAAGAGGTTTGTGACATCTCAAAAAGCTATACAGAAAGGTATCAATTATAACTCTTCAGCATGTTAATGTGAAAAGTTTTACTCCTAATTTTGCAATCAATATTTCAAATAAAAGATATTTCTCCAAGAGTACAGAAATTCAAGCTGTAAATTAATGACAGATATGTACTTGAAAAACTGTCACTAGACATAAAGAATAGGCAAGAATTCCTTATTGATGGAAGGATAAAAATGTCCTGCCACCAAAGTTTAAAGAGGATGAGAGTATGTAATGTTCCCAAAAATCCATTCCAGTGGTTTAGGAGGAATGCAGACAATTGAAAGGGAAATGGTGTTAACAGGATCCATTCCATATTTTAAATGTGGCCACCTAGGTCAGAATTTGGTGAATCTTGTTAGTGCTACATGAATAGTCACACTAGAAAGATATGATCAATAACATCAATATCGTTGCACTTCTGCATCAATTTTTATTATCTGGATTGTAGGACTCTTATTACTTGGAATTCAAATTCTCCAAAGGTTTGAGTACCCAGAAAGGATACATCATCTAAAAACAACAAATGTAATGGTGGATAGAATTGGTCATAATAATTAGGTATTACGTGAATGAAATTAGATTTTTAGAATCACAGGATGCTTAAGGCTAGAGGAGACCCTTTGAGGTTATGTAGTCCAAACCTCTACTCAAAGCAGAGTAAAATTATTGTAGATGTAGTTGCAGAAATGCTGAGTAGAGGGAAAGGATCCCATGGCCTGCTTGCTGCTCATGCAGCCCAGGATGTGAACAGCCTTACTATCTCCAAGGCACATTGCTGACTCCTCTTCAGTTTGCTGTTTCCCAGTCAGCCAATCCCAATTTTGTACTGATGAGTGGGATTATTCTACCCTAGCTGTATGAAATAGAATTTACTTTGTTCCCTCCTGTTAAATACCCATCAGCCCATCTTTCCAAGCTTGTCTAGATCATGGTGACAACCCTGCCTTCCAGCATAATGACCATGAGCCATGGTCATTATGATAATACTGATCCAGTATTTACTGAATTTCTAAGGGTAGATTTGATTTCATGTCATATTCTGTGTCATTAATAAAGTAATTCAACAATTCTGATGCAAGAATCAGTCTCTAAAGAGTATTATTAAATAGGAAGATGCCAGAAATGCTTCCAAATTTCCTTTCACTTTGTAGTTCTCTTATCCTGTTCCAGTCTCACTGTTTTGCCTGTAATGACACCATGGTAGATGGTGACAGGAGCCTTCTTGAAGTCAAGAAGAGCAACATTGCTTTCCTTGTTCACAGAGCTGGCCTTTCCAACACAATTTAACAAGACAATATTTGCCCTTAGTAAATTCATAAGAGCTGTTCCTCATCACTGTCTTGCTATCCATGCATTTGTAAATGGGTTCTGTTGGATTTGCCCTGTAACATTGTCATAGACCAAGGTGAGGCTGACTAGTTTGCACTTCCCTAGCTCTTCCCTCTTACATTCTTGAAGATGACTGCAGTGTCTGTCATTTCAAGCACCAGCAAGTTCCCTGATGGGTAGGACCTTTTCATTATGGTAAAGATCTTGCAGTGGCATTGGTCACTTCCCTCGGTACCTCTGGATGTCATCCCACCACAGCCCTTTAATTTCTGTATGCCTAGATGACACAGGTGCTCCCTAATGTGTCTCTCTCCAGTGTGGTTACTGTTTCACTTGCAAAGCTGCAAGCAGTACAAGAAGCTGAATCAGAAAAGAGCAGACTCTAATACTTTTGGAAAAAGAAAAGCAAAAAGGCGTAGAGAATCTTGGCCTTTTCTATGTCCTGTATCAACAGGGTCCTTAGCCTCCTTTTTCTTAGTCTTTTTGCTGCTGCTATATTTATACTACGCAATATCCACTAAAAGTAAATTATAAGATAAATAATTTTCTATTGTGTTTGTTTTCTTTACAAGATAGAGGGGAAAACAAGTTTCAACCAACTCTATTTGTCAACAGAAATTAGGGGTGAGGGAGAGCTACATAAAAAACATATACTTTTCTAGGCTGCTGATGTTAAAAAACTAGCAAATAGTCAATCAGCTTTTCCCACTAATCTGAAGTCTACATACAAGAAAAAATACTTATTATATATCTATAAATTTAAAAAATTACACAAGACATCACCATGGCTGACATGTATTTTCTGTTAAGCATTCTAAACTCTTTAATTTTCTTGTGCAATTTGAAATAATTCTAGAGCAGCACAAACAGATTTAAATTGGGATACAGCAGTTCCCCACTTCCTCCCTCTTCTTTTGTAGCAGCTACAGCTTTCACTTGGCCTACCAATGAATCAATTCAACTTACTGAGCTTGCAGGAATCTATTCTATTTCCTTTCTTTTGAGTTAGTTTTCTGCTGAGTCTGCAAGTGAACTGACACATCAGAGAGCCAAGATAAGCAAATATGCCAGAGCAAAAGGTGCACTGACACTTAGACTTCCTTAATCTCTCATGAAACTTCACCCTGAACTAGTATCCAAAATATAATGCTCGTCTCCAGATATTTGAAATTCTACCTTTGTCTATACATTTTGTTTGTTCTTGGTACTTATTATTACAGTCCCAGCTAGAAGTAAGTTGGAATTGCCTGTGAGTTATTGCTCAAGTACAGGGTAAGAAAAAATCATCATCTAATGGCCATGGCAAAGGAAAGCCAGAAAAACAGAACAGTATCTTCTCCAAATAGTGTCAGTATCTTAACTGAAAGCAGAGCTGAAGCCTTCTTAATTCAATTTTAATGCCAGTCTGCTAGAGAGAAAACAGGATTATGAGTGCATTTCCCGCTCAGAAAAAGTCCGCTCACTGCATATGAATATTGGTCTTGTTCTCCTCCCTGGCTGGGAAGTATCTTCTAAATACTGATAAGGCTTGACAGTCCTCCACAAAGTCAATAGCAAAACTAGTAATTCACTTCCAGCTCCAATTTATTTTATTAAAACAATATCTACTGAATTTTGGACTGCAAACAGATAGGTCTTCCAGCACATGACTATCAATGCAAGGGAAAGGTTAAAAGCCAAGGAATAATAAAACACCCATCATTTTATAGACATGACTCAACTTACAGAGGATTTTGATGAAAATATTTATTTCATAACAAACAGTAAATATGATATCTTTCTAGTCTGTGGTTTGTTTTTGTTCGTTTGTTTCTTTTCTTTTCTTTCCGTTAGCCTTATTTGTTCAATTAATTACAAAACTTAAATAAATGCTGTTTGGGTTTTTTGAAATCCTGGCTACACAAAATCCTTGTATCAAGAGAACAACACATTAACAAAGCTCCACATAGTTAATTTTAATGCTGGAATAGTATTTTAATGTTTTTCCTGGAGGAGTGACAATGAAAAGCATTGAAATTTATGAAAATGCTCCTTGTATGGCAAGATGTGGGTTCTGCTGGGGCTGTGGCCATTGTTACAAATAGGTGAAAGTTAGTTATTATATAAATTGATACTATGGAACATTTAAGTTCTCCAACAGATGTTATAACCTACAGTTTTTTCTCATTCTTTGAAAGGCTGGAGATGGTTGGAGAAACAGAAATAATAAATGACATTAGAAATTTAGAGTTCCTCTTTTGTGTTTCTTTACTCTTCAAAATTGAATATAATTATATAGCTATAAAGTCAATAGGATATAAAATCACTTTTAATTCATTGATGGATAAGAATGTATGTGTTTAAGTATATACTTAAGAGATTAAGCCTATACTTCAGAGATTAAACCTTTGCTGATGAATTACAACCCTTTTGGGATGTTATGGCAGTAGCAGCATCATTGATCTTTGACAGGGATACACATAGTTAATTAATGTCTTAGAGGAATGGGAAAGATTTTCAAGCTCAAGTGGTTTTTTAGCACTTTCCCTAATTATTTAGATCTGAAATGAGAGTACATTGTACATAAGTTCTCTGAGACCTACATCTACAAGGAAGATGCCCAACCTAACCAGAAGAGCCTTAAAAGTGGCTCTCCTTAACAATACCACTGTGATTTTCCAAATCAGCTTGCTAATGATCTTGAACAAAGTAGAGCTGCATCAGTGATGCATCCTCTTACAAACTTTCAAACTATTTTTCAGAAGTACGCCCTTGAGCTGTCAAGTCAACAGCAAAATGTACATTAATTTCTTAATTAATTGCTTTAGAAGTCTATCTTTCTTCTGAGGAAGGAAAGTTGATCTGCATGGCTGTTTTTGGGGAAAGAAACATAGGGACAAGAGCTAGAGAGTGTAGAATCATAGTTGTTGACTGAAGCTTATTTGGGCATTACAGTAATACAGTGATGAATAGATAGCAAATACCATCTGAACTTTAAAATTGAGGTCAGATGTCTTTCTCAAGCATATGTTCTAACACCACGGGTTATTTGTTATGGTGAAGGCATCAGGAAATACAACTTTTGAGGCTGAACAATGTCCAAAGGTCAGACTGGTTCACTGCATTGTTCTTAACAGCAAGTAAAATCTATGAGAGTATGGGCTTTGGAGCTGAACCTTGCATATCAAAGTATTTGTTCTCCTATATATAAAAATGAAGCTCCTTTATGTGAGAGACTTTACATACCAGAATAAAGTGCATCAGCCTGCTTTCTGAAATATTATGTATCAGAACCATTGTGAGAAAATTACCCTGTATGTATCTGGGGATATATACATAAATTGACAGGTTTTGCAAAAACTTCTCTACTCTTCTTTACTATGATATAGGCTGCAGTTTAAAAGATACTGTGCTGTTTCCTCTCTACAGCACTGAATTTTAATGTGTACTTGATAAGATTTGAGTAGCAATGATGTTTAACACTTTTGTACTTTACAGTTGTTGCTCCTGATTTGTACTTACATATCTTCCTAGCTACTGGTTTTGTTGCTTGGTACTTGCAAGATGCTAGCAACAGTTTACACTGTATTTGATTACACAGCTAGACAGCACAGTGTAGTACAATGTAGTGCAATTAGAACTACTCAAAAAAATCTACTTAGCCTTCATCTTGTAAAGTTACGAGTGGTCTAAATATACAACGTGCCCTTTTCATGTAGACATTCTCCAGGAATGTGCATAAACAGGGCTTTTATTTTATTCTTTCCTTCTGTAAAGAGAGAGTAAACTGAAATGACAAGATAAATCCTGTGTGAATATTCTCTCTGGGACTTTCAAGAAATGTAGAAGAAACATGATTAATTTCTGGTCCAGAGAATAAGGAGTGATAGAAGTTAGAGAAGAAAGACTGGAGCAAACAAGAAAAATTGAAAAGATTCAGGTAGAGCTCTTTTTGGAGTGTTATTTTGCAAAAGACTTTTTTTTTCTCCTTCATTAGAAGACACTGATTCCGTAATAATCACAATTCCCCATGAAGATATTTCAATGTAATATTTATATATTAAAAACTTGTATGCTCTTTGGGGTTAGGATAGAACTGCTTGGCTTTGGAATCTGTTCCTTTCTCAGCCCTTACTTACAGCTAAAGGATCAGAACATGTGATTTTATGTTCCAATGTCACCAGGTCACTGGGATGTGAAAAAATACTTAACAATAGTTGATTACTTGTTTAGTTTGAAGAGATAGATAAAGGGCTGAACAAATCTGGTCCATATTAATAAATCACCAGGTGGCTAAAATACTTATAGGGAAATAACAAAGTCCAAGTATTCCACTTCCTAAGTCAAGACCCTCCTTAAGAGGATTTTTTTGTATTTTCCCTTCTTCAGAGTTAATCTCTAAAATCTGCAAAATCTTACTCTTGTCACACTCATGAAGAACTGAAAAAGTATTCTGGGCTTGAATACAAAGACACAGGAGACATTTTCAAATAGCTCTAATGACCCAGATAACAAGAAAAAGAATTAATGTAATGCTGGACTTGAATTGCTGATTCAAGTCATCAAATAAGACCTAACAAACATTCAAAGTCACAATTCTTGTCATTATCAAAAATTTTTGCACTGGTGGTCTGAAGCTTTTCTTTCTTTTTATAAGTTTATCTTAGTTTTTTTAATCTATCTAAGCATTTTTCAAAATAGATTTTTAAATGTTATTGTAATTTCCTGGTTATTAATAGATGAAAAATAAAAGGAGATCACAGTTTTCAAAAACTTTAGTTTCATATTTTTGCTCTTGATCTCAGGAAATAAAGAAAATTATATATAAAAAGATTCCACCAGTATAAAAACTTCATCTTCATTTAGACGAACCAAACCAATTTTAATCTTTGAATATTTATTTGCTTCTTTTACAAATGCTTCACATATATTTTCACAACTTACAGGCTACTGTAAGAGCTAGCTACTTACTAACTCTGTTGCTAACACCAAGTAAAATCCTGTTATGTTTAAACTCTTTTACTCTTTTCATCTCCTGCACTAGGAAGATTTTTGTATGAAAGGAAAGGTGACTTTTGAAAGGTACATTACAAAGCAACTCTTAAAGCTGATGACCACTAATGATGATTTCTGCTGCTGTTACTCAAGGTAAAATAATCACTAGATTAAGCAGGTGACAGCCTTCAACCTTATCTCAAACACAAATTTATGCGAAATAAATATTGCTTGAATTTTAGCTAATCTGTGTTCTACTAAGTCATGAAGGCTCATTCATGAGCTCTGCCTGCATCCTTACTGTGATTCTCATAATTTTAGAAGAAATTACAGAGAATATTATTTACAGTGCATTTTACATAAAAGTGTTAATGGCCTTTTCAATCTATCTCTAACCTAGTGCTATAAATACAGGCAAACTTGAGAAGCTGTCAGTTTTTCTGTCGTTACACTGGCAGAACTATGTCAGCAGTGCTTCAGAGCAGGCAATGTGTACACTAGCAGAAGGAATTTCTCCCTCAGTATTTTTACTACCTCCATGCAAAATAAACTCATAGAAATTTCTATTCTGGTAGAAAAGCTGCGTTTATATGAGGCAAGAAGAATGATTTCAGCTGGAGTATGGTTTTCTCACATTACACTGACAATACTAGCTGGTAAAACTTGTGGATCAAGTTTAGGTATTTGTCCTTGCTTTCTTGGCTCATTTCCATCTATATACCATCTTCCTGCCTAGAAAATCTCAGTTCAAGGAGCCTAATTTAAACAATAAAAAAGAAGTTATACCTAGGCATGGTTAGGCCTTAAGGTAGCTGAATGTTATGAATTTCCTTAATTCTATTTCCAGCAAAATAATTTCTCTTCTCTCCATACATTAAATTATGCATATTGGTGTTTTGAAACATGTTTCCTAAACAATATGTCATGAAAATAATATTCCCCCATAACTGTAATTCGTAGACCAATAAAGGTTACAATTCATGTGAGGAAAAAAAAAAAAAAAATTTAAAAGTTAGGGAAAAAAAAGGGAGAAAGAAATCTCTTTGCACTTCTTGGAGTACAAAACTCTGAAACAACAGTAAAATCAAAACACATAATTGATGAATGTAAATAAGGTGATCCTTAGCTGGGTTTCAAAAGCACTGAAACACTGAAACACAGTCTTTGCTGTGTTTTCTTGACACTAGTGTTAAGAGAAACAGAATTTCAGGCAAAACAACCATGAAAACCTTTATACCTTTCAAGAGCCTCTCTGTCTTTATATATCCATATATATTTTAAATATAAAACCAAATGCAGCTAATTAGTTTGTGTAGCAGACTGATATTGTGTGGTTTCCTTTGCTTACTGCAATATTCCAGCTGTGGCACGTTGGCATTTTTGTTGGCATTTTTGTTTATGTGCTCATATTTTCAGGCAGCTAGCTCTGGTATAACACTTCCCAAAATGGCCTACTGCATAAAGTCTGAGAAATTTGGGTAGTTCCAACCTTAAGTGCCTCTCAAGTATCTTGTAATTTGTCTTTGATACATTATTGGAGCTCTCTCATTTCATGGTATTAAGCCATTTCCTCAGGCACAGGATGCCTTTTTTCCAAACTTGTTCCTTTGAGATCTGGGCAGCAAATTTGGGTTTAATACACTTCCATCTTCATTGCAGTTTTACTGGAAGCAGCTGTTACCCCTTCTTTAACAGTTTGCTGGCTGTCAGGCAGCCTGAGGGATCCACCATATGACATCCATCCTGGGTTCTAAATATACACCTGCACAATGTATTTTCTTGGGGCAAGAGTAGAGCAAAGGGACTTTTGCTTCCTTTTGCACAAATGTATTTTCATCTCTTGACTGAAAAAACTTTTATTTATTCCCTGTTTATATACCTAGAAACTTTTCATCTTTTGAATAGAAGGGTAATTCTACTTTTTGTACAGTTTGAAAATGTAGTACAGCTTCATTGCCTGCTTTATCAGACATAAACATCAACACTACCAAATGTAAATGTGTTGCCTATTAAATCTCACTGCAGCTTTATACAGAACATTTAGGCAAATTTTAGTCAAGAGAATAAGAGAGCCCAGGGACATATCCCATGAGACTTGACTTAACTATCATATTATTAGAAGTAGGCTCAGAAAAGATGTGTATAAAATGGTTTTGCAGAACAGAAGAAAACAGTAAGATTAAGCATAATAGTGTACATGTCAGACATAAATATAAAAATGTCAAAAAGTGAAAGGAAATTCTCTAGCATGATAGGGAGAAAAAAGATGGTAACAATACAGAAACCTGTTATTACATTTTCAGTTTCCTGGACTGTATGACAGACTGATGGGTCATAGTAATGGAATTGAAAGTGAAGGCAAGAGAACAAGACTCCACCAAAAGAAAAAAAGAAAATACAAAGAAAATAAAATTCTAGAACAATAGTACTTGTCAGATAAAAGATATTTCTAAATAGATGTGATACATATTACTTCTTGCAAAGTTGAACAGTGAATTTTTAGTTATTTTACTCTAAATATATAGCTATTTTGTATAAGGTTGTCTCAGTCTTAAAGACATTCAAGTACATACAATGCAAAAAATATAATAAAATTATATTTTAAAGGGGGGGGAATTTTCTCAGTATCTTAATGAAAAAAAGCAGTAGAAATCTCAAATTAGTTAACTCCATACTAGCTTATCAATAATGTTCTTTAGTGCTGTTATTGGGAAAATGCATACTTTTAAGATGCTAATATTATGTATTGGAGATGGAAATTATCAAAGTTATTAATCAGAATATTCTGTTCTTCATCCCTCTGTTTTCAATGTGGCATGTAGACTGAATGGAATTTACACATTGAGATTATTTTTCAACCTTATCCTTCATGTTAGAACATGTTAGAACATTTGTTAATACAACCAAGAATTTGTTTTCTCAGATAACAGTAAATAATAATTTGACTCTTATAAAACTAATTTTTGGCAAGTATGTCTGTAAGCTATCCTGGCTATTTCTAAAGATTGTATATCAGTAGCAAAACTCTCAAAAATGCTGCCAATGTCTGCTATTTATAAGAATGCAGGGAGGAAATGATTAATATAACTAACAAAAAATATCCTTTACATTGTTCCTCTTGTTTACAAATACTGTAATCCAGTCACTGAGCAACAACAATGACAAATGACATATGGCTTAAATGATGCCATAAAAGTAGTCAAAGATAAAGATAAAGGTGAGGCAAATAATTGTGAACTGCTTGAAAAAGATATATTAAGCACTGGTATAGGTTAGACCTGGGTCATTGTTCTATTTTCAGGACCAGGCTGAGGTATTTACACAGCATAAATAATGTAACAGATCTCTGATAGCAGCTCAAAGCATCTTAAGCACTGAGTACCTCCATCCACACTGCTTATTTTCTAGTAGAAATCCACTGTGATTTCTGAGATCCTGAAGGCACAGAGCAGGCGTTACCCTGCTTTTGAAAGCTGATCAAGATGTTAGATGATGTAAATAGCAATAGTGAAACAAAAAGTAAGTTGAGCACACCCAATGCTATCTAGTTGATATTTTAAATGCTAAAAGCCAACCAACACACCCCTCTCAAAAGAAAATTAATGAAACCAGAAGATCCATAAAGGAACTAAATGGATTTTTACAGTCTACAAACATGTCTAATTGAATGGACAAATTAGCCAGTGCAAACAGCAGCTGCTGCATTGGTGACTCAAAGTGAACATAAAGATTCACTGTTCTGCAGGTGTTTTATATTGGAGGAATGATATGGAAAACCATTTGATTGGCACTAAACATTTAAATACAGTAAATATTTCCACATACACTTAGGAATCCTGTAAAGTCACATGCAAGAAAAACCTGTTTCACTATTCAGTAAGTTTTCAAGAATATTGAGGTATTCTCTGGTTTTTACCTCTTTCACTAAAGAGTATGTGATTTGTAGAAGATTTGAAACCTTTAACTTCCTCTAGAAGTTCAAGTGGGCAATAAAAACTAAAAGCATCAGTTATCTGTAGTAATTCTTAAAGTAAAGCCCAACACAGAAATGAGTGAAAATAAAAGTGCATGTTGTTGAAGTATTTCAGGCCTAGAGTTAGATTTCAGGACAAACAAATGGAAGGAATAGAGCTCAGAGGAGCTAGAGTCATACTTCTAATTTGAATTTGTGAACCTGAATGCCTGGGCTGAGGCTGTGGTCTGGAGTTTTTCCACGGTTCAGTTCATCTTTTCATTTGGGCTGACTGCTAGCAGGAATAGGAATGCTACAATTGGCTAAATTAATTGCCATTTTCTTGTTTGCCAATACTGTTAGCTTTAATAATCTAGTCTATTTTCAAGACCTACCAACAGTATATTCATGTACTTTTCATCTCTTTACATCAGTCTAAGACTTTCAGTCAATTTGCCTTACCATACGTCACATACAAAGCTACACTATTTATTGATTCCTCACTTCCACCCACAAATGGCCTATAAAACCTCTCAAAACAAAGGGTATGATTTACAAGGCAATCTCAGCAAGAAACAGCAAATGGTCTCATACATTTAAATGCCCCTGTAAGATCAAGTGAATACACTGGGCAAAATAGAAGTTCTTCTGTACAAATCTGAAGTGCACTTCAGGCTTTCTAATGTGTAGAGATCATGAGGCGACCCTCTCTTAGATGTAAAATTATTTATTATCAGAGACCAAACCAAGAATGATGAATGTTTTTTATTTTCCCATAAAAATAATGCAAGGGAAATGTATGATGGGTAAGCTGAGCTTAGTCTCAGGCAGAACCTGTTTCCTGCAGAAGTCATTGTGCTCCAGATTCAAGGTGCCCAAGTCGCTTGGATCAAAACTCTATAGCACACAGGACATGGAATAGGAATGTTTAAATGGTGCCGTTTCAAGCAGAGGTGCAGTCCCTATATGTTTGGAGATAGATTAGTGGAGTTGATAATGGAGTTGTGATGCAATATAACAAACAAAAGTATTACCTTTCTGTTGTGACCCTGGATAGATGGCAACAATGAATGTGAAGTGAGGAATCTTCAGGAACTTGGCAACAGTACTCCTAGGAAAAAATTTTTGCACTGTAATACTTTTCTTGTCTTCATAATATTACTTCCAAGGTCAGCCTATGGCTCCATATAAAAAAAAGGGAAAAACTATACTAAAAACTGTACAATTTTTTCCCACTGTCAAAATTCATCTTATCACACCTTTTTCTATAAAATGAGAAAAATAAGTGAAGCATACTGTATTAAATATGCAGTATTTTCTGCATAGTCATATCTAACACAACACTCATATCTAACACAACACTGAGTATTGGAAGAAAATGTTAAATGTGCTGATGATCAGGTATCCAGAATTTTAAAGAGCAGGAGCCTGAGCTGAAGTTGTTAAGTGTGTGTTTAAGCATCTAATAAAATCTTTGTGCTGGTTTCAGCTGGGTTAATGTTCTTCATAGTAGTTAGCAAGGTGTGTTTGGGATCTGTGCTGGAAACACTGTTGATGCATAAAGATATTTTAGATACTACTGAGCAGGGCTTGGGCAGAGCTGAGACCTTTTCTGCTCCTCACATTGTCCTACCAGTAAGGAAGCTGGGAATATACAAGGAGTTGGAGAAAATACAGCTGGGACAGCTTATCCCAAAGGGATATTCCAGACCACATGGTGTCATGCTCAACACAGAAAGCTGAGAACGAAGAAGAAGGAAGGGGATGCTCATGGTGATGGTGCTTGTTTTTCAAGCCACTGTTAGGCATGATGGAGCCTGACTTTCTTGGAAGTGGCTGCTTGCAGGAAGTGATGAATGAAATCTCCTTGCTTTCCTTTGCTTGTGTGCCTGGCTTTTCCTTTCGCTCTTAAACTGACTTTATCTGAACCCATGAATTCTTTCATTTTTTACCCTTCCAATTTTTGCTCTCATCCCACCAGAGAGGGAGTGAGGGAGTGGCTGTGTGGGGCTTAGTTACCAGCTGGGTTTAAACTATGACAAGCCTATTGTTTTAAGATGATAAAATGTGTAGCTTTCTGTCACTGGACTGGGCTTTTGTATTCTTTTGCAAAAAAATGTTACAGTCAAAAAAGTATTTCAATGTAAAATTTCTAAAAAGAGATTTAATAGCATGCTACAGTGGAATTCCAATTAGCACAATGCAGGTTATTCGAATCAAGATATTAATTCCTAAGAATCAAGATATTAAATAATTCAGGCTAGGTTTGTAAATAATGTACTTGCTAACAATAAGTTTACTTGGTCCTAAGAATAACTGGTTTAGAGTAGTGCAATGATGCCAAAAGGTGAAGATAAACTGCAGAGGAAACATAATGAAAAAGGATGTGAAAAATATGAAGAAAAATGTACATATTAATATATCATTAAAATTTTCATTAGGGTAAATAAAGCATGTTAAATATCAACCTATAAATATGCAAAATTGCATAGCTTAATTTTACTCCATGGATTGGAGAATATTTTCAGATTTTAGTTCCTAAATAGCAAATATGTTTGAGGTTTTTTTAATGTCAGGTTTGATCCTGAATGATACCATTCAGGAATCTGTGGCAGTACAGACAGATACTTTCAGTCATGACTGTGGTACCCCAATGTCTAAATGTGGTGTATGTACTGTGCTCATTTTTTATTTCTTGTGGACAGAATTTAATACTTTTGTTTTCAACACAAAACAGCAAAATAAATAAACCAACTGTATACAGGGTTACATGTGGATGAAGGGTTACAATTCCATTAATTTTTGTATTTTAAGGGTATAAAGGGATAAAAATCAAAGGAAACCTCTCAATACTGGTATTATCAGATGATGAAACTTTTTTGAGGGAGATTACAAATGATTTATAAAGGTCACACCAAGTAGACTTTCAGGGACGTCTTAACATTAATCAACTTTTTAAAAAACTTTTTGGAGGTATAAAAAAAATATTACTTTTACCAGCTATTCCCTCTTGCTGAGTCCATCGTTTACTCACTGCACTATATGATTGCCACTTTGAATTAAACACCTTTTCACACCATTTGCTGTGCAGATGGCAAAGTGCTCTGAGAATGACAGAGCTGAAACCCCGGGAGCTCCAAGCAGTGCACTGGAAATACATCAAAATAAGCAGATACCTATTATCTACTCTTGACCTGGCTGTAATCTCCTCCTCCAAATCCTTGTCTATCTGCTCTTTCCTTTGACTTTTTTTCTCAAAATTCACTATCTCTGCACTTTTTTAGAAAGGTTTGGAGTGGAGATCTCTAGTCTAGACCACCCTCTGCAGAGTTCAACAGTTTGACAATTTGCACCTCTCACTGCCTGGCAGTCAGCAGTGGGTATCATCTCTTCTGTGCTCTTAGCTGTGAACATGTTTGTCAGTGGTGTGAGAGAAAGAGCTGCTTAAAGCAGCTGTAGAGCAAGTCCTGTGGTGCTCCCCATGCCCTTGGGCCATCCAGATTCTGCCAGTTGCTGCTCTGGAAGATGAGTACAAGAGCAGGGACGTTGTATCACCTCTGCTCATTGTATCCTCCTGATTCTGTGGCTTTCACATCTCCTCTACAGCTGCACTCATCCCTTTCTCAACTTTCATATCTTGCTGTCCACTTAAACCCTTGTACCAGATTTCCAAATGATCATTTCCCAGCCAGATCTCAAGAACTTTTGTCTATCATCCTGCTCATTCTGATCATCAACCGTCCTTGCCTTGACAGTTAACCACATTTTTCTCCCCAAGATAGTCTCTGTATTACATTGACTTCAGAGCCTGTGTCCTTTCCCATATCTCCTCCTAGGTTTTTACCAACAACCCTTTACTTAGTGTCTTTCAAGGGACTTTTTCTTCTTCAAATTCCTACATTTCCTGCAATTCAGTCACAACTCTTCATTCTCCATATTTCCTTAGGTTAACTTAGATCACAGAAGCATATTCAACTCTTAACATTTTGCAAGCAATGTACTGCTTTCATTCCATACTCCTAAAGGATATCTTAAATTCTCATCTTGTCTCTCCAACATAAACAACTAACACTTCAGCCTTCCTTCTTTCTCCCAATCCATTTTCTGTCCCTCACCTCACTTCATGCTTCAACACTTATTTTGACATCATCAGATTTTGACGTATCTCATCATCCACAAATCAAGATTAAGTTAGATATGGACAAGTTTTCTGTATACTGTTTTCAATTTTAGCTTTTGATAAAATGGCAGTTTGCCATCTTCTTGCAACACCTGTCACAGGTATGAGAACAGAATAATTTTCAACTGTCCTCCTTCAGAATGCCACTTATGGAATTTAATCCCAGCTTCCTTTTTGCCCATTTTTCTACTTGTTGTGCCTTCATTATGTCAAATATACTATTTGTTTTCATTCCATGGACTCTCCAAGTATGTCTCTATTGATTTCTTTAAAAGGTAAGCTTCTATTTTGCTTTTACATAATCATTTTCTATTATATCTTCTTGTTATTGAAATAGTCTATAAATATCTGGCTTTATCATACTTTAAATCCATCTTAAAAGTCCTTCTTTCTAAAGATAGCTTTAAAGAACAAGAGGCTTTATAAGAAAGATGGGGACAGACTTTTGTAGGGGCAAAGGAAAATGGTTTTAAAAGACATAGCTTCAGATTAGAGATAAGGAAGACATTTTTACAATGAAAGTAAAGGAACAGGCGAGGGTAGTGAAAGTTGGAACATGTTTCCCAGATAGGTGGTAGATGTTGCATCCCTTCAAGCATTCAAGGTTAGGCTGGATGGGGCTGTTAACAGTAGGATCTACTCAGTGCAGGGTGGTTTGGACTTAGAAGACCTTTAAAGGTTCCTTTCAAGCCAAACCATGCTATGATTCTGTAACATGTAAATTGTATACTTCTGCTGTACCAAGATCTTTCATTCTCTTGTGCTCTTCAGATTGACTGTCTCACACTGATACTTCTTGCTATATTCTATAAGCACTTTGCAGCTTAGATGATCTTTCCATTCTGTTTTGCGTCAGTATTTTCCTGGCTCATTGCAATATTCCTGCCCCTACATGAATTGGCTCCAAAAATTTCTCTTTTTACTGGGCCATTGTTCCAGGAAAAAAAAAAAATCCATAAAATATTTATTACTTTCTCAAGGATTTAAATTACTAATTAATTTTTTTTCAATAGAATAACATAATTTAGTATTCATTTTGGCAAGACTCAGATTTATTACACAGGTGAGTTTTTATCATGCTATCACAAAATACAGAAGGTCACAATTTAAATGCGTGATGTACATATTTATGTCTAGATTTCAGAACAGAACTGAAAGCTGATCTGGCTTACTGGAGAGTTCTCAGAGACAATTCACATAATTCAAGCAAATGAATGTTTAGGTACACTTTATGCAACAGTGGAATACTCTGCTGTGTCCTGCACAAGAGCTCAAACAATGTGCTAAGGGAGGGGGAGAACTAAAATTAAAAATACCCTGTTAGTTTGCTTGGGTTTTTTTTTCTTTTGCTAGGGGAGAAAAAAGAAGACCAATTACAATGCTGAAGAAAAAAAAAAATCCTTTTTAAAGATCTCAGAAAATGAAATAGACCTGAGTCCAGCTACATCTACTGACAGAAGCAATAACTCAAACTTGCTAATGTGGAATAACTGAACAAACTTACAAAACTGAAAAAAAATCTTTCACATCTAAAAATTGACATAAAAAACACTTTCAGAAACACTCTGGTTTGTAGGGACTTACAATTAATAATACTTTATACATTATACTTTTCCAAGAAATCTTTTTGGCAAAAGTGGAGTGTGATATGAACCTATAATATCGCCCCCTCCTCATCCAGCATAAATATATATTCCAAGAAAATGAATCATTATAAACACTCTCCCGACCTGACGCCCTGTGAAACACCAGCTCTCTTTCTCCAGCTGTCAAACAGATAGATCACCCATAACTCCTTCTCTCAGAGTCCATAATTGGTGTAGCAGAGGTTAAATAATCTATGAAGTGTGAGTATGAAATCACACACAGGTCTTAAACTCCTTGCTTTAGAATGTTAGCAATAATCTGAAAAATACTGCAAGTTTTCATGTGAAATGTGCTATTATTCTTGCTGAAATGAAGCCATTTTGATGTCAACAAAGAGAAATATTGTGATTTATCTGTACCAAGATGTCTACTACAGCATGACATTAATTATTTTCTGGAAGCATTTATTTCTTTTTAATGACTATAGAGAAAGAGCCTAGGGTGATTCCAATGTAGAACTCCAGACAATAAATATACTTGGATTAGTGAATCTCAGATCTTCATGGCAGTCAACTACATGTGTTTAGCTACAGCTCACCTGAGACAAGCTCCTTAAGTCAGATTAACATAACTCACAAACTAGTTTAGCACTGCTTTGCCTGTGTTCATTCAGATCTCACACCTGTGGAAGTATCAGCAAGAAAAAAAGCAAAAATAAATTCTCCTCGGGCAGCCCAAGACTCTGAGTTGTAATCAAGATCTGTGCATTGCAGCTAGACACAACCTAATCTCTCTGCACAAATGAGGAATTGCTTTTATGTTGTGCTCAGCTCTGGAGTGGGATGGTGTCCAGCATGAACGGCCAGATATTCCTCTCATTGGGATGAGCCATTTCAAAGGATGCAGGTATCATAGATCTTCCTATGCAGGATCTAGGTATCTAGCTGGAGACTGGAAAGGTCTTACTGTTAATCATTAATTTTATCATGAATGATGGTAAGTTTATTAGCCAGTGGCTCAGTGTTTAGCAGCATGAACTCAAGATCAGCATCCCCATCTGTCAGTACCTTGTAGTACTGAGATGAAACAGATGGCAAAGCTAATGGAATTGCAATGAAACCCCTCAGCCTAGGTTTACACCGAACTGCATCACCTTTTACTGTCTTATGATTGGCTGCAGAGGGGGAAAAACTTAAGATTCTTTACTTGTAGAATACCTGAATACAGCCAAGGGGAAGGAATGCTACTATATTGCTAAGGCCCAGGAGAGGAGCTCTGCTCCTGAGAAGTTGCCCAACCTCACCAACAAGTTCTCACCTTTTATTGCAGCATAAGCTTTTTTTCCCTCTAAGCATAAACATGCTGAAATACAAAGTTATGTTTTTAACTCAGCTAAGTCAAGCTCAGGGACAAAAAGGATAGACACTTGCACCCATTCCTACAGTTACAGCCATATAATTTTAAAATGATTGATTTTTTCATCAACACTAAACGTGATTGCAGGCAACTTTAAAACAAAATAGATTTCTTTCAAAAGGGAATTAAGTTATATAAAAGAAAAATAAAGCTGTTTCCTTCAAAGAATTTAATTATTTATTTAATATGTTTTACTCTGAAGAAAACACCAGGTGTATGCATCATGTTTTCAATTCCCAGCAGCCTGAACAGGCAAAGTTTAGTTAATAATTTCTATCATGAAAACTTAAATGTTATATGCAAAGGGTCCTTAACTTTCTAATTCTTAAAAGTGTATATATATATATATATATGAAAAATTGAATTGTGTCATAGAGATAAGTTATGTAAATTTTGACTGTGATAGTTCTTCCCTTGCAGTGGGACTGGACCTTTCTTTACAGAAACAGAACTCAATACTGAAGTTCAATGTTTGAAAAGTTTTGGAATATTTTACCTGTAATACAGTCATATCTTCAATATATTGGCACTACATAAACTTAAGCAAATAACATAATATAGTCCTCAATCTATAACAGGTTTGCAATTGTGACCAAACAGGAGGTTTTTCTATAGGTGTGGTTCAGTATAAGGTAGTGTTACCTGACAGAAATATGACTCATCTGACAACTACAAAAATGTCCATGATCTTCCTTGAAAATCTACTTTACAGAAATTAATTAATGCACGTCTGTATTTCGGTTTAGTTTCTTTGCTTGTTTCTTTAATAGCTTGTTGGGGTTTTTTGTCTTCCTTGATCACAAGGAATTAATATTAAAGATTTCCAGTAGGTTTAAAGTACTAGAAGTACCTGGATTTTATTACTTCTGTTACTCTTTAAAATGAAAAATTGCAGTTCCTTCTTTACCTTCTCCTTCCAAAAAAATAAAGGGAAATTGTGGAAAAAAAGGAACCAAGACAGCAACCTTCAGGTTTTTCCTTTTTTTTTAAGGTTTCTGGTAGCTAATTAATTCTTATATTATTGGGTCATTAATCTATGTAATTCTGTCATTTCTGTAATTACTGGAGTAGCCTCTGAAAACAAATATTCTTCCCCATAAAAATATACAAAGTTTTTTGCCTCATATTTCTTCATTTTACCAAATTTAGTGGTTTAAAAGGTGTATTTCTTGCCTGAGTTATTGAGATCTCTCCACTAGTCAAGTCTCAAGATAATTATCTCCAGGCAAAAAAGAAGCTTGAAGACTGAAATAGTAAATTCTTAATTTTGGAACGACTAAAATTAAGGGGCAAGAATCCCATCTGGAGTCAGAATTTTTTTAAAAATCAATTTTATCATGACTTGAAACTTAGTGTTTTCCTAGTCCAACATCTAAGCACACCCTGGACCCTACACAAGAGTGCAGTATGCAGTATGGTGGATTCAATTGACAGATATTATGTCTTAAAATTTCTAGTGAATATACAGAGGAAAGTATCCAAATGAGTGAAACATCTTTCCATATTATTCTCTTACACTCCTACTCTGCTTTTGAGTGCTTTTTGTGCTCATTTAATTTCTGAATGAAACATGAACAATATTTCACAAAAAAACCGAAAAAAAAAAGAAAAAAAATCTATTCTGATAAGACATTAAAATGTATTTTATGTTGTAAATACTTTAAGATATCTAAAAATATTAATTTATTTTAATTTCCTTGTTGGTTTTTTTTTTTATCATCTGTTTTGATACACAGCAGAAAAAGACCATTTTAATCTTTCCAGAGTAGTGGTTCCTCAGACTTTCTAACTGTGTTAAAATTCTTAGGGGATCGTGTTTAGAATTGCAGTGAGAGGGTGCCTATATTTTTTCCTTGCCTCCTGATGGAATGGTCAAAACATGGGGAAGTGTCTAATAGCTTTTACCTTCACTGAGTTACTATACTGTTCCAGGATTATTTTTGTTTTGCCCATATTCCTTACTCTTTAACTACCATAAAACCATTTCCCCTCCTCCCTGATAATGTTTCTCCTGAGTTTGTGCCTAATTTTGGTCGGTATGCTACCACCTTTTTATAATTTATCTTCCTTGTTTATCCGTCAGACGCTGCAGAAAGGAAAGACAGAGGTTTTTTTCTCTATGGGCTTTCTGTTCTCACTTCAGTCTTCTGTGCTTAAAGGAAAAATAAATTCCATAGAGGCAGCTGCTCTCTCAGGCATTGGGACAACT
This sequence comes from Erithacus rubecula, assembly GCF_903797595.1. NCBI lineage: Eukaryota > Metazoa > Chordata > Aves > Passeriformes > Muscicapidae > Erithacus > Erithacus rubecula. The sequence goes on from NC_136689.1 coordinate 69,832,451, forward strand.
CTGCTCTCTCCTAGCAGTGGAGTAGCACTATCGCCACAAAACCTGACCAAATGCTGGAGCCCTAGTTTTAACTTGGAGGTGAAGTCAGCAGCCTGAACTGATTACCACTCTGGGGAGAAGCAACCACCAAGAACACACATACACATACAAAAATCCCTTGCAAATACAGAGGTAATTTTACATGAGTGTAAGTATCAGTCTCCCTGGTTGTTGTGGCAGGACGTTTCCTCCTCCTCTCTACCACAGATAGTTGGTGCAGATATGGAAGAGATAACCCAGGGTGAAAAGCCCAGCAAGGAGAATCTCTGGTGCCAAAAAGGCTCAAGCCCCAGCTAAGAATCACCATCTTAGTCTGGGAAGAAACAAAAGAAACATCCTTGACTGAGAGACACTGTTTTACAAACTATAAAAGTCACATGAGTTATCAAAGAGGCAGAAGCCTCTCACACCCTAACAAGTGAGACTTCTTCCCACAGTTTGGATGCAGATTCTGCAGTTCCTTTCCTGGGAACTGAGGGCAAAGATCTCAGTCTGTGCCCCAGCAACAATTGGATGGTAAAATACATTTAATCCTAAATTATATTATTTCTTTGCTAGCTGTAAAATTAGTGGTACCTTTAACCTGAAGCTGAATATACATACTAGTATATCTTTAAGTCCTTATTCCTGTGTAGCATATAGTTTGCCTTTTGTCTGTTAGTTTTGTGTCTATTAAATAAATAATTCTATAATATACCAAATCAGGTGTTATTAAACTGCTTGTGGATGAGAGTGGGTTTTGGGGTGCTGGCCACCTCAATAAAGCTACTGCCTGCTGTTGAGACCTGGACAAAAGGCAGGGACTTATCTAAACCCCACATCTATTTGTAACTGTTGTGACTCTTCATGATTTGACTTAAAAGGAAAGAGACTGAAGTTTACACTACCAGCAGTAAAGAACTTCTGTATTGAAAACAAAAATAGGCACCATATTATTAAAACTACAGGAAATTATTCTGGAGTTTTTGTTTGCTTGATTATCCAATAACATTAAAATATGTCTCTCTATTTACTATTTATAGTGGTGTCCATGTCCTGCTCTGGAGAGGACCAGGGAGGTTCTAATGATTTCTGTGGTAAAATTAGACACAAACAAAGTCAATGTTACACCCACAAACAGTTTATTAATACAGAAATTGACCCTAGAAGAAGAGACAGGAAAAGTTGAGACAAAGGAAGGAGAAGAAGCAGTATTTCAGAGAGTTGAGAGAGAGAGAGAGAGAGAGAGGGAAGGAGTTTCCACCATGGATCCAACAGGGTCCTGTTGGTCCGATTTCATCAGTCAGCTGGTGGCTGGTCCAGGGGTAAGAGATGACAGGTGATGCAGCTCATAATTCCTTATATACAGCATAGCCCCTCCCACAGTCCTGTTGTCTGGAGAAATGATTGGTACTCAAGGGGATCTCCTGAAGAAATATTCCTAGCAGCAGAGTCCTCAAAGGGGTTGTCCAAAGAAACCTTCCTAGGAGCAGAACCACCCAGCAATAGATCCTCTCTCTGTCCTCCTCCCCCTGCCGACCATGGAGCCCAGAACATTATTTTTATGTCTGCTGCCATAGGTCAAAGGCTGCCTCTCGCGTACTTTTCTGAATACAGAAGGGGAAACTAAAGCACTTAATGTCAGTCCTTGCAGTAAAACAGATTTCTAAGCAACAGTTCAAAACAAAGTTCAAACAATATTGAGATATTTTCATCTTAACATTCATCAGTCCCCCACAACTGGCCATAAGAATAAATGTTTATGCTGCTGAATGTCTTTTATGATGTCTATGGCTATTCTTATATTTTGGGGGTTTCTGCATATTTCAGGTATTCATTGTGCAGTGTCTGAACAGGAACTACAGGTTCACATTGTTAGGCTTTGATCCTGAGGAGGACTAGTGAGGATCACTGCTGCTCCAGAGAAATATCAGAAAAACTTGTATCACATAAAATATTCCATGTGCTAGAGCTAAGGGGAACACAGACAGCAAGATAGCCCTTGCTGTTCTTTTTCAAGATTTAAATAGAGAAGCATCCACTGCTCTTCATCTACTGTGCAGAGAGCAAGATGTGTCCCTCCCTGTATGCCATCTGATTTTTCATACCTGCTGGCTATGCTGGCTCTCTCTTGCCTCCCAAGGACCTAGAAGAAGCTAAAACTTGTTTCAATCCTAAATAGATTAACACAAAGAAAATTTGAAAGAACTCATCCAAGAATGATGGCTCACTTGGTCTCCCTCTCTCTGTCTAATACCTCTTTTTGCACACTGTAATATTCTAGTGTTATAAGGAACACAGTTTATAAACTTTCCAGGGGTAGAGAATAGTCAAGTTGTTGTAAATATTTCACCACTTTGCATCATCACTCTCTAAGAAACTTCAGTATGTACTGTTTATTGAAAAAGTTTGGAATGATCAATTAAAATGAAAAAAACTCTACCATGTATGTCTATTTTTGAAGAAAGAAATTTTTTTTATATTTTAAAATTTATGTAGATAGAATTATATATATCTTATAATTTGCAATAATTACACAATGATGTTACAGGTTACAAGAATAGTGTGAACTCAATGCTAAATAATTTCAACAGATTTTTTTCCCCTTCATTAGTAGGATATCAGTTAGACTTGTTTCTGCACAATTACTGAATATATTTGTGGGATTTCTGCTTGCATGGTTTACTTGGCATGAAGTATTTTTCTCAAAAAAAAATCATCGTTTCTGATATAAAATCCTACAACATTGATATATCCATTCCACAGAGTTACCCAGATTGTAATGAATTATTTTCTTATTTATTTTGTGAATAGTTCTGCACTTCCCTAAAAATCAACCTCCTCCCACCAAAACACAAACAAACAAACAAAATAGAAACTCAAAACAACTCAACAGTATCTTCCTCTCCTTTTGAGTTTCATCCAGGTGAAGGGTGGAAAGATTTTCTGACAGGTTTGGGAATAAAAGTTTCGGCATTAGATATGAGAAAAGAAACTGAAGGCCAGGTTGGATAGGGCTTTGAGCAACCTTTTATAGTGGAAGGTGTCTTTGGCCCCAGCAGGGAGGGTTAGAACTGGATGATGTTTAGGGTCACTTTCAACTTAGGCCATTCTAAGATTCTATGGAAAGTAGACAGTTTTGCAAGATGGATAAGATATTTAATTGCTTTAAAAGTTTTCAGAATCAAAGCGTTGCACCCTTTAACTAATAGATTAAAAATCCCTTTGAATTTCAGAAGACTGGAGTGCTGAAATCTAATTGACTTACTCACCAATAGGAAGAATACTGTGAAAGTCAAAAAGTGAAAAATTTGGACTGCCTTCCTAAAAGGTGCTTTTTTAGTACTGGTGTGGTTTTCTTGATTTAAAAAAGAAAACCAAAATACTTTTATTATGTTAGCCTACTGAAAAAATGGTGCATATATTTTTTGAACTCTGGGTTTCAGACATGCATTGCAATTAAACTGCATTTTATTATTCTAGGAAAAACTGAGAGGAGAATGAAAGTGCTATCAAAAAACTAAATAGTTCCTAGAATGTGCAGTCTGATATCGCTATGAATCCTGAAATAAGCATATTTGTTTCCTCTAACTACTCCTTTTTTAGTGGGAAAGAGGGCATCATGTATTTAACAACTGTCTAAAAGTCAGATCAAGAAAACTTAGTTTCCTCAGTACACATATACAGACAAATGGAAACAATCCATTTGGAGGAGGAAAACACATGAAAAAGAAAGATTGTAATGGTCTGGCATTGAGATAACAATTCTATGCAGCACAGAGATGTAAAAAATCTTCCTTGGAACAGGATAATTTCTTGGGCTTGAACTTTATAGTTGGTAGTTTTTTTACAGCCTTAGAAAATTTTATTTCATCTTTCTGTGTTTTTTGTTCTTGTATTCATCAAACCTAACATTTTGATAAAATGGGCTAGAAAATGAGAAAAAGGATAGGAAAAAAAGTCTTTAAAACTGGACTATTTAATAAATCTGGAAGAGCACATTTAATTTCCAAAGCAAGTTAATTATTTCATGTTTCATTAAATGTGCGAAAAGATACATTCTCTCTTTTTTTAATGATGTTTAGTGTACAAATACAAAATAATTAAAAGGATTAATTTACCTCACATTTAGATCTGAAAGCAGAAAAGGCAGACGCTGCTGCTACTGACTTCTGAACTTGTTTTTTTATCTGTCCATTAGTTCCATGCAGATATGAGCAACTGATGACACATTTTAGCAGGAAATTGAGGTTAAAGGCCACATTTCTGTTCCCAGTCCCACTACCACAAAGTTTAAGCAAAGTTTGTCTTGCTACAACCTTGGAGTTCCTCCTGCTCTACTCCTGTCTCTGAAGCTGAGCTTGAGGCAATAGCTGATGTTCAGCAAGCAAAGTGGTAAAAAAAGCATCTGTTATTGCACCCTACTGTCCTGATTAGCAGAACATGAGCTGCTTTACTTTCCAAAAGGGGAACTGGATTATTTCAAATATACATCTTTTTTTCCCTCCTCTCTGATGAGGATTCAATCATCCAGGAAATTTTGCCGAGAAACTGACTTAACAAAATACATAAAGCTGCTAACAGAAACTGGGCTGCAGCCAACTGGTTGACATCTAGATATGACAAAAAGTGAAAGCAACATGTAATTCAAATACTGGAAAAGGGCAGAGAAATTTGTTCTATCAAAGGTGACTGCTCTTCAAGGAGAACTTGTCATGAATGTTCGTCTTCTTGTCATGAGCAATCTTCATCTTGAACACCACTACTGTTCAGAAGTTAAAGTTTATACTGGTTTTCCAGACATGTCAGTGTCTTAAAAATGCTTCTGACCACTAAATATTCATGCTACTAGAGAACAGAATGATTAATGGAAATGCTTAAGAGTATGAAAAAAGTAGTTCTCATTTGTGATATCCTCTATTATTACCACAGTGGAAAAAGAGCTCTGACAAAATCCAAATCCAAGCAAAATTAAATTTTCAAACGAGGTTGCGGAAACTGGACATGGTTCTTCAGTTAGCTGTCTATTCAGAGTTAAAAATATACACCTAGGAACATTTTAATAATATGCTTATTTTTGAAACTAAATTTTACTTTTTCATGCTGTTCTAATAATAAAATTGAAATAGCACTGACATATGGCAATATGACAAGTGGTAGAACTCAGTAGGTACAGCTCTTCCTAGAAAAATGGTTTGATTTAGAAGAAATTTATCTTCAACATTGATACTTTTGAAACTATCTGCCACCTGTGGAGCCATGTGAAGCTGTGACTTTGAGATGCAGGGTTTAGATATTTTGCTGGATCCTGGACCATAAGGTTTATATTCAAACTGTGGAACACCAGTGCATGACTTCATGCCAGGGCAAGGTCTGGAAGTATCCCAAATGCTGCCTCTTGCCTCCCCCTGTTGGATTCTCATCAAAAGGCAGAGAAGAGGCCCAGGGCATTAGGAAGCTGGACCTGGTTTGGACAGGCCTAGAGGAGTCCATCATCACACCAGGGTGTCCACATGAATTGCAAACTAGTTGCAGTATAAAAGTCTCCCACATTCACCTTATCAAGAAATACTTCACTGATATCAATGCTATTCAAAAGCAAAGGAGACATATTCTACACAGAAGGCTACTCCTCTCCTTTGCAATTTGGGAATAACATGAGCAAGCAGGAGACTTGTTTTAAAATATATTGTCAGGGGTGCCTTGTCCTTGCAGGCTGAACGAAAGCATTTATTACAATCCTCCCTGGTCTTTTCTTCTTGCTCTGGTGTAATATTTATATAAACTGTTGGGAGCTGCCCATAGTTCCCCAAAACACATTATTTGCAATTGGAACTGTTACTTGTGATTTCAAGGTAGCTCATGGCCACTATTTTCTGGTTACTTGAGAGCAGAGAAACAGAATCCCCAAATGTATTTTCCACCCACCAGCACAGAGTGCTTGTTCAAATGCAATGACAGCCAAAGCAGCTGCATGAAACTGACTCGGCTGGTTGTGACCTTACCTGCTTATTTCATAATGTATAAAAGTGCAGACACAGTGAGACACAACACACATTACAACAAAGTAGTGCTAGTTTGCAAGCTAAAAAGTAGTGGGACAGGAAAGTATGAAAGCTGTCTAACATTTTCATTGCTATGTTTTGGCGCCTTTTTTTTCCCCTTAAGGGTCATGTCTACGTACATCTGTGCATTTACAAAATTATTATAATTGAGTACAATTTCTTCCTAACCAAAGGACAATGTAATCAGTGCAGATAGTAGAATGGGTTCTTTTCTGTATTATTATCTCAGCTCTTCTACCACAGTAATCAAATGTGAGTAAGATATTCCAGCAGAAATGTTTTTATACCAGTTTACCTACACTCACCCTAGAGCTGGTAGTTAATATGGTGAAACATCACATGTAAACAAACCTTTTACATTCCATAGGTGAAATTGTGTCTTACCAACTTCAATATGACCAGGAATGCCCAGCTGTACAGATTTCCCATTAATTAGATTGGATTAACAATGTTTGCTTACCTCATAGCAGATCAGGGAAGATTATTATATTTTCAATCTTTTTAGGATGAAAAGTGCTATACAAAGTAGTAACCACTGCAAAAGAAGCTGTGATGATCTACAGAGAAAGGTACTGCTTAGCTATGCCATGCTTTCCATTGGAACTGCCTGTTCACAGGCATTAATCTCTTACTGAAATCTAACAAGTGAATGCTTTCCAGAATTCAGGATTTTTAGGTCTGAGCAAAAGCAATTGCAGTGCTTTGTAGTGTGCAGTGAGTGAAAAAAACTAAACTTACAAAATCATCAATTGTGTCTCTTCCATGGTGAAGCAGTAATTTTGTGAACAGAGAAAGCTGCATTTTTGGCCCTGTCCAAAGCAAATTTCTGGGGCTGCCCCAACCATGACACATTTGTTACCTCACATTGGGCACATTCATCTTTCCACTGAGAAGTTACAGGTGATTCCCTTATGATTTACAACAGGGACTATTGACCCCACAGATGTCACTGGGTTTTACACAGTAGCACCACCATAGAAATGTAACAATTTTACTTTATAATATTGCAAATAATCAGTTTCATTTTCCCTACAATTAGCAGCCCTTAGAGCAAATATTGCATGTGCTGCAGATCTGGCTTTGAAAATGCCATTATACATGAACATGCTTGATATTATTATAATAAAGTGAAAAGGATACAGATAGAAAAATACCGAATTAGTACCTGTGTTAGAAGAACAGCCAAGAGCTTACAATTGTACATCTTTCTTAATTTTCTCTAATTTTTAAAAAGTGAAGGGGAAAGCAGGAGTGGCAAGATGTGATGTTTCCCACAAAACTACAGACCCACATCACCAAAGCAACTGTAACATAAAGGGAAAAATGCTGCTGAAGAGCAGTCTGCAGAAGAAGCAGCTTTGTGTTGCTTGACTCACACTTTCTTTTGCTAAGGGGGAAATTTTTGCTGATACTTAGATTAATAGTTCACTGTTAATTATTTAAAATATACTTTGTCTTCAAGAGAAGACTATTGTTATTTGAGAGGAAAAAAACAAATTTTCAATTTACTTTTATTATTTTATTATCTAACTAATCAGTGGAAAAATATGCAAATATTTTCCATAACATGCTTTTCATAATCATTCCATGAAAAACAATATTCTTTAAGTTTACATTTAAAATTGCTTTTATTGCTAAGCTCTGCTGCCATTATGTTGCATAGGGATTTAATCACTATTCTTAGTGTGCATACACTTTCTATTTATGCCAATTAATAAACACTGATTGAAAAAAAAAGAAATGCATAATTGTTTTTAATTTTAATTTTTCACAAGAATTGTTTCAGCAAAGTATTTGTTACTTTTATGGTGACATAAGTACATTTCCATTAAAACTAAGTCAACAGCAGAAGATTTAGCTGTGCATTTTTTTTTCTTTTTCTTCTTATTTGAATATATGAAACTTATTAAGTTGTGAAATTAATGGAATTTAATAATGTGATTTTTTGTGAATTTAATGAAAATTTTAAAAAAATCAATGAGGTTGGACCATGTATTTATTTCTCTGACATCAGTTGAAGTATGAGTTATATCTATTAGTTCTGAAATTGTAGAGAAAACTGTAATATTCATAGTATGACAATTTCTTACAGAAGCAAGACCAACTAGTAGAATTTCAATTCCCTTGAATTTTGGGGCAAAGTTTGGTGAAGACAGGCCTGGATTTCAGTATGCTTATTAGGAAGCATTCTGCTCACACATTATACTACCTCAAAGTGAAAACATGAGTCAAATAAACAAACAAAAAAAAAATTATTTCTAGAAACAGCCAATGTATCCAGTTCTGATGTACGAATTTTGATATCTGTATAGAGACAGTTAATTGTTGATTCCAATTCTGCAGAAATAGCCTATGTTTGGAGTCATTTGAACACTTGAAATCAGGTGTTGCTTGCAGAAAGAAATTCCTGTACTGCTCTTCTGTATGCTCTTTTCAACATATTTATGAATAAGTGCACTGACAGGTATTAAAAATTTCAGCTGTTTCTGAGTTTTGCCTTCATATTGCTACAAAGTTTTAATTTTCTCTTATCTTTGAAAAAAAATAGATTGTAAGACAATCAAATTTTACAAGAAATGTTTTTTTATATGTTGTACTTTCTTGCTATATATATATATATATAGTGTATATATATTACACTGTTTCCAGCAGGGGAACAGTTAAAGATCATCTGCATATGGATTTTTAGTGTTAAGTTTTAAGTTACAATTGAGAGTCAACCACACCTAATATTAATTACCTTTGTTTTGAAAACTTAGCACTCTCTTCTAAACATGGAAACAAGACTATATTCTGAATCTATATATCTATAATTTATTGACTTGTGTAGGTATCCACCTTAAAATATCACATATTACTTGGAAAATGTGCACATATATTCTGTTCATATCCTGAATGTTCCTCCTTACAATTATTTTACATTTCTACTGAATATTTTAAAATAAGTTTTTATGGGTGGAATAACCCATTAGTATTGGAAGAGTATTTGTCTCTAATATATATATTTGAGGGTTTGAAATCTAATTTTTTGGTAGGTGGCTCTTTTTTTCCCAAAATAAGAATGTTCAGTGACAAAGAAAATTGGCATCATTTACTCTTTTGTCTATGAGAAATTAAATTGAAAATGCAGGACTAGTATATTATCAACCTGTGACTGTTTATAATTGCGGACATCAATCCCAGTTTTCAGGATAGGTTGTTTTACATTTTTTTTTTTCTCAAAAGCCTCAATAAATAATCTAAAGAGATTTATTGCAAAATACCAAAAGTTTGTCTATGGTGGGGAGGTGGGGGGGGGAGGCTGATTTATCTTAAAAATGCACAGAACTTAGTGTAATGCTGATTCTAATCACACATTTCTCTGAAACTCATTTGAGTGTGTTTTTTCAACAGAGCAGGAGCTGAAAATCTGTCTCGAGCAGAATGCCAAATGTATCAATATGCCAGAGTGGCTCGAGGCAGGAATGGCTCAAGTGTTGCAGCATCAATCTATACTTTCACCACTTTTCTCAAGTTTGCAGCAGTATTTGGGTTGAAATATAGGTACACATGTACTTTGCAATGCCATACCAATGATTTTAATAAATACACTTAAAAAAAGTAGAAGAGAAATTAAACATCTTTCTGTGTAAAAATATAAGATAATAATAGATAAATTGTACCATACAGGCATGGAAGACTGTTGTTAGAAAATTAATTGAAAATTAATTCTTAATCACCTCCACTTCCCTCATAATTTCTGATTCCTTGATGCTCTTTGAAGGTGTTATAATTTTACTAAAATGCAATCTTATTAAACTAAAACTTGTATGTGGGGTTTGGTTTGGTTGGGATTTTTTAGTTCAGTTGAGGTTTTTTGTTGTTGTTTTTGTTTGTTGGGTCTTTCTTGGTTTTTGTTGTTGTTATTGCTGTTTAAGCAATGAAAAAGCATTGGGACTCCTTAAAACACAGCTTTTTAGCTTTCATGATGTGACTGTTTTGGTTTAAAAAATGTGCAACAATAAAATAAACAAATGTATTAAAAGCACACTATGAGCTGGACCTCTACCAAAGAAAGTAAGACCAGTGTCCTGTTCCTAGATGATCCTGTCTTCCCTTAAAACAAGCTACAAACTACATGATTTTTATGGTCCCATCTGGCTAAAAAAAAAAAACAACAAAACCACACAGTGAAAATAAGCTAAACAAATGGATCTATAATTGTTTATAGAATCCATTAACTTGTCTTGAATAGGTATTTCTGAACAGAAAATTGCTATGCATGCATAAAAATGGGGATTTTGTTTACTCATATCAGGCATAAGAATATACAGGTATGTCTTAATTCTTTGCTTTTACCAGAATTTGTTTCTGTTAAAGTCTATAGAATATACTTAAGAGTATGCATATTGTTTTCTTTCCATATTATATATACTAAGCTTTGTTTTGGAAAAAAAAAGAATCAATATCTGTAAAGGATGTATGAAAATAAAACACCTTTTAAGAGAGAATTTTAAAGATCAAGATTTCCAATTATTTTGTGGGCCTTAAAATACACATTTTCAAATTAAAAGATACTTCAAAAATATGTGGATTAAATTAAAAATCCTCTTTGTATTCAACCATTAAAAAAAGAACCATTTTTTTGATGTGAATCTTACTTTTTAACAACAGAATGAAATTTCTATTCATGTTCTTGAATCCACGTGTTCCATATACTTATACAAATATATTTTTACTCAGAATTCACAAAATTTGCTGTTCTTACTCTAACCACTTTCAGAAAATGCAATTATAAATATTTACACCATTCTGGTAACTATTTCACATGCATTTCAAGAGCCAAATTGCATGAATTTTAACATCTTCCAATTAACTGAAGGAGTTCAGTAATAGCCAGATTAAGAGTTTTTTTCCTTCTTCTCAAGTGAAACCACCTGGCAGCTATTCAGCTATTCCTCTTAAGTTTTTTTTTTTCCTCTTTGGTCATTATTTGTAAATCAGTATTTGAAAGGTTTGGAAAGAAGTATTCTAGTAAGGAGAGCAGCACAAAATAATATTAGACTGAGAAAGATAGTATCTAAAGTTATTCAGAATAAATCTGTGTCAAAGAAAGCTATCAAATCAGTAAGAAAATATGACATGTTCAGGAATCATCAATAAGGAATAAGCAACTATTTATATTCTCTAGATTTAATTTTTTCACTTGAAATAATTAGTTTCATTGCCCTGTAGTAATTATTCATTTGAAAATCAGAGCAAAAAAAAAGCTAGATTCATGTAAAAAAGATTACTTCCAAAGCATCTCTTCATCTTCATGGATGAAGAAAATGCATAAGAGCCTGGACAAGTGTATGTCTATTAACTGAAAACCTGAACAGCTGAAGAGGATGTTTGGTAAGGCTTTGTGCCTAACAGAAGATCTTTTTGACTTCTTATTTAACTTATTTCTGATTTTACATGTCACTTCTGCAACATTTGGGGGGGACTTTTAGGGTGGTTTTTATTCTGTTTTATTTTTTCTAGTTAACTTTCCAAAGTCTTATTTTTGGAGGATTGGAACAGAAAAGGTGGGGAATCACCTATCTAACCAAGATGGTTGGACAGAAAAAGAGATGCAAATAACTAAATGAATTTCAAAATGGCATAACCCAATTTTGCATATAAGCTTAACACATAACAGTGCAATATGAATACAACTGTGTGTGTGCAGGGCAGGGTACCAAAAACCTCTCCTTACTATACTTTGTTAGAGCATATGAACAACTTTGTAATGCAGTCAGGGCTGATGCACAGAGAAGTGCATGTGTCTTGTGCATGTATGGAGCTGGATATGCTTTCCCAAACCCTTGAAATCTGCAAATCTCTTGATATTTTTTGCAACAGGCACTCAGTTGCAGCTCTCAGTTAGTTGTCAGCTTTCTGAACACACCAGCCAGGAGTAGGTCTGGCCCATGGTGGAACTAAGCTCCCAGATTTTGTTAAGATATTCCTAAATTTAGACCCCTGCTATTGCAAAATATCAAAATGAATCCTTACAAGTCCAGGCCTAAAAACCTCTAGCTGGTTTCCTTTATCTGACTGAAAACTGTACATTGCCCTTGAATAAAGAGGACAGATATGACCAATTCATCCAGCCATTCAGGTTTCTGTGATTCCTTTCCAAATGACATTTGAAAGTATGGGCAACTTTACCTCCAAAAAAATATCTCCTCCTCTCCCAAATCAAAATAGTAAGGGACATATTTTTAAACTTAGGAAATAAACATTGGCCTTCAACAGCAGGATCCCCACATGTTTGCAAGCAACTGATAGAAGATGGAAATTGTGTGAGCAGATGACTTCAGGGATACAGCCATAAAAATGGTTGAAGCTTAAGAGATGCTGAGATGCTGAGATTGGAAAGGACATACCTCTAGAGACAACTACAGAACTTGGAAACTCATGGTTATAGGACAATTGATACAACTCTCATTTTTCTTTTTCCTACCCTCACTCTGTAATGTCCCTCAGAGAATTTTTAGCTATATAGGACTTCAAACCATTAACAGATGGAAAGCAGATAAAGAAGAAAAAAAAATATTTTCAGGATTCAAATTCTATACCCAAACCTAAATTTACTATAATCTTTCTTCTGAGAAATTATTCATAAAAGGATAAAGCCATCAACAAAAAACCTGCCACCATCAAGCTTTCATTCATGGCCAACTGAGGATATTAACTTACGGAACCTTTTTAAAGCTGTTTTTCTAACTTCATAGAAAAGTGTATGGCACGCACTGCATAGTCCTAGTCTAATCAAAAATTATTTCATTAAAAAATTGCTGCATAGGTGTTTTTTTCCAGTAGAATACACACAGCATTTTAAGTTATCTATCACTTTTTCCCTTTGGACTTTACTGCTTACAAATGGAGTTTCATGCTTCGTGAAACAAAGTCTTTCAGGCTGCTTAGGCAACCACAAGCAACAGGACAGGAAGATTACATCTGAGTCAGAGTCTGAAATGCCAGGCAAAAGCACACCAGACTGGCATATGACACCTCTGGTGCCTGCCCCACAGGAGTGGCAGCTTCTGTGATTTCACTGAGGGTTTTTACAGTTCCACAAATCACTGTCTCTGTGCATCATGCTGACCCAGCTCCTGGAGTCATAATATTTTAGAAAAGATTATCTGTTTCACACTATTTCAAGGTGCCCTATTATTTTTGGAACAAGTGTTGCTATTCTTGTGGTTGGTAGAACAGTACTCATCCAGCTGTATAGTCCTGTCCCCAGTGATTCCCAGGGATGACTCCCTTTGAGAGGATAACAAAGAGGGCTGCTAAGAATAACATGAATGAAAAAAATTATTTCTGCCCCAATGAGCAGAGCATTGCATACCCTGAGGGCTGTGCACAATTGCTGTGTTGACTCACTGAAAAGCAAGAGAATTCATACTGTCTTGAGGGAATGAACCTCTGGTATCCCAACATGCACATAACACATGCTTGCTCCTTTCCTATTCAATCCAGTTCACTGCCTCATTTTTTTTTTTTTTTTGACTAAATACTGAGTAGCAACTGGATTTTCATGCTTTGTTTCCCGTTAAACAAAAATAACAATAAAAAATCCTTTAAACTCATTCAGATAGAGGGGAAATACAAATTCCTCACACAGAAACAAAAAGTATTGAATTTATATTATTCTTTAATATGCAACTGTGTTCTGTAGTCAATCATTGCACATACTACTGAATTGTATGATGTGGCATTAGAGTGGTGCTATGGAGACAGCTGAATCCATGCACTTTTAAGCTCACGTGGGACCACCCTGGAGCAAAGCTAACAGGATAAATCAGAAATTACTTCAAGATGAGGAGTAATTAAATTCACAGGGCTGGATAACGTAAGAGAAGGAACTAAGCAATTATGCAGCTAGAGCAAAAATTATTGTTCATACAAATGCAAAGCACAGCAAATTAACTTGAAGTTACTCAAGAAAACCCTAAGATCACACCAAAGTTATAGATTTATGTTTGACATGACATGGAGTTGTTTTATACCTTGTTGTGAAGGTTTCTCTACAAAAGATATACTGTGGTTATACCGTGGGTCCCACATTTTACAGTGAGTAGTCTTGATGGTGTTTTTTTCTCAGCCAATCACTGATCTAATGTCTGGTCTCTGGAAAACAGTTCATAGCTTCACATTGCTGAGGATGAAACAGGGAGCAGGCACTGCTTGGGCTGTTCTTCACAGAATCTCTATTGGCTGCACCCTGCCAGCACACCCCCACCAAGTAACCAGTTTCTCTTGTAAGCACAGGCATTTTTATGTATAGAGATGCAATGTGAAAAGAACCAGACTAAACTCTTTTCCAAAGGGACACCTTATGTCTGTATTCCTGTAGGAGTTATGCCTGCTCTTAGAGGTCTCACACTCCATTGAACTCACATGATTGAAATTGCTCTCTCCACAAAGATCTCAGTTAAATCTTTATACCAGTCATATTTCCTACCTTTTACTTCTGCCACTGTTTTACAGGTGGCTTAAACTGCTCTGTGGACAGCTTCTCCATGACCCTGTATTGTCACTTCTCCTGTGCTGACACTTGGGACCACCATGCCAATGTCAGTCACACCACCTGGACCATATGGGAAAGAAAGCCAAGGCACAGGACTCACAGCAGCACTCCCCCGAGTGACATAATTGACCTTGGTCATAACTGAAGCATTTGGTAGTTTAATAAATTTTACAGAAATAAGATAATCAAATTATAATCACAGCTTTGCTATTTGAGTATCCCTATGACTATTTCAGCACTCTATGAAACATGGGTATTAGAAGGATTTCCATGCACTTAATTTCTGACAAAATAGATATCCTTTCCTGTGCCCTGAAAAAAAAAAAAAAAAAAAAAAAGCCAGGCTTTCATGAACTGCAGTTCAAATCTTACATTAAACATGACTGATTTTCTGTCTTACTTCAATGGTAGAGATTTCTGGAGATTTCAGTAGGAGTTTGCAGCACACATCAAAACATACATATCTATTTGTTTGGATTCCCACAGACTTGCTTAATTCCCACTGAGTAACTAGAAACATTCTGGTTGACTTAAATAGCTTTTTGATCCATACCAGTCTCTTTTGGAGTAGCCAAATTCTGTTGAATGAGAACTAGCCCGCTAAGAGTTATCACAGTATGCATCTATATCCTTGTTTCATGAAACTTTTTCTTCCCTGCTACCACCATTAACTTTCCGAAATTGTACCAAGAGTTCTTCTCCTAATCATAAACCTTAAATTCTCTCTACAGCCATCTTATTCCAGTTCCAAAGAGAACTCCAAAGAGATTTTGATTAACACGACAAAAGACAATTTGCATAATCAAATTCCATTAGAAAAATATTACACATTCACAAATCCCTTGGTATGTTTCAGTCAGCATTTTTTTCGTAATTTTGTAAAATGCAGTATAAATTGACCAAAACCAGTCTTTATACTGCTCTGTGCTTACAAGAAGAAAATTTATAAATTTGGACTCTTCCTATTTACAAGAAGTACTCAAAAAAATCTACTGGTTGTTAGAAAGCATTAGAATCAGAAACAGAGGGGCAAGAAAATTAGTTTCTGTACTGTACAGAGTCTGACATTTATATTTAGTCTACTTTTTCTGAGCAGAAATTTTCCACACTTTGGGCCATTTCATAGTCTTTTATGACATGGAAAGCAACAGATAATTTTCTTCTATCAGATGCTAGCGAAAGAAAGAGTTCTAAAATTTTATCATTAGTCTTGTAATCCACAAACCAATCTTTCACTTTTCAAATAATACAATAATCATATTCAATAATGTGTTAATATTTCAGCCTTAAAAATTTTATCTGCTCAGGATTATCTCCTGTTTTAACAGCTCTTTTTATAAGTCTATCACAGTTTTTCACTTTCTAAGGTCTCTGACACTAGAATCCTTGAAATAACAAGATGAATACATTTTAATTAAAAAACTTCAGAAAATTGCAGCATTCTATAATTGTTGATGATCTACTCTGTCTAGGCCACAGTGATGTCACAGCAGTGTCATATTGGATGATATAGTTGTTTTTCGTGCAAGATACTGCATCTCCTCCAAAGATGCACCTTTCATATCATGACAATATGAACTTTGTTAACAGTCCAATTATCATAATTTTGTTATTTTTTCCTGTTGTAAATTCTCTATGAATTTGCACTTTGCTGCATGAAGACATTTTGCATTCTTGCTTTTCCTCTGGTTAAACTGTGTTATTCCTCTGGTTAAATTGTATTTAGTACTTGCTCATACTGCATTGTATTTGGAACTGCAAGGCTCTGCTCACAAAATAGTTGTAAAGAGATGGGAGAAGTTTTCAGCTCTCCAGAAAACACGCAGATGAACATGATGTTCTACATGCACAAAATGCAGCAGGTCCCACCCAAGGAGTTCAGTTTTATAATTTATCTTCTTTTTCTTGATTTGACTGAGGAAAAAAGAAGAAAAATAACAGAATGTGAAAAAAAAAAAAAATCAAACAACCTTTTTATATATTTTTTAAAAACCCTGCTTTCTGAATAATCCCAACTGGAAGCCAAAAATATGGAAAGTAGCTCTTTTCAAATTTTCTCATTTGTCTTGCTTCCTTCAGTACACTTAGGTGATGGCAACTGGTTTTTCCAATAGATTTGAAGTGGCAGGGGTCAAAGGGGCAGGGAAAGATGATATCTGTAGTGTGGATCATCTTAACAAGGCCCAGAATCTCTTACCACAGCGTTTTAGACTGGAAAAAGAAGAGGAAACCTGATAATTCTCAGTATTCATTGCCATGCCTGCCTGAAAGAAGATTATCTGCCTGAAAGCTAAAGTATGTGTAGCAAAAAGAAGTTGCTATGCATCATCTATAGTCAAATATGTGGCTGTGATATTCTGCTAAATTCTATTTATGTATAATAAGGTATATATAGAAATGCCATTGTTATGAGAACACAAGGTAGCTCCACGTAGATTAGCACTGCACGTTTTTTTTTTTTTTTTTTTTTTTTTTTTTTTTTAAATACAAAAATCTAATGGACATTTTAGGTGAATTTGGTCCATCAAATGAGAAAGATGAGAAGGCTTAAATTTAAACCTTACTTTCACTTCACAATTAAAAAAAAAAAAAAAAAAGTGATGTTAAGTGAAAAGTTTCATTTGTTGAGATTAAGTTATTAAATGTTGGTCAAAAAATAAGTCAAGGAAAATGACAGGCTGGTTTTAAAGCCGTGTGGTGTTTTCAAGCACATGAAATTGTTTATTTGCATACATATCGTACACTGTAGAGCACAGTTGCTTCCACTAAATCACAAATGTGTGTCTCAATATGCCAAAGTATGATGAGTCATGCTTTCGGAATAAAATGCATAATCACAGAACAATTGCAACCTGTGGTACATGGATCAATGCATTGCAGCTGAGCTACCTCCTGCACCTACCAGCAAATGTGTATCAGTCCCCTGGGTTCTGCCAGAGCATGGAAAGAAAGCCAAAACCCTGTAGTCTATTAGGAATACAGATTCAATATATTTTTCCTAATTACTTTTTAATTTCCATCTCATTTATGTACAGTAGCTACAGAAGGAAAAAGAGTTCTATTCCTTATTCTGCTGCTGTCTCACATATTTGACCTTAGTCATATTACAATTACTCTGTTGCTTAATTGATTCTTCTGCATCATATGCATAATTAAAACTACTTGTCTTTTAGGTGTTAAGTGGACCTAAGATTGCCTTTTACACTGTGAGAGAAATGTTTTAAAGAAGAAGCTCAAATGGATATTTTTTTAAATTCAAATTGTTACTTTAGAGTTCTGAGCTCAAAATTAATTTACTAAATTATTTAGCTTTGTCCATGAACTACATATTGCTTAAAAATGTTCAATTCTAATGCAATTTAACTTAAACCTTCTTTTTAGTACTAGAAATATCTTTCCTTTTTTGTTCAGCTAACGAAAAAAAAAAAACAAAAGGAACCCACAGGCTAGGAAAAAACTTTTTTTGTCTTTCTTTTTTTATACTGATCTGTAGGATATTGTCCTGACTATCAAAAGAAAGACCTCATTTCAAAGTTTTATATAAGGCAAATAGGATTGCAGAGTATAGATCAAAGTGTATAGAATCTTCCTGGAAATTAAGACAATGAAAATCAATGGCCATTATAGGAGTAATTTTTATAGAGAAATAATAGTTTTTATTGCCCCTAGATTGGATCTTACTTTATTAAATGTACCTATTGACTTCTGTGTGATCATCTATACACTAAGGAAATAATGCCATGGGGATTTTATTTTTCCTTTATTGTGCAGTCTCATTCCAAATACAGGCAACCAAAATATCTAAGACTGCCTGGGATTCAAGAAAAAGTAGGCAAGTACAATAGGCAAAGAGGCTGAATATAATATATTATGACTAGATACTAAATACAGAATATAAAAATTTTGGTATATTGTGTGTTCTGTAATGATGGTAAGACAGATGAGTGACTAGCACAGTTATTGTTACTTCACTCAACACTTACATTAAATTTTGCTTTGAGATGCTGACCCTGCCATTTCTCTTGTAGATAAATTATACCTCACTGTCAGTTCTGTGCTTAAAGCAGTCTTCAAAGGAAAATATAATTCCAGATGCACTGTATGTAGAACAAGACGTAAATCAAGTCTTCTCTTCATTCTCTTGTTTTTCCTCCTTGTGGTCCTCTGCAAATCAGCAGTATCTCTTGTCACGATGTCACCTCTGTCACTCAGCCTTCATCTTTGTGATAGCAGTCAAAAATATCCAAAAGTGAAATGCAGAAGACTCTTCTGCAGACAGAATACAATATCAGTGCTGTCTTTTCCTGTTCTTACTTATCAGCTGAGTTTACTAAATACAGAATACACTGTGTATCAAATGCAAAATCATCCGGGAAAATAGTGCATGTCAAGTGGTCAAAAATGAGAATTAATGCAACTGTTAATGGGTATTTTATAGATATATGCTTCAACCTATGACCACCATGAAACCTGATACTGAAAGAAAATTTAGACAGAAAGAGGAGAATATATCTATTTTTAATAACTTGAAATATTCTGTGAGAGGATATGGCTGAAAACTGTCTTATGAAGGATGGACATGGCTCACATGATTTAAATTTATTCTCTGAGTTGTGCTGGAACATGCATCTGGAATTGGAGGTAATGCCTTGCACCTTGATTGAATAAAAGAATGTGTTCTGCAAATGAGCCACAAACTGAAAATATGTATTTCAGCCTATTAGGAAAAAAAACCAAAAAAACCCTCCAAAACATACATTTGCAAAAATGTAGGATGATTTTCAAATACTTGTCCTTTCTGTTGAGAGAAGTATTTAACCTATTTATAATATATGTCTATTGTCAAAGCAAATCAATAAATTTCATGGTACAGCGCTAGTTTTATTAGTCATACCTGCATATATTGTGCTTTCTTTAAAATTCAGAGCATTGTAAAGACCAGAATCTCATGCAACAATCTTGTTGGATCTCCCAAATTGTTGAAGCAAAGCAGAGTTCTTCTAACTACTGATGCAGAGATGATGGTTAAAGTGCAATAGTTCTGATTCTATCTCATAGAAGTGACTGGAAAATATCAGTATAAAACAGGGTAAGTTTGTTGTTATACCACAGGCAGAACACTTACAACAAACAGTGAGGTGACATAAGAATTCTGAGGGCTTAATTTAAACATAAATTATTTAACATTACAAGCCTTAAACTTGCGTTGCTAGGGACTTTATGGTAAAACTCATGCTCACTCTGATTTGAGCTGCTTGAGCGTGCTGAAGTGATAAAGTTGATCTTGCTTACAAATTAAATTTTTAAAGCTGGTAGATTAGTATGACCACACTTGATCCATATAAAGTACTGAAGCTTTCTAGATTCACATGGGATTAGGAGACAAGCCTTAAGTAAAACCTTTCTCTAACTGATACTTATGCAGACACTCAAAACCCAATTAGGCTGTGCTGCTTGAAGGTGTGAGTTCTATTGCTAGCATTACCTCTATCAGGTAAGGTTTTTAACCTCTCTACATATAATTTCTATATTCTATAGAAAAAGGATATCATCATCTCCCATACTGTTGAAAGGCTTTCAGATAAAAGACTCTATGTAGCTAAAAAAGCAGTGGTAAGTCATGGCTATCAATATATGGGTTTAATTTAAGCAAAGTGGAATATCACTCTGTGTTCCATTGTATCATTGTATGCCTCCTAAAACTGTTGTATGATCTGTTCTCATGATAACTTGAGATGTCTTGTGACACAGGTTGAAAACACAAAAGAATTCTTGTTATAATGCATACTGTGGAATTAATTTTCTCATCACTTTTATCTAACACAGCCTCATAAAATACCTTTTATCTAAAAATAGCTTATATGTTCAAGTGTTGGTCAAGCCTGGATGTAGACAAATACATCTATTAAATTTTTCTGGTGTTGGAAATCAAGGGAAGTTCTGGCATGAGGAAGAGAAAAGGGTAATGAAAAACCCCAAATTACCATCATCCTCATGTGGTCCATGCTTACGTGGTCCATGACACTGTCTATTTGCTGAATGCGTGTCCATGCAAAGTTTGTGGTACACAATGAAGATTATGGGACAAATTTATATAAAACTTTTTATTCTCCTTATCCACGAAAAAAAAAAAAGAAAAAAAAAAAAAGAAAAACAAAACAAAACAAAACAAAACTAAACAAAAAGATGTAAACCTAAGATTAGTATTTTTCAACTTTTACAAACAGTTTGAAATTTCAGTAGGGAGCTATGATGCAAAGGTTGGTTTGCCTGCATGGACATCTGAGCCGTGCCACACGGCTGCCTCTTATCCAAGTGCTAACCTGCATTAAAAGCCTTGTGGTGTCTTTCCAGACAACTGCTCCCAGAACATCACATACTCCCTCCCTGCATAACAATGAAGTCAGCTCGTCTACCAAATGATTGGGATGGACCCCAGCAGAGTGTGACAGATGTTTTCAGACATATCAACAGCTGCCTTCAGGCAAAGATTGATCCACAATTCCATTAATAGTTTAACAGCCCTTGTCAAAAAATTGGATCACTAACTTACAATAGCCAATTATGACCTTTTGATCCCTTCATTTTTTTGTGTGTTTCAGCATGGATACTGTTAGATGCATGATGCTGATAAACTGTAGAGACATAAATTGTCACACATGTTGATCCTTTTTTGTTCACATTATCTGCCCACTTCTTTTCTATATATCTTCTAAAAACCCACATGATTCCACAATTAAGAGTCTTAGTCTTAACAGCCATGAAGCTGTCTTTAGGGAGAGACTGTTTTACCTTGTATCAAACAGCAGCAACTTTGTCAAATTCTTAGTGTAATAGTGACCAGGAGAACGACCTGACTTGTGATGTGACTTTAGTGGTGAACTCATAGATGCCTTGAGCATATGGGACCACAAGAGTAGTCCCAAAAACTGTGGGAATCTCCCACACTGGGGAATCTGTCAAATCTTTGTGCCAGCTTCGTGAACCTTCTTTTCACTCACCTTGTGTCAAAAAATACAAGCTATGAATGAAGCACCGAAGGAGGTGAGGATGCTGAAAGGCTGAGTGGTGATACTGACACAGCCTGCCAGGGATTGCTTTGGCCCACAGCAGAACAAGGTAGGATCCTGGTCATTGGTAGCATTATCTTGGCTGAAGTGCAGTGTGGATGTTACAGACCTCACAGCTGAAATGCAGGACTGTGCATGGCAATATGTGGGTCAGGCATCCCAGGACTGCTGTCGTGAAGACTATTCTCAAAAGCAGCCTGTAGCTATTACACCTCTATGATAACCCCTACACAGAGCCAGAGAAGGATCCTTGGCACAATGGAAATCTAAAATGATTAATTTGTTCCTCCTTTTTTTAACCAAAGGCAAATTGTATCACACTGTCAAACTATTTTGGCAAGTGCTGCATAAAAGCTGGTGAAAGGGAGCTTGTATGCTTACCTTAGCTTAATTTTTCTCCTTGTTGTGTCCATTTTTAGCAGGTCCCACTGGGATGTAAGAAATGGAACTTAGGCCTGGAGGTAGTAGAACATCAGCAGAAGACAAGGAGAAGGGCTGCACCTTTACTGTTCCTTTCTGTGTACAATGTGCAACAGCTGCTCTAGAAACAGCTGGAAGGAAATAATTAGCATAACAAAAAGATATTTAGTGTTGCACCAGGAAAAAGATTTTCAGCAAATGAGACCTGGGTCTTCAAATATCAAGAGAACTAAATATATTTAAATGGATTCTTTCTAGTTGAAACCTAGTCGGCTAAAAACAGTGAGATAAATGTCATGTCAGGTAAGCCCCTGAGCCCTCCAGTAATTTTGTTACATGCTAGTCACCACCTCACTTACTCTTTGGCCAGCAAAGTCTAGGAATAACAGAACAGAGCAAAACACAAAATACAAAAGAGGTGTAATTTATTGTTTTTATTAATTTGCTGACAATATTTTGTGGTTTCTGATCAGTTTGAAGGATAAATGAGGAAAGCAGCAAAAATAATTTTTTCATTTAAGAATTTATTAAATTTAGTAAGTAAAAAACTACCTATTCTTCAATTTATTGAATCCTGTATTCCTTTATTTTGTCTTTCCCATTAGCACACATCACCAACATAGCATTCTCCTGTTTACTTTCTTATAAAAGCAATGAACAACTAGAAACATTTTCCTTTTCCCTATTTCCTCACCATAATTCTGAATCCCTCAAAGTAATCTAAAACCCATAATTTCACCAGCACAATGGTAAAAACACATTTTCATTTGAAAAGCACCATGTTTGAAATCCTCTTTGTGTTTACAGAATCACAGAATCATTTAGGATGTAAGAGGCCATTGAGTCTAACCATCAACTTAACACTGCCAAGCCCATCTCTAAACTGTGTCCCTCAGCGCCACATCTACAGGGCCACATGTCTAGGGTCATGTCTTTTCAATTTCTCCAGAGATGGTGACTCCAGCACTTCCCTGGGCAGCCTGTTCCAGTGCTCAAAACGTTTTTGGGTGAAGAAATTTCTCCTAGTATCCAGAATAAAACTTCCCTGGTGCCACTTGGGGCCATTTCTTCCTGTCGTGTGGCTTTAACTTGGGAGAAGAGACTGACAGCCTTCGCTAGAGAGAAGAGACACTACAGCCTTCTTTCAGGTAGTTATACAGAGGAGTTTGCCCAAGAAATTAGTCAAAGAAACTACCTCAAGGATTAACATTTATTTACTCACTAAACCACATTTATAATTTAATTCTATTATAGAGGTAGTAAAGACAGTTTCTAACAGCCACTTCATTTCCCCGTCTTCTGATTTTTAATAACTCCAAGTTAAACTAATATTAGCAAAAGACTTCTTTAAAACCCCGAGTTTAAAATTTCCATGTACAAAACTGCCCACTGTCATTGGAATGACGGGAAAAATGTTAAAGAGCATTAAGCAGGAAATGAGGTCAGGTAATTTGGGATGTTCATTTCAATGCAGTAAGTTATCCTATGTTATTAAAGGCTTTTGGAGATGAAACTAAATAGTATCAAATGAATAATTACTTTTTAATTTATTTTTTTTCTAAAGGTGGAATGATTGTGCCATCCAGACTAAAGTCCAGGATGATTGAGCAGTATAAGGAGGAGATAGCAAAATATGGGTGTCACAAGTTGGCCTCACAACAATGATGATCAAGAAGGTCCCTTGAGATCTATCAGCATCAGGGGATGGTTGCAGGATACAGCACCTCCTCATTACTGTGGCATTGGCTCCACAGAACATCGAGCTGAGCACACAGGGCAGGTCAGGATGGCTGCAGTCATTCTGGACTTTCTCCATCTGCCACCACTCATCAGCACCTGCAGGTGAATGGGCAGTTGTGGTTGAACTAACACCACCAGAATAATTCTTATATCTGCTTTCTGATTGCCATATCCTCATGCATTCTTTAACTCCTTCCTCTGGAACAGTAGCCACATCCAGAACAACTAATTCAACTTGCTGCCTACTGTCTGTACAATCCCTATATGGCTTCTTTCCTCAGGGCAAACAGGGTCCTGCAAACAGCCACAGCCACTGAAAGGAATGACACTAATGATGCCAGGAGCCTTTGCCAGGGACAAATCATAACAATTGGTTACTGTCAAATATTCTCTTCTCCCTGCTTAACTGAACATTAGAGAATTGTCAAATGCTTTTTTCCTCAGGCTAATGTCAAAGCAAGAGCGCTAGGTTGATAGTCTTGCCTATACATTTTTTTGCAATGTCAATAATTAAATTTAAAATTAAAATTCTATACTTTTTTACTCTGAAATTATCAAATACCATAAGAAGAGTCTATATATATTATCATCTTGAAGTTCATGACCATGAGATATATTTTGTTTGGAAAAAAAAATCCCTAAACCACTTCAAAGCTAAAAAGAAAAACACTTCTGAAAACGATCACGAAAACATCACATGAAATAGTCAGATATCTAGGCAAAAAAAAAAAAAAAAAAAATTAAAAAGAAAGAAAAAAACCTGGCATGCAGACAGACAGACATTCCATGCAAAAGAAGTTCTAGTTAATGTCATTTTGCAAATCTGACACTATTTCCATCCCCAAAATATCCCTGCTCCAGAGAATATGTAAGACAGAGCAGTCAAAGAACTTTCATAGTAATTTTTTTCTTTTGGGGGGAAAAAAAAAAAATAAAAGAAAAAGGTTAAATTTATTCTCTTTGGAAAAGAGAAGACTTTGAGGTGACCTACTTAGCTTCAGTGGTCTTTGTTACTTGGCAACATATGAAATAAGATGGCAAACAGAATAAATGTGTTTAAGAGCCAGGAAAGACATTTTTATAGACAAAGGGGTTAAATTATATAGTTACAAACCAGAGAGGTGAGGTTAAAATAAATCTAAAGGATGCAATGTTACCGAGGCATGTGGCCTTTTCCTGACCAACAATTTTTTATGTCCTTTTGATAGGTTTATTAATCGAAATAAAATACAAAGTTTTACATGCGCTGGCTCCAGTGCAGTAAGTGAAATGGTAGGTATAAGAAAGAAAAATATGAATTTCATAAAGCATTTTTCTCATTAATGCCTACATTTTGTTTTCAGAAGTAACCACATATTGTCCACTGATAGGAGGTGGTGAGGAAGGCATCTTTAAATCTATTAGGACAAGTACATGACTATTTAAAACACTGCCTTTATCCCATCCCAATTCTCTCTTGCCCCCAAATGTCACTATTCTTATCAAAGCCCTGTTCTTCAGTAACTGCTAATGTCATCTAGACACAGAATTATGCTTTGGACATTTAAAATTTCCCAAAAATGTGTTATAAGACTTTTTATTCCTGTGAGAAAAAAAGAAATGAAAAGGATTAAACAACAACAAAGACTTTTAAGGTGGAAGACCAGAAGAGGCTACTCTAATCCTGCTTGACATTTATCTCCCACATTTTGGTATGTTTTACAGTGTTCAATTCAATTAATTGCCCTCTTTGATTATCTGCATAGCATCACTTTAGAAAACTAGCTCAAGATCAATCTTAGTATATTGTATGAAAACAGTTATTTTGAAGCATTTCCAGTGGGACAGTTGAAGTAAGAAGAAAGGAGTTAATTCTGGAGGCAGGATCTGTTAGTGACTGTGGACAATTCCATGAAATTGGATTCCTGCACACAGGAACCAGGAAGATGCTGCCCTTGGCAAGGTCAGGAGGGCTTTTGGATGCTTTCTTGGGGAATTTACAGCAGAAGGCGACATCAGAGAGCAGATGGTGCAACCCAGAAAGTCATGGTTGTTGCCTGGGATTTAGGCACCTCTGACAAGTGTTTGGCTGCTGGCCAACCTCCCTCATTTCCTCATACCCACTCCAAAAATAATTACCCTGTGCCCCCACTGGCTCAGCTCCTGGAGAAGGCAGGAAGGGTGAGGGCAAGATCCATACAGAGGACATAGATTCCTCATGAGTCTGGAAGATCCAGACTCAGAAAGCTTGTGACTAGTAAATTTGTTCTCTGTATGTACCAAAAGGTGTATGTATATATGTATACATGTATATGCAGTATATTTTGAACTGCTCAGAACTAGTGAAAATTATTTCTTTTTACCTGCAAGGAAGCTTCATCCACTCATAACCTTAAACAAGATTTTAGCAAAAGATATTCTTATATCACTAATAGAAGAAGAGATAGTTGAAACTACAGTTCATTGTAAGCACTCAGGTTTTTAGATTAAATTTGATCAAATCAAGCAAATTAAAAACCATTAAAATACTAAAATTTACTAGAAAATTACATTAAAAATTGCAGTTGCATGATTTGTTAAATTTTAAACTCATTTACAAGTGTCTTCTGAGGTGAGTTGTTACCTTGGGAAAATACTACTAGAGAATTATATGAAGCAACATGGAGAGATGCTACATCATTGCTATAGAAATGCCAGTAGAAAAATTAAATAATTGAATTTTCTCAGTCACCCCCTTTTACTTGCAAATCATACCAGATTGGCCTTTTTGAATGTTTAATGTGTATTGTCATAGAGGGAAATGTGAGGAGTATGCAGTACTTTGTTGTCCTGTCTCAAGAGAACAGAGAACCAGGAAATCCCAATCCAAAAGATGAGAGAAATAATGCTCGGTGTTTTTCAAACAACAAAAAAGGAAGCAAACATGCTCAATACAACTTGGAGATAAATGTTAATCTCAATTGTTTTAGCTTTGATTATCCAATAGTCAACTTGTTGAAAACTGAACATATTGTTCTGCTCCAATTTCAAAACTCAAATAGAAACACATTTTGCTTACAATGAACTTTAATTGCCTGAATTTTTCAAAGTACCCTTGAGTCAGCTAGATAATAAGGGTTTAGCTCTATTCAGCAAATATAAGCAGAAAATACACATCCATGGTGCAGCATGATGCAGTTGTTGCCAGCTCGGACAACAGCAATGCTTTCTAAATATATAAAGATTTTCTTCCATGAGAGACTTGAGTTCAATCTCTTCATTGAAACAGGATAGATTAGATACTGAGATGAAGAAAATAATAATATTTTCATGGCTTTTAATGAATGCAGTGCACATCAGTTAAGAATCTCTATTCCTTATAACAGTAATCTATGCTTCAAGGAAATCCCCTTTCTGCATTGAAGTCCATCTTAATGGTTGATTACCTTTTGCAATATGGTAACAACATACACTTAGAATGAATTGCTTTAAGTGTAAATTTTAGGTTGTGTTTGTGGTTTTTTTCCTGTAATTCATTTTTAGCACACCATTTGTGATAAATATATTGACTTTTATCTATTGAAGGAGAGATTGTGTTTGAACCCCAAACATGATAATATTTATGATAATAATGTAAAAATGACAAAATGCTGAGATGGATCATAGGTCCCCTGAAGTGTTATTTTGTAGATTATTAGCAGAAAA
Organism: Erithacus rubecula; assembly: GCF_903797595.1. Classification (NCBI taxonomy): domain Eukaryota; kingdom Metazoa; phylum Chordata; class Aves; order Passeriformes; family Muscicapidae; genus Erithacus; species Erithacus rubecula. Next base: position 69,859,969 of record NC_136689.1, read on the forward strand.
TTATTGATACTGCTATGAACTGATACAGGTATGCTGAAATCTGTCAAATTTAACTCCTGCTGTGTACCTACTAGCATATCCAAATTTAAATACCAAGAGAAACTTTTATCTTAGCATGATATATCTCCACCTTAAAACACTAGAAATGTGTCTTCTAGCTTACAGGACTCATGGTTAGACATGAGCATAGTTTATGCCCCTCCTCTCATGAATTTATTGACTAAGAGGAATGACATTTTCCTGCTCATTGCCAAACTGCTCAGCACTTCAGAATCACATCAGCCTTTGGCTCAGAGTTCAAGCTCAAGACAAGAAACATGGCAGATTTTTTTAACTTCTCTCCTCACAAGACTTGTAATGTTTTTTGTTGTTGTTTTTGTTTTGTTTTGTTTGGGTTTTTTGCTTTGTTTGGGTTTTTTGTTTTTTTGTTTTTTGGGTTTTTTTAGCAGTTCAACATGTAATAAAATACATTTTGTAAATAAATTATTTTATGTTGGCAAAAAACTTAATTCTAATAGGAAATATACATTCCCAATCAACATCACTTCTTTATAAGGTGTAGTGGGGAAAGTAAAGGCAAGGAAAAGTTGGCTTTATACTGTGGTGTTGTCAACCAAGTCTTTGCAGATGCATGGGCTTCTCTTTCCAGATAAAGAGATATATACTGGTGATGGCTACAGGGAACTGTGGGTCATATTCCCTACAGAAATGTAAATTTAAATATTTACCAAATGTGTACAGAATATTTCTATCACTGATGGTGGAAATGGTGAGTATTTGCAGGAAAGACCTTTAAAAAAAAAGCATGGAAATAAACTCAACACCCTAACAGATTTATAGTACACAAAACATAAGCTATTCACTTAATACAAGTTTTTCACTGCTATTTTATTTCTAATATGAAAAGAAAGAGTTATTCAATAGAATGTATCTTGAGAAAATCCTAAACCCTGTCGGACAGAAAAGTCTCAAGAAAAATCATAGCTGTGAATATTAAAACCTTCTACAAATGCAAGCAGGAAAAGAGAACCCAGTGATTTTTAATAGGAAATGACAAGTGAATTGTCATCTGAAAGGATTAAGTTAAATCTTTAATCTCCCCATTTCTCTATATGGAAAACACCACCCAAACAATTTCTCTCAAAAAATGATGAAATACTGTTGCAATGTTTTTCACAGAGGCTACTTATTTTCATCAAAAGGTTGTTTTTATGGTTCCATCATCTTTATTCTACATGCATTACTTCTTTAAATCTGTTGCAACATGGTGCGGGAATAGATAAGGTTTACTTTTTGAAAAGTCTTGGTTTTTTACCACATTCTCAGTCCATGTTATGCTGTGACAGTACCAAGAGTAAATAAATCAAAAATTACCAAATCCCTGCACCTCCATCTTTCAGAAGGAACTTGGAGCAGTATCCATGACTAATGTGATTCCAATTCTGCTGGAGATAGTGTCTGGCAAGTGCATATCAGTGGAGTAAAAGCATTTGGCCAAGAAGCTACACTTCAAAATTAGATTATTTTTCTGTACACTGTTTAGGTCTCTAATGTTAAAAGATAAATAAAAGTCTGATGCAAGTAAACAGAAGAAAGATGTTCCTCTTGACAGAAATTACTTCTGTGACCACTCAATGCTCCTCATCTATTCTTGAGTTCAAAAAGAAGCAGAAGACAGGACCAGGAAACAGGGAGTCAGAGAAAAATCTTCCTTGTGGAATCATTCCCAGGACACACAGTATACCTCCCAGCAATTACTTCACATTGACTTTGCGTGCTAGAAAAGTTTCATGGAGGAAAAGTTTTAACCATCATACAAGATTTACATAAAACACATGGTGGGATGGAAATTTGTGAAATGAGTATCTCACACATTTGTTCCTACATGTCCGAAACAATTTCCAGTAGTTGTTGTCTATTCTTAAAAATGTACACTGATGAAAATGTCCAAATACTGATGTATTTCAGTGCTCCAAGGCTCTCCTCAATTTTTGGTGACAAGGCAGAAGAGATATTTCTTCTGTCTTTCTACCATTCCTTGAAGATTGAGGATTACTGTGTTGATGTTTTTTTATTTGCCCATTTTCTCAAGTGCTCACTGCTTTGTTTTCTCCAGGTTTGTGACGTCTAATTCTTGCACATCCGTGTAGTCCTGATTCAGAGCAATAGCCATAAAATAATTATTAGTAGACAGTGCACATATAAATTAATGCAAAGAGATTGCAAACAAATTCAAGAACTCTTCTTTGCCATGGTTTGCACAAATGCTCATTACAAATTATCAGTACTTTCGGCTGCTTAAGATTCAGTAGTTTATGTGAGGTATTATAGCTAGATCATTAGACCAGGGCACCTGTTTTTCTCTCTCTACCTACAATATTTCAGTAGATACATTATTAAAGACCTGCACTATCATATATATTATATATAGGTATTTTCTATTCTCTATTTAAAATTGGATTAAGATCTGTAGCTGAAGATTGATCGTTTTCCAAAAAGATTAAGTTATTTTATGTGCATGGTTGTTTTTAGAAAGAAGCTATGTGATTACTTGCTTTGCTGCAATTGTGATTGTATTATCCTCAGTAGCTTTACTGGACTTCATGCTTGAGTTTCCAGAGCCAAGTGTTTCAGGAATTTGTATCTTCAAAACTTGTGGAGTGCAGTTTGAGTGTGAGGCTGTCCTCTTCCTAGCCTGCAGAACTATCTGACTTCAGGCAGAGTATTCACTGGAATATGCTATATGAATAGCAAAGTATTATGAAATGATAATCCATGGAAAATGTATTTACAACATTTGACAACCAAACCTGTTCAGGGTAGCGCTGACTTAGATTAACAAGCTCATCAAATCGATAAAGCTTTCAGCAGTCATTCCTTTCCCTCCTTCCCCCCATTAGTAATTCATCCAGCAGAAGACCTCGACAGGTCACAGTCAGACAGGACTTGACAGGGATGAACGAAAGAAAAAGGGGAGGTACCTATTTCAAAAAAACTGTTTCATGCAGCCCAGGTATTAAATTAATCTCATGTAATGGTAATAGGGAAGATGAAACATTGTTTCTGTTCACGTGTGGAGAGCCAGGACTAATTGCAAATCTTCAGGAGTTTACCTTACTGAGCAGTTCCTGATACTGTCATTACAAGTGAATTTTTCATCTCCTTTACCCTCAAGGACATTTGAACATTTCAGGGATTCCAGTATCCTTTAAATATGTGAGAATTCTTGCCTAATTTCTAGACAACACTGGTTCTTATTAGTACAGCTAAAGCTTCAGGCAGACACCTGACTTAAAAAACAGAATGCCCTGGAGTACTTAAATGCTACTTGTGCTGCTGTTAGGAGCAGCCACTCCTAACAGTACCAACATCTACAGCTGATGAGGATTTATGATATTCCATATACCCTATAACACTGATAAATATGACATTCACATCCCAAGTCATATGAATTATTCTTGAAGAAACTTTACTATTTGTACTTAAAATATGAAGTGTCTATTTGCAGAGTTAAGAAGATTGAGGGGAGAAGGCTGAAAAAACAATCCTAAAACTCATATAATCTACACTTGCTGTGTAAGGGAAAAAATATTAAATTAAATTGTAAGACTTTGAAAACTGTAGTCCAAGTAATATTTCAATGTTACATGAAGACCACAGAATAATATCCATAAAAACAAAACTATGAAAAGGAGGGGAAATTAAGCAATGTCCAAGTCCTGAAGAGAGCATTATTAAGCAAACCAACAGCTACTATTATTACTATTATTACTATTATTGCTATTATTATTACTTTTATTACTATTATTACTATCATTCCTATCATTCCTATAATTACTATTATTCATATCATTCCTATTATTACTATGATTAATAATTGTTGCTTTTATTTTACTTTAGTTTTATTTCTCTTCTTATTTCTACTATGCCACTGTAAATCTAGAGGAATTTTCTAGGGAAAAAAAAAAAGGAATCTAATTTTACATTGGATATGTTTCTTCTGCAGTAAGCATCATTACAGTTAATTGCAAGCACTAAATGGAACACAAGACTGAGTCTGTTTTGCAATTTTGACTACTGCATTAGCATTTATATTTGATTCAATGTAAATTATTTTTCATTTTGAATATATGCTCCTCACTTTTTATCTACATGCGTGTTGCCAACGAATCAAGATGTGAACTAAGTTAACAGCAATAGCTCAAGAGGTTATAGCCTATTGTCATTTCTGTTCAGAAGTTTGGGTAGTGTGTTCACATAATTAGATTTTGTTTCAATCAAGTTCATAAAATCCTGTCCTACCTGGTCAACTTTTCACTGGGAAAATTCAAATTTAATCTTCCCTTTAAAGAAAGCAAGCTGAGTATTGAAATCTCACTCTAATCCCTGGCAATCACCTGAGCTACTGAGTCTTCTACTTCATCTTTCTCTGAGAGACATTTCACTGTTTAAAAGCAATCAATCTTTGGAGCAGAGACCGAAGTAATTAGTGGCTCTTACGAACAGAATTTTGTCTTACTCGTGTCCTGCCACATCCCTTCTTTGCTTCAGAGCTTTGACCTCTGGTGTTATATATGAGCCGTCTCCATGAATGTACATATGGAGAAAATGAAATCTCAGGACTCTTGAATAGAGAGAGTAGCTATAGTACCTCACAGTAACTGTACTAAGGAGAGGCTGTCAGTCATCCAATGTGTATTTATAATGCTGACAGTGGTGGTGTGCATGACCTTTCTCATGTCAAGACAGCATAAATGACCCATGGAAGAATATATACTTTCATAGTCATTTGCAGATGGATCCTACCCAAAATGCAGAACCTGAGTTTCTCTGATATTTTCAATATGCAGAATCTGACTTTAGATCTTTGTTTTGCTCAGCAGTTTACAAATATTGATGATTTTATAAGTTTTGGGATTTGGTTCTGTAGAAATGTTCTTAACTGTAAAGCCATAATTTCTCCCTTCAGTACATATCAATTCTTACTAAGCCTGCAGGTCTAAGTTAAATGCAACAATGCCTCACATGTAGAAGTGATCTTTTGTTTTAAAGAATACTAGATGAGGAGGGCAAACAAGTTCCCATTTCTCTCAGGTGCTGCTGAATCTAGATATCCTTGGTAATAGCTACTAATTATGTGTTACTGTCTAATCCAACAAGCTGCCGTCATAAGCGCTTCTGGCAGTAGCTCTGCTATTAATTTATATGTTAATTTTCCAGTGATGTTGAAAATTGTAGCCAAAATTTTTTACAATACATTTCCTTGAGCAATCTTCTAATTTTAGATACCATGACTTCATTAAACTTCCATTTTACAGTAATCCTGTGTAAGGCTTGATCCAAACCCATGAAAGTCAATGCATACCTTAATTGTAGCGTATACAAGCGCACACACACTTTCATATAAGAATTTTGGTGCTGGTGCTAAGAGACAAATACAACAGAAAGTTTTTGCAAGTGGTAGTACTTTATCTGTCACTGACATCTGTCCCAAATTTGAGATTCCTAACAGTTTTTTACTGATTTCTGATGTCTCAAAATCTTTTAGAAAAATATTCAATAAAAATAAATAGAAAAAGATATATTAATATAATTTCTAAAAGTCCAGTACTACCAAGCTTATTATTCTATTCAATATTGAAGTTTATATTTTGAAATTTCTTCATGTTTATTCTATTTAACGTTTGAACTTTGACCTCTTTTTTTAATTAAAATGCAGGGTTTCACATGGGAGTTTAGAAAAAAACAAAAGATAGGCAAAAAATATAAACACTTTAATTATGGTGATGATGTCAAATATAATTGCTGGGGCTGAGTAGACAATTATAGTGCAAATTTAAACAGACTTAAGACTGCTTTCTACTTCTTATGGAATACTAAGCACTGATTAATTTTGTGGTGTCAGGTATTTTCTGCAGGTAGTTCTTTGATATTATAGGGCCAATCACCAATGGATCATTGTCCTTCCACATGAAATCTAGATGTGCTTAGTGCAGCATTTTCATTATTTCACTTAAAATGTCAATTTTCTATGTCAGCGCTCAGGATTTATTAAGAAGGCTTATAATTATGAGTTACTTTTAAATCCATTTAAATGCAGCATTAAAATATAGTGTATGGAATTGAATGACTAACATTTAATTGTGAAATTCAAAAACATCTCTCTAGCTACAGTATTTAAAGGCCCATATAGTGACATCAGTGGGCACAAAAATATCAATGTCAACTACAAGCATCTATTTCTGAGCACACATATTATAGTGTCTTAATATTTTCCCTGTGGAATTATGCAGACTTTTTAATACTTACGTGTAATACAAATGTTATTTCAATGTGGCATAAGAAAACAAAGTATGGGAATCTAACTTTTAACTTGAAGCTCTGGCTCTGGAGTCCAGAGGTCCTTCCTTCAACCAATGCAGAAGTCAACCACAAACACTTTGTGGAAATGTGATGGTGAGCCAACTATCCACATGGCCCTGCAAAATTTCTGAAAATGTCCCCTGGGGAAAAAAAAAAAAAAAAAGAAAATAAATAATTCTCATATTCAGATTCAACCCAATGGAAGACTGGCAGTCTAGGAAGCATAGAAAACATTTGTGCTTCCTTTTGCCTGTCAGAAGCTGCCTTTGAGCAACATGCTAAAAGGGCCTTTCTGTTATATCCTGACCCCACCAAAACCTGCCCCACAGACACCCAGAGCTCTTCTGCTCTGCCGTCCATTCCAGCTTTCAGCATACCTAACTCTCTACAGGAAGAAAAATATAAGATTAAAGCTTTCATCCTCAATTCTGAGGAGGTCTCTCTTATATTTGAAAGAGTCTGACACTTTGGAATTTAATATGTTGAGTCTGTCTCCATCATTTATCTTCCTGTCATAGTTGAGGCTTGAGTATTTTCTTTTTTTTTTTAAGTGCCTTTTCTTTACCTATATTTGATTGTAAGAAAGTATTTATTAATAAAGTGCATAGACAACCATGAATCAATGTCCCTGGGAAAAAAGCTCATTATATTAAATATTAGAAACTGTGCAGAAGAGACAGTTAATAAACAATATCTTGCAAAAGATCATAACAAAACAGATGCCTGAAAGAACAATACTATACCAAAAGTGGTTGTAGAAAAAGAGGCTTTATCTGGAAATGAAGCATCTTTTTTTTTCATGTGGCACCTCCTTCTGTCACTCAGTGCAGCCTGCTCAGTATTGACATCAGGGTTTCATGAGGAACTGGTATCTGCTGTCAAAACAGTAGTTACAGAACTCCCTTCCCATCTCCACAAAGCCTCCTGCTATAGATTTCTGGTGGTACATGAGACAAGGAGAGGAAAGAGTAGCATCTGAATAAAAGGGGCAGTAGGAAATGGCTTAGGATAAAACCAAACCTTAAAAACTCCCTCTACAGTGGCTCCCCAAAGCAGTGTTTGAAGGCTGAATCAAACTAAGAATATCAGAATGTCAGAAACATCAGCTCAACCCGGGCTAAGCAATGGTTTATAGACACCACTTCAGACACAGTTATTTGAATTTTATATGTTTTGTATATATGTTTATATGTATAACATATAAGAAACATATGCATATATGTTTTTGCCTCTTGTCTGCTGGCTTACCAGGAGAGAAGACTTGTACTTACATAAAATAATAAATATGATATACACTGAATATCATGGCTTTCAAAATCACCATCATTGTATTTTCTTGTAAGAAGTGAGTAGTGAATGAGCTGTGAAATAGTTTAGCTTGCTGCTTGTTTCCTATGAAGTATTCACCAGTTTCTATCTCTGTATTGCTGCCACACTTGTTGGGCTGGCTGGCAGCAAGGAAGCTGACAAAGTGACAGGAATCCTATCTGCTGTTTACCTTGAGGGTGTCTGCAGAGCAAAAGGAAAATGAGGGCTTTGACCTTACTGTTTGACTTGCTTGTCTGAGCAGGTTGCAATTACAGGCCACCTATCATTTCTCTATATTCAAAAATACAGAGTACAAGTGCAAATGCAGTTAATGAGAGCTTAGAAATAGATGTTGTCTTTTCCCAGCTAAATACAGTGGTAGAAGTAACACTAAGAGTTCCTTATTTTCATGCTAGGGCTACATAGCATATTCTTTATGGGTTTGTGTTTGTGTTGGAGGCATCCATGCCAGGGAAATTAAAGTATTACAAATGTTATATTACAATAACAAAGAGTCGACTTGCCTTTCAGGTGATGGCTATAAAAAGTAGTTTCTGATCCAGAAAACCCTGACTATGTTGGACAAACTTTTCACCCTAGCCTCTTATTACAGGGATAGAGGAGTCTTTCTCAGGTGTGAGTGTCTAGCATGGCACCAGTTAGTAGATGAAGTCAGGCTTGGCATTCTGTACCACTAATAAGGACTGGGCTGTGGATTATCTGTATTGTACAGGGTCAGAACTAGATGGTCTTTAAGGTCCCTTTCAACCCAAATCATGCTATGATAATCATGCTATGATTCTATGTACTGGTGAACTAGTATATCCAAACTAAAATATGTTGTGCTTTTACCAAAGCATTTGAGATGTACTTTTCTATTCAAAAAAGGAAAATGGATTAATATACCAAAATAAAGGACAAGCAGCTTCAATAGCATTTTTTTTTTCTCAAAACTGGTATTCAGGCACGCAGACTCATCATAGAGCATTTTCTTTTTCAATTGGCTTTTGATATATGGAGATATGAATGAAGATAATCCATGTCTGGCTAGAGCCAGATATTCTAGGACTTCTAGTAAATCGATTTTCCTAATGCATTTGAGGGTTTTTGTTATACATCTTTTCCTTTTTATTGGGGAAACATATATTAAAAATCTATTTTAAAAATAACAAAGTTTCCAAATTGCAGGGAATTGCAAAAGATAAGAGATCCATGCAATTCTGACATTTTCTGTACTCCACATGGCATTCTCTAATTACATGTTGTTATTTCTACAGGACATAATGCCTCTGTGAGGGGACAGAACAAATGGAGACAAATTGACAAATTGCATAATTACAGAATTTTGAATTTCTAATAAATTTTGAAAAATAAGGTCTCTGTATCACTATAAATGTAAGTACAATATAGATTTAGAGACAAGCAGTTTCAGATGTCTCCCTTGTGGAGAGAACATGTGTAACATGTTTGATCTTTACATGTAATCATTTCTCAAATGAGAGGACATTCTGCAGCTGTTGAGAACAGAATTGGTGTTTACATAGACAGCAATATACTTACATATGAATAGATCAGCAAAAGAGTGAAAATATGTACAAGCAAAATGCAGCTATATTGGGGTCTTGGGAACAGTAGACAGTGGGGGGAGGAAGGAAGGAAGGAAGGAAGGAAGGAAGGAAGGAAGGAAGGAAGGAAGGAAGGAAGGAAGGAAGGAAGGAAGGAAGGAAGGAAGGAAGGAAGGAAGGAAGGAAGGAAGGAAGGAAGGAAGGAAGGAAGGAAGGAAGGAAGGAAGGAAGGAAGGAAGGAAGGAAGGAAGGAAGGAAGGAAGGAAGGAAGGAAGGAAGGAAGGAAGGAAGGAAGGAAGGAAGGAAGGAAGGAAGGAAGGAAGGAAGGAAGGAAGGAAGGAAGGAAGGAAGGAAGGAAGGAAGGAAGGAAGGAAGGAAGGAAGGAAGGAAGGAAGGAAGGAAGGAAGGAAGGAAGGAAGGAAGGAAGGAAGGAAGGAAGGAAGGAAGGAAGGAAGGAAGGAAGGAAGGAAGGAAGGAAGGAAGGAAGGAAGGAAGGAAGGAAGGGAAGGAAGGAAGGAAGGAAGGAAGGAAGGAAGGAAGGAAGGAAGGAAGGAAGGAAGGAAGGAAGGAAGGAAGGAAGGAAGGAAGGAAGGAAGGAAGGAAGGAAGGAAGGAAGGAAGGAAGGAAGGAAGGAAGGAAGGAAGGAAGGAAGGAAGGAAGGAAGGAGGAAGGAAGGAAGGAAGGAAGGAAGGAAGGAAGGAAGGAAGGAAGGAAGGAAGGAAGGAAGGAAGGAAGGAAGGAAGGAAGGAAGGAAGGAAGGAAGGAAGAAGGAAGGAAGGAAGGAAGGAAAGGAAGGAAGGAAGGAAGGAAGGAAGGAAGGAAGAAGGAAGGAAGGAAGGAGGAAGGAAGGAAGGAAGGAAGGAAGGAAGGAAGGAAGGAAGGAAGGAAGGAAGGAAGGAAGGAAGGAAGGAAGGAGGAAGGAAGGAGGAAGGAAGGAGGAAGGAGGAAGGAAGGAAGGAAGGAAAGGAAGGAAGGAAAAAGGAAGGAAGGAAAAAGGAAGGAAGGAAGGGAAGGAAGGAAGAAGGAAGGAAGGAGGAAGGAAGGAAGGAAGTGAAAGGAAGGAAGGAAGGAAGGGAAGGAAGGGAAGGAAGGGAAGGAGAAGGGAAGGAAGGAGGAAGGAAGGAAGGAAGGAGGAAAAGGAAGAAGGAGGAAGGGAAGGAAGGAAGGAAGGAAGGAAAGGAAAGAAAGGAATGAAGGAAGGAAGGAAGGAAGGAAGGAAGGAAGGGAAGGAAGGAAGGAAGGAAGGAAGGAGGAAGGAAGGGAAGGAAGAAGGAATGGAATGAAGCGGATAGGAAGGAAGGAAGGAAGGAAGGAAGGAAGGAAGGAAGGAAGGAAGGAAGGAAGGAAGGAAGGGAAAAAAAGAGACCATTAAAAGCTGAATGCATTTTTCTAAGCTGCAAAACATAAAAACTTTTGAATATTTTGTAAACTGCAGAAATTATAAGTTCAATATAATTTCCTTTATGAATAAATTTGTGTTAGTAATAAATGTGCAACTGATTTATCTATTTCAAAATATTCTACAAAGGGCAACTCTGTAAAACTCATACCAACTGCATCAAAATAATTGTGCAGCAAAAAATATTAGCTAACTGGAATCTTTTGACATATCTCAGGTCCTCAATGACAATTTTTCAGTGTTTAGATTGATTGCAAGAAAAAATTGCAAAGCAGAAGAAGGAACACTGGTCCACTTGAGAATGAACTCTACTTTTTGAAGGAGTAAACTGTAAGTGGCAAATAAAATCCTCTTAGTGTGCTGTTGCTGAGAAACAAGCACCAAGGTACTACTGTAGATGTCAAAAAGACAAGGAAAAAAGGAGAAATATAACCTGCACATGCTCACTCCAAAAATAATTCTGGAGAAGAAACTACCTTTTGCACATCAGGTGTGAGCTATAAGCATCAGTCCAAGGGTATTGCAGGTCTGTAATTCTACCACAAACCTGGATGCAGGAAGGAACTCCCTGGTGCTCCCAGCACCTGCTGAAGATGCTTTACTCACTGTGCACAGCACAGTGCAGAAGATGCTCAGTTTTGGCTGGCTCCCTCTCCAGAGCATGCAGGATCCAGGATCTGTGAGTGCAGCTGGGCTTGCTCTGCATGGTGAACCTGTGCCTGTCTGTGGGTAGTGTGTGAGCACTTGCCCTGCCAGCATCAGTCACTCAGGCAGAAAAATGTGGACAGGTGGCAGAGGCCAGCTGGGCTCGTGCTCTGGAGACTGCTGCTCCAGAGCTGTGCTCACACAGCCCTGGCAGACCCTGCCTTACATGTGTGATCACCATATCCCACCACTAATACATTTCCTTTTCCTTCTGTCTTCCCATCAACAAGACTGTGACCTTCTTCCTTAATGTCTTCATCTCTCTACTTAAATGTCTTTCACAATCACCCTCCTCTTTCTGATATTTCCCTTTTTAAATATATAAATACAGTATAAATATTGAAAATAAAACCTCAAAACACCTAAGAAAGTGAAACTATTGCCATTATTTTATGTTTCCAATTTAGTCAAAGGACAAATTTATTGGAAATCAATGTGGTATATTGGAAATAAATCATTCAAGCAACATGGCAAGCTAGGGAAAACAGGCCTCTTGGTAATTGAAAAGCTAACTGAGTAGGTTGCACTGTAATTGATCACATAGGTACTTAAACAATAGATTAATTCTATTTTGCTGTCTAGAGCTTTTTTCCCTGCCAGTCTGGATGCCACAGAAAGTATTTTACATGCATCCCTAAATATATTTCCAATTTCCATTCACAAGACATTATAAAAAATAAAGTTCTATTTTCAAAGACCATGCAGAGTTTATTTCTATTTTTCAGGTGCTTTTTCTTTATGCAGCAATTTACATGCAATGCATATAACTTTAGTACTATGGTTAGTTTCATCTCCCCTTACATGGCCTCTCAAAACTTAGGTCTATTTAGCAAATGTAAATAAAATTAAAGCTGCAAAACAGAAATTGCTGAAGTGCACCTTTCTGGCCATGGACAGGAAGAGTTCTGTTTTCTGTAACCTTTTCTCTTCATTCTGGGCAGATTTTCATTTTCCTCTGCAGTAATGCTTGAGTGGATTGCAGACTTGTTCCTCGTTCTGACCAATGTTCTCCTACAATCTCTTCTTGCTTTGAAACATCATCCCTGGGTCACCCATCATGCCAGATAGGAGGATTAGTATTTCTTTAATCCTATTAACTTTAATATCAATAGGTTATTTTCACAGAGGCATCTTTTGCTAAGTCCTTTCCTGTGTGATGTTTAAAGTTATTCTTTGGCTGTTTGCTTACTGTGTTGCCCGATGGGTGGGCAAACTCCTCAGAGGTAGGAGAAGACCAATCAGACACACTTTCAGCTTGATTTGGAGCAGTCACAGGAAACTAAATCTGTGACCTTCCAGAAAGGTACTGTCTGCATCCAGCTGCAGAATCCAGTCTCTCTTAAACAAGCCATTCAGCTTCTGAACACTCCTAATCAAATAGAGGTGCATTGGCAAAACAGACCTTGGCTCTGCAAATAGTCTGGCAATTGAGGCAGGAGGAGTGGAAAGGTTAAAGAGGAATGTGGAGAGTTTCTGTCATCTCTCACTGACTCTCATATATCCTGGATAATGTGAAAATCATGGAAAAATTCCTCCTCTTCCTGAAATATTGCATTTTGTTTCATTGGCCTTTATTACAATTACTTTCCTGTTTCAGCATTTAAAAATGTTATTTGCATAAAACTGACTTATGTTTTTAAAAATGTCATTGAAATAAAATAACTTATTTACATTTTATTTAAATTGATTTTTATTAATATAATACCTATTGAATAAAAATATTGAAAATATATATAAATCAGTTCTTCCTACTGCTACACCCATATAGAAAATATCCACAGAATCCAAAGCTGATAGTACCTAAAGAAAAATACAACTTTTTCCCAAGCAGCTTCAGTATGTACCTATGAACTCATTGCAAATCTGCACATTACTTATGCCAGGAGCAGGTGGTGGTCATTAGTTCTTTCAATAATTCTTTCTTTTGATTTCATTTAAAATGTGATGCAGATAATTTCTTTCTCAAAACTGAAAACATACAGCCATTATATTTTTTTCTTTGGCATGCAGTCTAATCTGAGTAATGACTGAGAATTTTAGACCAGAGAGATTTGCTTTACTTGTATTAGGACTATTATACCTGATACCCTGGAATTTTGCTTATTTCTTGAGATAATTTTATAACTCATTAAACATTGATTACAAAACAAGCAAGATATTAGTCAAGATTCACTTATGTGCATTTCTCTAACAGTACAGCCAATACAATTCTAAATCCATTTACATTCTGACACTAATATGTGAAAAGATATGATTATGTATGCATTCTGAAACCAGTTGTTTAATTCAAAAATAAGATGCTCCGTAACTAACTCTAATTTAGCCCACTTAAGAATTCTATTAGAGATGCAATGTGTTTGAAGTGTAATACAGAGTGTTAGAAAAACAATGCAGAGAAATAAAAAACCCAAACCAACTCTCCTTCCCTCACTAATATCTGAGATTATATGAGATGAAGGAAGTTTTTGCCATTGACAGGAAAATGAAGTGCTATCAATTTCTAAAGTTTAAAGAAAGGGAGAAGGAATATGAAATATCAAACTGTGAAAAGACTCTTTCAGCAGGTTTGGGGTCAGGAATCGTATTCAATTTTGTGTGTCCCATTTGTTTCTAAGTTTTCTATTCTCTTCGCTTTCTGGCTCAGATCTCCTCTCTCTGTGGCTCAGGACATTAATCATTATAGTTCTAAACCAAAGATTTTAGCTAGATCTGCACAAAACTTTTGTAATGGAATTGGAGAAATTCAGACTAACCTGCTTTGGGGTTTTACTCCTGCAAGCAGCAAAGAGAAATTCAAAAGTAAGAGAAAAAAATGTCAAAGGAAAAGTGGGATAGATGTTTCATTTCTGAATTTATTAAAAAAAAAAAAAAATCTAAAGTTCAATATGTATTCATTTAGTAAATGAATTGCTAGATTTAATTTAATACTGGTTTTTACCACTTTCTGGTGGGAATCACTGCCCTTATGGCAGTAGGGCTATAGGCCTGGAAGAGAGGAGCTTGTCCCTTTCCCATCAGCACACTGCCAGCTAATTTGATCTGGAGCCACCTATAAAGTGCCATGTGAACCAGCTAAAATCAAGTTGTCTCAGCCTCCAGCTGTGGGACATAACCTCACATTTTTATGCAGTGCTGTGTTAACCTCTCCAGAAGATGTTTGACCACGTCCTCACTCAGGCAGTTTTGGTAATAGATAATGTGGAAGGCACAATCCTCTGCTGGGGCTGCTGACACCTGCAGATACTGCACGGAGCTTTCACACTGCAAGAAGCCAAATTCCATGAAGGAAAGCCCTAAACAGAGATAAAATGAGGAACAGCTCTGTAGGAAGTAGTGACCAAATGAAAAGTGACAGGCTTTGGCAGAGTCCTGCCTTTCTGCAGCTGGTCACATTGTTTCGAATCAGAGCCACGTTCTTGGAAATTATCTGACATTACAATTACAATGAAGTTTTCATGGTCAACATTGTAAAACATAATTGGAGTGTAAGCTTCATCACTCTGCATTTGTATTGTAGAGGAACATGATGAAAGCAAAAGTTCATTCCAATTCAAATTATAGATAATCTTTTAGCTAAACTAGTTCATCAGGAATATAAACTCACAAGTAAGGGGACAAAGGGAACAACTCGGGTTTTCGTTTTGTTTTGTTGTTTTGTTTTTTTTTTAAGTTTATATTCCCTCTAGTATATAGTAAAAATACACAAATGTATGTATTATATATATTAGAAATACAAAACATAGTAATATAAAAGATATACAAATACAAATAAAATGCTGGTATAATAGGAAAAATACCATAAGTGAATAGTGATCTTAATAAAAAATACTAAGACTAAGAAATCAAAATAAAATAAAATTGTCATCCTGCCAGGTGTGGGAAAACAGCTGATGGAGTCAGCTGTTCCCTGTGGTGGGATCCTTGTGGAGCTGGCTGGCTGCCCTGGTCTCTCTGGTCACAGAGGATGCCCCTACAGGCACATCTCACCCTCCCCATCCCCAAACCCACCACTGCCCCCCACCAACACCTACACACAAGTCAGTAGAGACAAACAGGAAGGTGAACTTCATTTTCCAAATTGTGTGAGATGAAATGCACTGGAGAGGAATGTATTTCTCTTCCCCGCCTTTACAGAGAGAATAAGCAATGTGATCAGATGTACATTTTCATATAGAGGTTACCTCAAACCAGGTGAGAAGAATGCCATCGAGTAACAAAATGAACACCTCCATTCTAGAAGATGAAAATCTATCAAAGACACATTCCTGGGGACTGATAATGCCTATAAATATTATTTGTACTAGAAGGTGATCTTTGTTTCAAGAAAAAACTAAAATGGCTTAATTTTGATTTAATTTTTGTGGCAGCATGTTTCATTCAGATGATAATTTGGTATGCTAAAGGTTATGTTAATTTCTCATAATATTCTTAAAAAAAGACACTATCATTAAGAAATAAAATCTGATTGTTTCAAATAATTTATATAGGTGATAATTTCCACTTCAAGAGAAATTTCAGAAAAATTGATATTTTATTCTGATAAATATTCTCCTCCCCCAATACCCCACAAAAGCTGGCACACCCAGCCAGTTTAACTCAAGATAGAAAGGGTAACATATATAAGGAAGCTTGAAGCATCAAGAAAAAAGTATTGGATAGATCTGAAAATTGTTGTTTGCATGTATACTAAGGCACATTCCAATTTATTAATCTTCATGGAAGATGATTTATTCAAAAATAAATTTAAAAATTATTTAATCATACTTAATAATAATATTTTATAAGACCTATGTATGCATGGCTGTTATTCAAACAATATTTAAAAAGTTGCTGTATAGTGATTGCCTCAGCTACATAATTTCACATTCTTCTTTTTATATACCCATTTATTAATAATGTCTGCTAATGGAACCAGCATTCCTACCTGGAATATATTGACTGAAATCTCAGCTGTTGTTAGCCAAATTAAGTTACATAGTGGAAAAGTATTAAATAAACAAATATCTTGCTGTGTTTAAAACAAAAACAAAAACAAAAACAAAAACAAAAACAAAAACAAAAACAAGAACAAAAACAAAAACAAAAATAAACAAACCAAGAAACAAAACAAACAAGGGGAATTTTAAAATTATTTTTCTAATAAAGTTATGCCATTTATCTGAAATCTAAAAAAAATGTAATTTTGAGGTTAGTAATATGCCTAAAGAAAAAAGACACAACAACGAAGAATATTTTGTCCAAATTATCTGTCCTAAGGCATAATTCACATTTTATTTTTGTGTCATTCAGAAATATAAAAGCTTCCTTGTTGACACTCTGACATTAGCAGCCCGTAAAATTTTCCCAGGAATAGGATCTCTCAGCAGTCATACATACACTTTCCCAGACATGCCAGTTTCTGTACACTTTCCAGGCTGATCAAGCATTATGGAAACTTGATGTCAGCTATGTCAAAGTGCTCTGCTTTAACTGCAAGTGACATTGTCATTTATGCCAAAAGGTTAAAGGGGAAAAAGGAAAAAAAAAAAAAAAAAAACCCAAAACAACTCAGTGTGAGATTTGACATAACAGCAAAAATATTGTTATGCTCCTTTGTGAATCATTGCACATTTCATCTTGTTCCAACAACATTGATTTGAAGCAGTCTCAAAGCATGGACAGTTGCCCTAAAGACAACACTAAGAAACAAAAGTCCTAAGACAAGACTAAGAGTTTTAATGTTTATGTGAACATCACTGAACTTCCAGAGAACATCAGTATGGCCCAATTAGCCTTCTCTCCATGTCATATTTTTTTGGAAGGAGACAATGGAGAAATAGAGCTTCTAGCTTTAATTAGAGAAAACTCTGCATTTTAATGTATATGCTCGAGAATGGATGATGGTTGCTTCTTTTTTATGCATTTTTTCTTTTTTTAAGAAGCAAAGAGTTAAGATTTTTTTGCAAAATATATCTAATATGCAGATGTGCAAAAGATGTGAATATGGGTCCTCATCTTCAACTTCTCCAGCTTTAATGGACTTTTTCATTCTCTTTTCGACCTCAACACCCAAAGATTTTTCCTCAAATAGAAGGGCTTATGAATTTGGTGCTCCAACTACATAGGTTTGTCACTTCAGAAAATGCTTACATAAGAGAATATGCTTGCTGTCACCTTAACTCTGTCTACCCTGCCCCTAATCTTAAGGTAAATTCTTACATGTACCTTTTTCTTACATGCCAGCATTGCTCATGCCTTTATTGTTTTCCATATCCATAGCTCTGAAGAGAAGATACTGTCCATTTTGTGTCTTTTTCACTGACAACACATTTTACTTTTTTAAAAGTAATTTCATTAAGAATCAATTCTCTCAGTGAAAACCAAGGAAGCAGATGAAATATTTGTGAAGAAATTCTTCAGGCCCAAAATTATTAATCAAAGCCTATGTAGATAGCAGCCTGTTTATGTGGTTAAAACCAGGAACTAATGCTGTTACTGTTTTCTAAAGCTAAAACAAATGTTATTTGTGAACATGCAAAATATTTAATTAATAGGGTTAATAACAGTGAATTTTCATTGTTAATTTGCTGCATATACAAATTTACCTTTCCTTTTTATATTCTTTAGCCTGCCAATTTTCACCAAGACCTTCTTTTAATAATTCTTTCTTCATCTTTCTAATTCTGTAAAGATGTTTTATAACTAAATGTATTTTATATGGTTATTCAAAATGCATATTGATAGGAGTTGAAAATACCTGGTGCATTTATATAAATGTATCTGTAGGCTTTGTGGTTTTGCACTAGCTACACAAAGGTGTGTGACAACACATACATAGTGTACATCTATTCCCTCAACACACCTAATCTCTGAACCAGGGTGGTGGAATTTCTTTTGGTCACATGTACCATGCAAAACAACAATTTCTTGCAGCCAGTTTAACAGCTATTAGGTAAACAAAATGTTCTCTCTAATTTCATACTTCAGACAGAGCTAATTGCAGTATTTCATCACTTGTAACAGGTTAACATTTTATTTGGTTAAATCTTCATGGTAATGAATTTACTTGTGAGCAGATCGTAAATAATCATAAATAACCACTACAGAAAGCACCTTCATTTTAATATTTGACATGAATAGGATACTTAAACAGTTCCTGATGCTGCTAAGTGATGCTTTATACAAATACACATATACACATCAACCACTTTGATTGCTGATGCATGAGGATAAGTATTTGCTTGCATTTTCCTATTGCTCAATACCAAGATTCCCCTTTCTGGGCCTTCTTGTTAGCTCTTTTCCCATATGAGGCTTTGGAATTCTATGTAGACCTCTGTATAAACACTCCTATGCATTTTGGTCAGATGAAGTATGTTGCAGCTCAATGCAGTCCAGTAAAATTTCCATCTAATTTCAGTCATGCATGTAGCTTTTTAGCAACCTGCAGCTTACAGAATACCCTTTTCAACCTTTATTAACAGCAAACCTAAGACATTTAAGATAAAATATTAGATATATATAGAGAGAAAATAACTCAGTTTAATAAGAAGAGAGGGACAAAGATGTTATTTCCCCAGTTACTGCAATGTGTCTTATGACTTTTTAACAAAATGAAAATAAGTAAAGATTAGATGACCTTTGCAGAAGTGAAAGTTTCAGGAAAGACGTAACCTCATGAAGAGTGGAACTTCTAGAAGTTTTATAAAGGACTACAACAAATTAGAAAACCTTTTAACCTTTTTTTTGGTACTGACTTGAAATTCAGAAGTCAGAAATATAGCTGCAGTATTTCAACATCAGATATCAGATGGTGATTCAAGAATCCATGGGAATAGAGGAGGCTGATGAAACATAGGGTCTTGAACTTAGAACTATCAGGATACATCACATTATAAAAATAATCAGAACAGAAAGCTGGGAAGGCAGATCAGAGGTAGCTACATGTAAGCTGCAGATCAGCAGGAGAAGAAACTGGCAAATAGTCAATACTTAAGTAAACATTCAGGAAAAGCTGCAGGAAGATGAGGAGAAAAGAAAGGGCATAAACTTACACAGACTCAGGCAAAGCCCGGAGACTGGAAACATCCATACACAAAAAACAAACTTCTTACTTCATGAATTTAAAGGAATGGTGTGAGGCATTAGTGCCAACCACATTTTGTAAGCTCGAAATATCTCTGAAGTTATTTCAAAGATGCAATGGGTTGAGAAAAGTCAAGAGTTAATCTCAGATTCAAGACAGTGTAGAAAGACCAAAATGAAAGGGAAAAAAGGTAGGCTAGCTCCATGCAGGAATAAATGTGCTAGCCAATATACAACATCAAATGCACTAACTGTGTGTAACTAGACAGGAGGACCAAATACCTTTGAACATATTCGCTTTCACATTATATTTTGGAGAAAAGCCGAAATTTCTGAGTTTCAATCATGCTTTGAGCATTTGAGCATTTGAACATTGCCACCATCAAAGGTCATAAATTAAGACTATTTTACAGCAAGAAATCATTGAGTTTTGCAGTTCATAACCCTGTTGGATATCCAATCCTACCCCTGGCACATATTATTTTCCCTTTTTGTAGTTTTTGTTTGCTCATCTCTTCACAAGGTCAGAGTTTCTAGGCTTCACTGTTACTAAAATTTCAGGAGAAGAATGAGAATAAACCTCTTGAGAGGTTTAGTTTACGTTACCTTGCTCTGCTATATAAACTTTAGTGGCAGCAAAAATGTGACAAATAAGAGTATCTAAAGCCAAGTGTTATATGTTTTTTCTTTAAAATTCTACCAAAATACTTAAGTGCTGGCCAATATCTCTCTTTTCTGCCTTGCAATAATGCCTGTAGCACTCCCTATGGAACTACTCAGAGAGCACAAGAACAAAAAGAAGCTACTTGGAGACCTTCAATTATATTTCATGAGAGAACTAACTATATGCTGAGTCCTGATGATCTTCGGAAGTGGAAGCTAATGCATTGAGCCAATACAGCATTCCAATATGCAGAGCACCAGTTTATGATAATTACTTTTGCATCTGCATTTAGAGTACCACATGTAATTACTGAAGTGTATACTTTTCTCTCAGCAATGGTATGCAATTTCCATTAGTGGTCTTGGCAGTCATGCACATGCATTACAAGACCTCTAAGTAATCTGCAGCCCCTTGTAATTAAATGCAAAAAAAAATTACAGCCAGTAGAACACGGTGAATAATTCACAAGCAATAACTTGCCTGATGAATTTAACCTATTTTTATGTGACAAAACACAATCAAGTATTCCATTTTTTATTTATGCATTAAGTTACTCATTTACTACTTCATTCATCTGTGGTCCTTCTGCAACTTTGTGCAAAATATTTAAAAATTAGTATTGTAATGCTACTGATTGTTTACATATTTCATCACTGAATTTTTACATTAGGGAGTTGAAAAAAGATACCGAAGCTTTGAAATTTGAGGCTTTTCTTTTTACAAAGTCACCTGCTTAAAAATTCTTTCTTCTGTTGAAGAAACAGTTCAAAACCTCTCTACCTTAAAACAGTTTTTACTAGAATTACTTGAAAAGCATATCTTCCACCCAGCAGTAGTTTTATAGTTTGAAATTCAGGCAGTACACAAATGGAAGTACCCTCCTATGTTTTTGAATATTTTCACTCACATTGAGGGTTACCGTATCATCTCTTTAAAGACTAAAATTGTACCTTCTTAAACACCAGCTACATTACTTTCTTTACTGCAGTTTCCTCTTACACTTTTTTACAGGTTCAATATACAAATGTTTCTCTTCTGACAATTCAGTATTTTATGAAATAGCTCTTCTGATTCTTTTATGAACACAAACAAGATGCATTTGCAAATACTAGTCATTTTTCTTTCAGAATTTATTTTGTTAGGTTTAAAGAATAAAGAAATATACTCTCATTTCATGTGGAACATTCATCTTTTATCTAACAGGTTATTTCTGTATGTGCATGATATTTCTTCTCAGCACTTCTTATACTCTGCATTCATGCTGCTTCTCAAGTATGAATGACTGGAATTTTACCTGGTGTTATAAATGTTGCTACAATGCTACAATGTGTCCAAACCAGAAACACTATAGACTATAAAACACGGTGGAAGTAAATATTTCATAAGATTTATTTTGAATTAAAACAGAACAACATAGTAACTCCTGTGCACACCAGAATACTGAATTCTATCAAGAAATTTCATCAACAGAATGAGCAGATGAGAAGAATGTGGATTATAGCACAAGAGAAATTCTGCAACTGCACATAAAATTTCAGAATAAAAAAAATTCTTGGTAGACAGCAAAGCATTTTACAGAGTTGAATAGTATATTTAACCCCACTTGAATCAAGTGTGGTAAAGTGAATTGCTCTAATAAATGTAAAAGAAAGGCCAGGAATACATAATTTTAAGCCAAACACTGTGTTTTATGCACCATGCATTTCATAATTTTTTTTTTATAAAAATCTTTCAGTCAATATTTTTCAGAGAAAATTTCCATTTTTAAGTCTAATATGACATTGCTACTAATAAATAAATAATTTCTAATATGACATTGCTACTAATAAATAAAGTGTATTACGCCTTGAGTACACATATTTCATAATTTTTAGAACATATTTAGAATTCTGTAATAACCTTGTGCCATGAAATTATTAAAATAACTTATGAAAATAAATTTTGGAACTTTTTAAAGATGTTTCAATATTACTATAAAAATCTATTAGGATTGATAATATTAAATTAGTAATATATTAAGATACATTAAATTTATTTGTTTCAATTCCATTACTACTCTTGCATAAATAATGACTCAAAATAGTGAAAAGGCAAAATAATAAAGCAATGAAAGTTTGCTGTTACTTTTCCTTTTAACAAAAATATTAATATGTACCTATCTTGTACCCATACCTATTTTCTTGGGTTTTGTGCTTTGGTTTGACCTGATTGTTTAGGATTGTTTTTTATGGGAGGCTATTGGTTTTAAGTCTCTTTCTCTTCTGAAAAGGCCTCTGAGTGGAGTCTTGTCTAGAAAGAATCTCTTATCTAATAATGACCAAATGGGAATTTTAAATTCAATTTCATCTGCTATAGTATTTACTGTAAATATGCTACAATATATGGCATCAAAATCTGTGTTTGTCTGATAAAATTTTTAAAAATAATTGCTATTTTTAGACATCAAAACATTCTATTCTCTGCCACTGTTTTAAAAGAAACATCTGTTTAATAGGAATTGAATTGATGTTGCTTGTGCTCTGGGATGAATAAAAATGAAATTTTGCAAGCCATGATACAGCAAGGCATCAATTGTGCGTTCTATGATCATGTTCTTTCCTAAATAACTTTGTTTTTGTTAAACAACAACAAAAAAAAAAAAAAAAAAAACAAGTCATAAAGTTCAGGAGTTCTTTTCCATCAGCATCAAGGCACTTCAAATATGTCGAGCACAATTGCTAAATGAAATAGAATTCACAGTTTGTATGATTACACACTAACTAAAGGAAACAGAAGAAATGCTTACCCTTAACTACAAGTAATTCCTTTGAAAGTCATGTTTTAATTCGAGGGAAAAGAAATCATAAGTGCTTTGTTAGAGCAAGATTTTATCAGATAGCCAGAAGGAAGCCATGAGTGCATACCCTCAATCGAATATTTAAAGTTACACAGAGCAATGCAGATTATGATTTTCAAGGTCTTGTTTCATTTTCCTCTTCTCCTTTTTTCTTTTGTTAATTCAGAATGTCTGAAATCAGCCTTGGGAGTCTTTCTAATTTATAATTAATTTCTATTATTAGCAAGTCATTTCAGCTTGTCTAGAAAATGGAATTTGATTCTACACTTGCTCAAACAAACTTCTAGGGTAAGAATTCTCTTCTCATGTCCCCCAAATAACACAGGGAAGGGAACATCAAAAGAACCATTATTACCATCATTTGCCTAATTTTGGGATTCCATTTATTAATTTTGGAATTCCATTACTTCATTTTAGGAGGGCACAGACAACCAGATAGGAAAAATGGGAGTCCAAATGGAAGGTGGAAACTATATAGAGGCATGGATTGCACTACTTTAAGACTTTAGATGTAAAGCATTAAGTTTAAATCCTAGCAAAATCTCCTGTTTTTTTTGGTAAAAAAGAGTAAATTAATGGTGAACCTTTTTCTTACTCCAAAGAACAGACAAAGAGCCTCTATAGTGAAATATCACTTAAATTAGCCTATTCATTTATCTCTCCACCCATCTTTTCATTTTATGTATCATTTGCACATGCAAAAATGCACAGAAATCAAATACGGTTACATATAATTATGGACAAGAATCTTTTACTTCAATAAAAATAAGTTACCACTGAAAAAAAAAGAAAAAGAGAATTCGCTGGGTGTATTTCACTCACTTTTATACTTTTCTGGAAGAAACAATGAAGCATTTGGGTGAGGTGTCATCACCACCCTCCACAGCATGCTGGGCCATTTCAACCACTAAATGCTGAACAATATCTAAATGAATTGAGTTATGGCTTGACTTTAATTGCTTTCAGAACATATATGAAAACACAATTTAAATTTTATATGGACTAAGTATGTAGGTATGTATGCACAAGTGTATTACATACATTCTACCTCTTACACATGATAGTTACATAGGCCAGGAATGCAACAAACACAGTTGTATATTAAGGTGTTCATTTTAAGACAGTAAAATATTGACATATCTATTCTTTAAAAACAAACCACCCAAGCAATTGATAAAAGCATATGTATAATTGCTCTGGTTAAGCAGAAAAAGAATAATAAAAGGTTTACACACACTACTTCGTTTCTTATGACACAAGTGGAAGTAATTATACTTTTCCTTTAGAATATCTACAGGAGTCAAATACTCCCACTAGCTGTGCATTGAATTATTATTTAAAAAATAATCTGTTCAACACTCTTGCAAAGTACATGAAATAAGTTTGAAATCAACAAATTATTTGCCTGACTTGCAGAGCTGTCGCAAACTGTTTTCGATAAACTTAGAAAACAATATATAGAAATATCATCATCTTTATGGATCTGCTTGGTGAAATAGTATAGAAAAAGTAATTATTTTGAAAAATATATAAAAAATGAATCTATAACAACTTATTAACTTTGGAAAAATGCAATGATTAATCAGTTATTTGATTATGAGACAGACTAATTATATTACTAAGATGTCTAGTGGAAACCCATTAGTAACTGAATAAATCTATTGTCTTCAGGGAATTTATCAATTGCAACAACATACATATGTATAGACTTTAATTTTGGCAAGATGGTTAAAGTAATTAGGACCACGAATAAATGCACATTTCAGATTTTCCAAATGACAAATTATACGCCAAAAAGATGACCTATGACAAATAGAGATTGTAATAATATATAAATCTGCAAGGCAAATGCTGCCAGTCTGTATTCAATACATGGTAACACAATGAAGACTGTTCTCAGCAAGTCATATTAAAAAAAATTAAAAAAAAAAAAATGCAGACAGCTGAGGTACATTTGAACAAGTACAGGATTGGAATTTAGTAGTAGAAACTGTGGGCTTTTACTCTCTTGGAATAACTTTTTGCTTTCAAAACCAAATTTGTCCAAAGCCCGCTGAAGCTAATAGATCCTTCTGGCTTTGGAAGAGACTTTGAAGAATACTCTTGTGCTGGCTTTGACTAAGAATATTCTTGAGCTGGTTCTGACTGGGTAGAGTTCATTTTCTTCAAAGTGACTAGTGTGGGTTTATACTTTGGAATTCTGTTGCAAACAGAGCATGGCTTACACAAAGGCAAGGCTTTTTCTGTATTACATTGGTGTGGAGACTGGGAGTGCTTGGGATGTTGTCAGGAGACAGAGCAGGGACAGGTGACTCAAACTGACTAAAGGGATATTCCAAACCATAAGCTATCATGCTCAGGGAAGCATGATATCAAGTTCAGGGAAGAAGGAGGGGAAGAGGGGACATTTGGAATGATGTTGTTTGCCTTTACAAGGCACTGTTACATGTGATGGGGCCCTGCTATCCTGGTAATGGCCAAACCCTTACCCAGCCATGCGAAGCATTGTTTTGCTTGCTTGCCTGAGTGGCTTTTGCTTTCCCTATAAAACTGTCTTGTCTCAACTCATGATTTTTGTACCTTTTATCCTTCCAACTCTCTCTGTGACCCCACTGGTGGGGAGTGAGAGATGGCTGTGTGGGGCTTGGCTGCAGACTGTGGTTTAACCTTGACAGCCCTTTGTGGTGCTCAGTGTGGGACATAAAGGGTGTGAGATAAAGACAAGTTTGACTGCGATGTGCAAGATAGAATTGATGGTGTGAGTGTTCCTGTGCTTGCCATGGGGCTCATTTTCCTCACTATATTTGCAGCCAGTGCTGACTTTAGTCATCACAGAAGGCATAGAGCAACTTTTCTGAATGAAAAAGTATTTTCCCCAAATTATTGCTTGGAGTATAATCATGGTGAATACTCCTTTGCAAGCAGACAAAGTTTGAATTAAAAATATTTCCCCAAACATATCTTCCAGCTCTATTCAAAGATGAAACTGTAAAATATGGAGAAAATTGTACTAAAATCGTCTCAGATGTATGTCCCTCAGAATTATTTCTATAAATAAAATGCAAATAGTAAATGTGATAGAGTTAATCCAAGAACTTCATTAACCACAGACATTAGAAAGGGTCTAAATATAATTTCTACATGACACAGTGGAGAAAAGCATTTAGCATTGTACTAAGTCACACTTCTTACATGCATTTCTGTATATTTGAGTGAAATGAAATGCATGCATTATGAAATTTTGTAAAGTGCCTCTGGTTTAGAGTCATAAATACTTTCCTTACTGGGCTCCTACTTTCCAGATCCATAAAGATGTATGATTATACATAATTAGTAAAGCACAGAATTAAAAGAAAATTTTGTAATTTTTTTTGTGGATTTAGGCTTAAATAAGTTTAACCACAAAAACTGTTCATAAAATTTAATAATAAATATTAATTTCCTGAGGGGATGATGAGAAATATTTGTAATTTTATTTCTTCTTCCTGTTCTGAAGGGGTTAAATTATTTCTTAATCTTGTATTCTTGTGAATCCTTGTTGTGTAAAGAACAATCTTTATTTCAGCTGGCAAACTGGAAAGCTTGATTTCATTAGAGTATTCACACTGTCTGATACAATGTGTTTGATAGTCAGACCACTTAAATATTTAGGTGGACTCTTAAATAGTGCATGGTAAAACCAAAAAATGCATCTAATCTTACTTGTTTGTCATGTCAACATGCTACTTTTTCAATTTCGAATAAAAATAGCTAATAGGAATCACAATGGAACGTGGTAAGGTGCATGATGGACTAGAGCTTGCTTAAGAATTTACTGTATTTTCCTTACCCTAGTAAGCATGCCAGAAGAAAAACAGATTTCATGTTTCAATCATTTTAATTTGTTCAAATGAGTAGACTTACATAAGGTATACTCCTAGGTATAATTATTCTCCACAGATATCAGTTTCTTTTTTGCTTCACAAGAATGAGTTGCTAATTTTGAGAAGTAATTCACCCACATGTCTTCCTTCTCAGGTAAGCATAATTTGTGGCTAAAGATTAAAACAAATTTATAGATTATGTTAAATTTGTGATCACTGAAGTATTTGTGAAAGTACTTTTATCATCATACACATATCAGGAAATGTAATTTAATTGCCACATTGATAACCTTCTGCTCACAAGAATAAAGCTACTATGGAAAGCTGTGAATAGATCAATACATTTTTTTAGAATTGAAAAGTTGCTAAATCTAGTTCTTTCTGATCATCCTTAAATCAAACAAGATTTTATACCTCATAAAAAATTTTATTAACAATATTTGCTGTCAGGTCTGCCAAATACCGGACTGAGGATTCTCCAACTCTTAAAAAAAATTTGGAATAAACAGAAAGAATAAATAAGAAATTGGCATATAAGCAGGATTATTTTCAAAAAGGTATGTTTTGCAGGGTTTCCCTATTGATTTCCTTGCTGTTTTAGTGACATTTCTGTGCATAAATCCCCATTCTCTGCTTGTGTGCTTACTGCTATGGGGAGCATTCATCCAAAGGCAGTGTGCATTCTTCTGAAATGTGAGCCTCTCTGGGCAGGAGACAGTGTGAAAGCATCAGCATGCACGTCCATGCTTCCTTCACCCTAAAATAAGCAAGTACATGCTGCAGAAAAACAGAAATTATATTTTCACGTGAGATTACTGCCCATCATTAAAGCTGTGAATTCCATTCCATAAATCAAACCATCAATTAGACAAACTCTAGGATGTTTCTATTTCACACTCTTGTGGTGTGACCTCAGCAAGCCTTCCTGAGCTGATTAATACTTTGGTATTGAGAGTGAATTTATTTTCCTGGATTTAACTACTCCACCTGTCTGCCACTGGCGATAGGAATGGATGACCATCATTCAACTAATTAACCGAAAGTTTCTAAGTCATTAATGAATCTTGCATTCTAAGAGGAAAGTAAAATTAATCTTCTAGGATTAACTGATTGGATGCTTCTGCTAAGAAATCCAGCGAGCAGTTGGGTACATGTTGTAGGTTACTTCATGATTCACCATAAAATTTAATTTAAAGAATTATAGGAAAATTCTAGACTTATTACAGAAATATGGAAGATGTAAAAGATGATTAATAAACATTAAAAGACCTTTGAATCATAGTAAAGTATGAACAGAACCATAGCTGAACAGGCAGGCTGGACTACCTATAGATTTATTGTGCAGTCTTCCCTAAGATCCTGGGCTAGTAGGACCATTCAAGTGTATGTGTATGACTCTGTGTATGACTAAATGGCAAAGATTTCTGGGGTCCTGAGAGCCTTGATTAACTGTTTTTTCACAAGGAAGGAGCTTAAACTAGTATTTAAAAGTTGAACTCATCCTTAAGTGCTTTGCTTAATGCAAGCCTGGGCCAGGGTTTGACAGGAAATTTAACAACCATTGTGATGCCCTTTTTTGTCTTCAAAACTCCTGTCTTGTAGGTTTAGGTAACAAATAATGCAATGACTGTTTCTGTATTCATTTCCTGTGTCCTAATGCAGGCAGTCAGTGAGTGCTGTTTATGTGGGGATGTTAACAAGATGATAGCTAGAAAATTTGTGTGCAGCACATGCATATACCTTACATGTGCCCTTATTGATTTAAAACTTCTTTATCTATAGCCTTCTGGGAAAAGCAGTATGGAAATAATAGAATTAATGTTAGCTAAAATAAATGCAATAACTTGATTGCCTTTCAGATGTGAATTTGTCCAACAGCGCATTCTTTTCCTGCTAATAAATTTACCAATTCTCTTTCATTGAAATATCTTCCTTTTTAAATTACAATTCTATATTCAGGGAGAAATATTCAAGCTTCACAGGCTATTCTTACACATTAATTTCCAATGTAAAAGTAACATACTTCAGTGTCCATCAGGGATACTGAGATGCTATCAGCTATCTATAAACCTAAAGAAGTTCTTTCTAGCAGTAATGGTAGGTAGACAAATTAAAATTGAACTCATGGTAGCTGAAATAAGAAATAAGAAGAAAAATTATCTGAAGTGTGTGACCTAAATTAAAAAAAAAAACAACAAAAAACGAGAAAAAACCACAAAAAACCAAAAAAAAAACAAACCAGACAAAACAAAAGAGTTCCTCCTTAAAAGTTACCACATTTAGCAGATTTTTACAGTCTGTACTTGCATTTTTAAAATTAAATTAAAAAGTCTAGTACAGTTTGAGGTCAATAAGTAGACCTCAAAGAACTTCATATTAGTAGATTTTTAGGGTTTTTAAAAAGGAAAATAAATTTCTTTAAAAATAAATGCATAATGATGATTTCAGTTGAATTATACATTTTACATGGACTTAGCAAGACAAGCAGCTTCTGGCTGCCAACACCTCTAGATTTATATATTGCAAAATAATACGTTTTTCATATCTAACTCATTAAATACTTGCCTTGTCGCATAGTGTGAGATTATATTTTCATTAAGTGATTGCTAAGATATTGCATAGAAATAATTCCTATTAGTTTTGTGGGAGCCATCTGCTTTCACAAGAGGAAAAATCAGTGTAGCGCAGTGTTGCAGTTGAAGTTTAAATAGTAACACAGGTTTATTTTATAATTTATAATTTTATAAACAGGATCATTTTTTAAGGTATATGACAATTCAAGTAAAATCTGCAGACATGTAATATGAAAAAATGGCTCTGCAAGAACAACCAAAATCTTCTAATTGTAAAGAATGTGTACATTCCTTCAGCTGTGGGGAATATTCTCAACACTGGCCAAATTGCTGGTGAGTTATTGAGCCTTTTATATACATGGGAGGGAAAAAAAGAGAGATAATGGGTATAATAATCATCCTAATAATACCACAAGCTGATTTTCAACTTCCAAACCTCTCTTCAAAGGTAAAAGTTAGCTTCCCAATCTTTTTAAGAGGCTGCTGCCCTTTTCAAACCACATTTCAGGTGCATCATTCTTGCTGATTTATACATGCTAAATTCTGTGTGCCCTATTCTTCCTGCTCAAAGCTGAAGAAGACTCTGTAATTTCATTCTGCACCCTGGCAACCTCATTCACTTCAGACTGGCTGAAAAGTGTTGAGGCTAATTACATGAATATTGGCTATGGACTGAGCTGGGGATGGATAGGACCTATATGTCTGGCACACACATATGAGACACAGGCAGACCAGTTCTCTCTCTACAAAACAGTTGAGAATCTTCCTCCTTTGCTCAGAACTATTGAGATAACACAGCAGCAGAAAGACATAGAAAGGGGAACAATGATAAAAATCCAGTGCATCCTATCACACAGTGTGAAGTATCATAAGCAGAAGCATCTTTCCTTTGGTTTTGTATTTTTCTTTTTAAAGAACAAATTAAAACCGTTTGATGACTCTGAATTATACATTAGACATCTGGGGCAGAAGTAATTTTCACTTGAGAGAAATATGCATAAAGCCATGTATGTTACCTATACATGAACACCATAATAGAATCAATGGGTAAGAGAAAGATGAAATTGCTTATGTCATAACAAGAAACTGGGGGAAAAAGTACTTATAAAATAGTTAACTCTTCAGGGGACCATACTATGGCTATATACCCATCATCAGTTTGTAAAGAGAGAGATTTGTTGGGAAATACGTACTTTGCTTAAACTCTGTTCCTTCTATTATTTGCACATCAGAATCTATTACCACATTTGTCAGTATTGTGATAGCTTCAGGTTAAAGCCCAACTGAAGATCAATCTGAAAGGAAATAGCTTCAATCCTTTCTGATCACAGTTGAAATACTGTAATCTGACAATATTGAAAATCTTGCTTCTGTGGAATTATTGAAAAAAATGCAGGTAAACTTATCAAAACACTACACATCCAGTTAATCAATATAAGTAATTAGGGATTAAAACAATAGGAATTGTTAAGGCAGAGGTGTGTGACACTGTTTTCCTGATTCAGTCTCAGATTTGCTATGACTTTTTGTACAGTGGTTCTGATATAAAAACAACAACAACAACAACAACAACAACAACAACAAAAACCAAAAAAAAACCAAACCAAAACAAAACAAAAAGCCCCCCACAAACATCAAAAACTGTGCTCCCATTATTTTCAAATGGACAACTTCAAGTCATGTTATCACAGAAGAATTAACAACAAAGAGAATAGCAGAACACTGGACCTACTGCTGGTCTTTTTACTCAGGAAATTTATGATTCCCTCGTTCTTTACATATTTTTAACTCTCAATCTGTAGTTGGCTCTCCTGGTCTAGAAGTCAGACTGGTTAGAGGCATGGAGCTAGATGCTGCTGCTGCTATTTCTGCTGCTAGTCTGCTATATGATTTTGGACAAGTCCAAATTTCTCTGCATTTTCTCTTCAAACTTCTGACACTCTGAAGTGTCTTTGTAATCAAATTTTTCCTGTTTCGGACCTTATATGAACATGTAATGCCTACTTAAAGAGATGGCTGTATTTTTTTTTTTTTTTTGGTTTCTTGGGGGATTTTTAATAATTATTTGGTTTGTTTGGCCTTTTTTTTATTTAGGTTTTTGTGTTCTGTTTGTTTTCTTGGAGTTTGTTTTTGTGTCAAGGTTTTTTGTTGTTTTGGTTGATTTATTCATTTTGCATTTGGCTTTGGTCTTAAATGTAATGTAAGGACCTTTTTGTTTGAAATTATCCTGCCTACAAACATTTTGATGTCTAGAAAGAGGCTGAGCACTTGGAAGCTACAAGAGTCATTACTTGCAGTGTTCTAACAAATCTTTTGATTTTTATATGAAACTGAAGAAATTACAGCAGTGACTGCAATAAGGCATTAACAGTGCTGCCTAAAGCAAATGTTGCTGTTTGTATGGATGAAGAGGAATCTGCAAGCACTTGATGGACTGAATCATTGCTCTGTGTGACTCAGCAGAGGATCACTTTAGGTATTTTTGTGTGAAGATGTTCAGCTGCAGAGCCAGTAGCTTCTCAGTGCTGAACATTTTTTTTGCAGACAGTAACAGAAATCATACTGGAAGTTAAACCAAATGGACCCTTTGGAAACAAAGGAAACAAAAACTAGGAAGACAGCTACAAAATGGGAATCTTTGTACAGTGATATCTGTATATTCTATGAAATGTCCCAATGTGACACTACTCAGAAGGTTTGAACAAAATAGGACGTTTTACACTCTGCAATCAGCTTCCAGTCTCCTTTCATCTACAAGAAAGGCGAGCTTGTAAATACCAGTATCTAACTGCTCAAAAACTAGTGGTGAAAATTTTTGCAAGAAACCATCTAGTGTCAATGCTAACTGGAGTCTCTAGTAATTTCTAGAAAGACCCTTGGTCTTTCTTTTGTTTGGCTTAATTGCAATTTGCAAGCCTATGGAAAGGAATTCTAAAAGAGAAAGAAAAAGAGGACTATCTTGCCTGTTTTCTAGTATTAAATTTTTACAAAGCAGCTTCCCTCTAGAAATGATCTAGCTGTTACTTAAACATCTCAGGGAGTTCTGATAAACTTGCTCTCAAATATTAATTTAAGTCACCTACACTCTCAGTAAAAACCATTAATTATGTATGGGAAAGTGAGAAAATGTTTTTGTAAATACACTGTTGCCCCCATTAGAGAAAGAAAGGGTTGGTACCTTTTTAGACTGTAGTGCACGGCACTAAGGATTCATAGAAATGACAATTATCCTACATTCTTAGGTACAAAACAAAGTATTGGGAGCATGAATTTTATCTACTTCAGTGGTCTCTGGGTCAGGGCATAAGTTTTCACAACATGAGCAAAGAACTTTAGAGAAAAGGCTGAGAGAGCTGACCTAAAGCACAAGAGGAGAGAAAGTTAAAGTTCCCCCCTCTCCATGCAAGCCCTGTACAATTTTCTTTCATGTATAAATAATAGCCATACTGCATAAAAGGTGCAAGATAGTTCATCTTTAATGGCTTAAAACAGCAGCAAAAATAGAATCTTGGGATTTTTTTTTTTTAAAGTCCTTTTAGCACATTCTAGGACAAAGCCCTTGTCATGAGAAATAGACATTTTTGGACAAGCTAGCACATTTGTTCCCATAACCTCAAATGGAAATTCCCAACCATCCGTGAAATCAAAGGGAAGACAGGTTCCTCCTACAAAAAGACATTGTAATTATACTGTTAGGGATCAGCATTCTCTCTCCCTCTTTTATACTCCTACTCCTCCCATTCTTTCTTGAGATATCTAACCAGGTCTCATTAGAGGAGAAAATCAGAGTGAGGAAAATAGATACAAAATATGTAACACTTACTTAAACTGACTTACAATATGAGAAGTCTTTTAGTTGCACAGACAAGAGAGTTCAGATGCACATACTGAAAAAATAATTTTTTAAAAAACAAAAATATAAATACTAAAAAACAATTTCTATAAGCATCAATTAATACAGTCAGAAACCTTATAACCTGAAACAATACATAAGTCCTATATCCTCTAGGCAGTTACAGACTGCACATATTCTAATTTAAATAGATATCTTTTTCAGTTCAACTTCAGGAGATGTATATATGAATGAGTCTTCCCTGCAGTTGAAAACCGAATTTACTGAATGTTGACAGATTTTTACTGTTGATTAAGCTTGATACACCACAAGCCTTTAACCTTACCTGTCAGACTAATTGCACTCTGAAAAGGCAGATTGAAGGGACTTCTATGCTTTGTTTCAAATCACCAGGATGGTGTGGGGGAAGCTGTACTTATCTCTAGTCAGTGACACACAGAAGTCATGGCTTCCCTGCCTTCACTTAAGAGAAAAGTGTATTGTGCTACTGCCTGCAGGAAGAATAAAATATCACCTGACAAAAGCTGGGTAAAATTCAGAAGTGAACAGAACCAACAAATTTTATAAAGAAAATAAATTGCCTGTGCATAAGCTGGCTGAGAAGGAAGTGAGCAGCACAGGAAAGAAAAAGTGTTGGGAGGACTCAGAATGGAGTTTAGATTACCTTTAGATTACCTTTTAGATTTAGATTACCTTTAGATTAAAGGTAGAAAAGTAGCTATTACCCTGTATTCACCCTTCTGCCTGTGTGTGTATGGAGTTATGCATTCTACCTTGTGAATGCCAGCATCCAAGTGATGCATATATATCTAAGAAAGGCTATAAGCTGTTTCCAGTTTGTGATCCAGCGTATGGCAAAGGCAAGGTAACTGTTCCATTAGTGGGATCTGAGTGTCTTTTCATATCCCTGGATATGTGACAAGATTTGGAGGGCATGTCTTGTACATTTTACACTGAAAGTTATGCAGAATTCTCAATTTCTGCACCATTAGACTCAAGAGTTTCCAGAAAGTAACCTAAATTAATAGCTTTGAAAAAAGGAAATACAGACTCCAGATGTTTGTCATCCTGTGAATTATGGCTAAACAACTTCAGACAATTCTGGACACAGGAAAAGTTTCTTACCTTTTTACTGCCACAACCTACACAACAGAGCATGAAATAAGGGCTATCAGGTATTTCAGAGAGTACATTCTCCTTTCTTTCACTTTTCCTTTCACCTTCCCTCCTGCAGTCCTCCCAGATCTTATTTTTTATTTTATCATAAGCACAGCTCTGTCAATCTGTTCCAGCTAATCCCTGGATCAGTACAGCTGTACTAGTTCAGTACAGCTGTATCTAACAAGGTGTTTACCTCTGAAGCATTTGCAGATAATTCCCATTGGCTATGGACTGCCCCAGGAAAGACAGATATCCTTTATTTCCTGGCTTTCAGAAATCAGCATCCTGGAAAGACAGAAAATACACAAGAAAACCTTCCATCTGTTAAAGTTTTTGGCTTTTTTCATTTGATATGTAAGATGAATAAACAGGCTTAACATGGAATCAAGTTAAAGACTAACATCAAACACAGATAAGGAGGTTATGTGTCCAAATGGGCAAAAAAGACACCAGAAGGTTTGTACAGAGCCAATAGTAAAGTGCATGGTCTAGCAAAGATAGGCAATCAGAACAGGACAAACCATGTCAGCTCAGCTGTTTGGAAATTATTTTCCTCCCCACAGATAAAAAGTAGACATGACAATGTTTCTTCATATTTTTATGACAGGAATAATAAAAAGTTCTGAGGGAGATAAGAACTTTACTGTCCTTCCTTTTACACCTGTGTAGCCCAATTAGACAAGAAATAGGCAATTATTATCATTTTACAGATGCAGAACTAAAGCCCAGTGACAAAATCATTGATTTTTCTGAAAACCTGCAGCGAGGTAAGGCAAAGAATAGAGGTGCCTTGAATCACAGAACAAAATGCATTGCCATCTTCCCCTGCTCTTACAGGAAAAGGAGAGGGCAACTCAATTTGATGTTTCATCCTTCTGTTTCTTCATACAACAAAATTAATTCCCATGAATTTCTGTGTTGATACTCCTACTTCAGGTCTGATACTGTTTCAGTTTAATAATTCCTCTACGTGTGTTTTATTAGCTGAAGGTGTTTGTGAAATATCATCTTATTTACTAGTGTAAATGCATTCAGGATTCAAAGATCACCCCTTTGTCTTTCCTTTGCCTTTGTATTATCAACTAACCTCATGATACAATTTGAATATGGATGCTGTGATTAAATTTTGTGGCGTGATGAAGAGGTTAGTTTTCTAAAGTGTTAAATTACCTCTTTGGGGCTCAGATACTTTAAATCTTTCACTGTGGTATGAAAACATATCTTCTTTTGACAGAAAGATTTGTTTAATATACATAAAAGCTTATGGAATCCTGAAGATTTGGATTCTTACAGCCATATGTGTTATTAAGCAGGCTTTGTGTGATGATAAGTAAAAGTATTTGTGAGAGACAGAGTTCTCCAGCTTTATGCAGAACAGACATTCTCATGCTTTCCAGTACTTTTATGAACTGTTGGAAAATCAAAGAACAAAGTTCAATGAGATTAAAGTACATGGATTTACTTCCTCTTTTTCAAAGACAGAAAATCTGTAGTTCTGGAGCTATTCATCCCCTGGATCAACTTTCTTTGTACACCCTCCACAGATACCAGGATTAGATCATCTGTCATGAAGATGGTCCACTTATATCCAGGTTGCTTTGTAGAGTGTGGAAAGAATTATCTTATTTAAGGCAAATCTAGAATAATTCCACTGAAGTCAATGTGATTTTCCTGGTTTTTCTTTCTAATAGGAATGAGAGCAGAATATGTCTCAGTTAACGAAATTCTGACATCCCTGCCTTCTGAGAAGAGCTGAAATGCAAAATTTAAAGGTGAGAGACTTAATGTATCCATGTCTACAGCTCTATAATACAAATGCACTGCGAGTGCATGTTCTCATAGCTATTTCTATTAATCTTATATATTTTTTAATTTCTATAATATGATTTAACCAACTGAAAAGGCAGCTGAGCTGAAATCTGGGTGACAACAAAACACCAGAGCACTCATTTCCACAGTGGACAGCAGTCTTCTCTTTCTACCCTGGAATATTTTAGTACATCTTAGAGACAGACCTGACTCACCAGTTAACACTGGTGCAGCAGGGATAGTGAAAAAATCATGGCAAGATTGAGTTTTGCAGGTTTTATGAGAGAGTGCACTCATAGAAGCAATTCTACTTATTTAATTGTGCTGCTGTGTGTAATCTGTTAGCCTGTTAAAATGGATAGGAGGGGTATTGGCAATAATCAGCTCAGCTCTATTGCTTTGCACCTGGACAGGGAAACATAAACCTTTGTGTCCAGATCAGAATTTTATGAAGTTTGTATGGCATGCTATAAAGTGTGTCTACTTCTGACCAGTGGCACCCTCCTCTCCAAAATGCAGGTGTAGATGACTAGGAGAGGAGCTGCTTTTTTGGACTTTTTCATCTGCGGAGTAATAATTGTGTTTTCCAGCCCAGAAATGAAGATCATAAGGAATTATTACAATTTTTTTCTAGGAATGTTGACAAAGTATGTGATAGAGCATTAAAAAAAATTATATTCTCTCTCTAAGTTTTCTTTCTTCTATGGTTGACTTTCTGAGACTCTAAAAGTAAATTTCTGATATTCCCATGGCAAAAGGATATCCCTCTCCTGCAAACTCCTCATCATTCCAGTAACCCACAGTCATTAATAGTCACCTTGATTTCAATTGGGATGAGAAACATTAGCAAGGTAAAAAAATCTTCACCTGAATGCAACCAAATTCTTGCTGAGCTGTACTTTAACCCATAAATAGTCCCACTGAAGTCAAGAGGAACAATTATTGTGTAAATAACTCCCAATAAGCATAGGTGTCAGAGCTGGGCTTACCCAAATAAGTCCCAGCCCTTTAATGAATTTTATGCAATTGCTATTCTACAACCACATACAGCCCCATTAGCTTCAACCAGGATCCATCAGGGACTCATTGCAAAACTAGGTCTTAAAGGCAGGCTGCCAAGAATGAATGGTTTAACTTCAGGGATGATGTTAAAATGATTTAGATTGACAGTTAAATTAAGTGAAACTACCTGTGTAGACACACACCAGTTTAGTATGCCCCTGTAATTTACAGTTTAAAACCCCAGGAGCACCCACACACCACCTCAAAGGGGCTTAATACTGCAACATAACAGACTTTGTTTGCTAACAGCACTCAGGAGGCACATTCTATCTGACAACTTCTCCCTGCTTTGTGAATCAGGAAGTCTGCAGCATGACCTATGCCTAATGATGTGTTTCTTTTCTTTACCAGGATGCTTTACCCTTCTGCCTTGCCCTGTCTGCTCCTTCACTCTCTGATCACCTTGCACATTCATGTAGGGGATGGACTGCTCATTTCTGACTATGTTTATTCTTTTCATGATCCCATTGAGTCTGTAAGAAATAAGTGAGCTTGTGGATGCTGGCTTTTGAAATTTCATCAGAGATATTTTAACAGAAAATATACTTTTAAATCTTGCATAAATGAAATAAAAGATCTTTTCCTGGACTAGAAATCTTGTGCTACATTCAGTAAGGAGTCTTCCATCTCTTGATACAGTATAATATGAAAACTAGATGGAGAGATCAGTGTTGATTCCAAGCCCTGTGCCAGTGATTTTATTGAGCTGTCAATAAGACCCAATAACAGATAATTTGTTGCAGATGTAACAAAATGAACTATTTTTCAAATATTCCTGTTCTCTTGTATCTTCTTCTGGATTTGGGAATTTTTTTTTTGTTTGTTTGCTTGTTGTTTTTAATTTTATTTGATTTGATAGGGTTTAATTTCTTTCCACTGTAAAAAAGGTTGGGCATTTTTGTGTTGTGCTCTCCATTGAATAGAAGAAAGTGGTGTGGGCTAGACAAGGGGTTTTGTTTCCTTTATTTCCTTTCACCTCCCCTTACCCCTCAAATAAAACTCTTACAGACATTTTATGACATATTTCATGTTGATTAAAATAAATATTTAGAAAGATTTCAAAGTGTGAATATAGGACATAAAAATTCAGTATTTTATACTGAACTCTGTTCATTCCTTCAGTGGTGTGTATCTAAACAGTTTGGACTTACAGTAAGAGTTAAGACTAACTAGAAGTGTCAGCAAACATGTTTTAAAAAACAAAATAAAACAAAATAAATAAGCCTCAAAACACAGAGAAATTGATGGATTTGCTTTTCTTTGAATATGGATACACAGGGCCAGGTTGGATGTGGCCCTGAGCAATTTGGTCTAATGGAAGGTGTCCCTGTTCACAGCAGTGGGGATGGGACTAGATGGTCTTTAAGGTCCATTTCAACCCAAATCATTTTGTGGTTCTGTGATGTGATCTTTCCGTCATTTTTATCCCTTACTTCTCAATTTCTGCTGTTTTCTTTGATTTTCCATGGTATATTACCACCCCTTATTTCTGGGGAGGTAATCCTCCACCAGAAGTTCTCAGGTCAACTGTCTCATGCATAATGTCATAAAATGTCCACTATCTCCAAACTGTACATATCCTTCCATGAAAAGCTGAACCCTGAAATAAGGGCTGGAACCTGTGGCTAAAGATAAGCTGAGTTTTTTTCCAGAACTAGAGTAAGTAAAAATTCATTTCAGAATTACAATTGGCTCTAATATGGCTCTAATGGAAGAACATGACCAAGATAAATGAAAACTGTGTTAATTAAATTGTGTTAGCATTCAGTATTCAATTTTCATCCATTTATTTCTCCTAGGAATAGAGATCTGTGATCTTCACATTTGCCATAAATGCTTCTCAAGGTTTAGTTCTCTCTAGTTGCTCTTAAATGTCCCAACTTAAGGGACTATTTGCAGGTTCTCTGAGCTGTGTTAGTAGGCCTGGAATGTAAAATCTGGTATAGAAATTAAATATATATTTAAGAACTTCTCTGAAAGAGAGTCAAAAATCCTGAAGCTGACAACAGTTTTTAGGTCAGCAGTAACTAAACATTGTAGAGTCCATGAAAGTTTATTTAAATACCTATATATATATATATATATGTATATAAAAATATATATATAATATATTTGTTATATACATAATAGAAATGCAAGAATAAATACAAATGAATATAAATTAATATATGTAATAGAAAAATAAAAAATTATATATTAAATTAAGAAATCATACAAGGGAGAATAATATATATGTACGCACAACCATATAAAAGCTTCTATACTCCCTATAGGAAAGGAATCTTTTGGGGGTATGAAAATCTGAGCAATCAAGAAAGGAAAGCTGGTTTTAATCCAAATGCTTTATGCATTTTTAGTGTTTATCAAATCAGCTTAGGAAAACCCAGCAAATAACTCATGGTGTACAATTTATAGTAGGGGATCAAACATCTTATGTTCTAAGCCTGTCTAATTTCAAATTTTTATTGACAGGAAAAGTACACAATGTTTATGTGCTGTATTCTTTCAGGAGAAAAATGGAGAGAGAAAAGAGAATCATCACTCTAAACCCACTCACATCTCATCTCATCAGTCATAACCCGCATGAATGATAATAGGTATTCAAAGCTCTCTAGTTCTGTGTGACAGTTCTAATAATGCAGTGCCAGATGTTTAAAATGTCTGCAATACCCAGCAGTTGCAGTGCAGTGACCTCCATGGTCTCCCATTCAATGGAATTGGTTGGTAAATCTAAACATAATTGCAGTGCAATCCATTTCTAATAGGCGTGATTGCAATATAGCAAAGAAAAAAAAAGCCACTTAAAAAACTAAATATTTCAAATGAAATGTATTGTTTTCTCATTATAATAGATACTCTTTGATGTCTATCGTTATTGCCTCCTAAGAAGAGAACAGGGAAGGAGCTCTGAGCATGTTTGAGAGATGGAAGAACATCAAGAAATGTAAGCTTTGTGCTTTCATTCCCACAAGCTGTGTAAACCACTGAGTTAAAGCAAATATTTCTAAAACCAAAACCTTTATTTTTTTTTCTGCTAAGCCTCTTCAACAGCACATTGGGCATGTTCTTACTGTCCAGAGTCCTTGGCAGAAAGCTGTAAGAGCAGCATTCTCCTTATCACATTCTACCAGCAAACTTGCTGTAATAATACTATATCCTCACTTTCAAAATTAATTTAGCAAGCATGCAGAATTAATGCACAGCCTTTTTCAAGACCCAAATCCTGACCCAAACTAAAGGAAAAAAAATCCCCTTTATTCTTGATGCCAAAAACTCGGGTAATATAAATAAACAAAGCACTCATTGGCCTTTGTAAGGGGATACGAAGTAAACATGCAAGTATTTAAAGTTACATTAGTTACACAACCAGTGTCAGTGAAATGACAGCATGAGAGCTGTCTGTTGCAGACTGGAATGGTTTATAATGACCATCAGGTTGCTGTAGTTAGCTGCTCTGTCTGTGAAAGAGTAAATGCTGTGTCTATTGCTATCACATTGTTGTTATTAGTAGGTTATTAAAAGATATTACAGAGTAGAACTGAAGAAGCCTTCTTTGGGTTCAATATTCATCACACATAAAAGCAAGTGACAGTGAATGTTACAGATGGCATTTCAGCCACCCTTGCAACCTGAACAGAGCAGAGATGAGGAGTCCCTCAGAGGAAGCAATTCAGTTAAGAAAAACAGAGAAAGCTGGTAGATTAGGAAGTCAGGGTTGGTATTCTCTAAATGGATTCTTCTTATCCTATCTTTTCTCCAGAGAAATACATCAGATAATGAACAGTTCTGACCAAGCCTGCCTTCTCCTGTGTAGAATGCAAGGGGTTAATTTAATCTAGTGAAGTTGCTCCTAAACCCTGGTAACAAAGTTCCCACAACCACACTTTTGAAATGCTGCCCTTCCACTTTTCAAGTGGAATGCCTTTCACTGTGGGATTTTCATTTCAGTCCCAACCAAGGACAGTGTTCAGACCTTTCTCTTCTTCCCTAATTTAGTTACATTTTGAGTATCATGGAGTGGCTCAGGAGAAACCTCTCCCACCTCCACTGTCTGCCTTATTGCACAAAGCAATCACAGCTGGCCACAAACCTCCATCTTCCAGACTATGATGGGATTTCACTGAGCTGCCTTCCCCATCTTCTCTCTGTGACACCAAGCAGCCCCAGAGCTCTCAAAGCTGCCTTCACACACAGTTTGGCTGGGCTGGGAGAGGCATTTTGCCTCTTTCAGCTGCTCAGAGGCATCTGAAGCTCCCTGTCCTGCATGCAGTACAGTGACTTATCCTTTCTCACTGCAAAGCATTTGATTTTGGGACACATCTCCAGGCACCAGATTCTGATGTTTTTACCAAGAAACCTGGCTCTGATTGAGCCTCCTTACCACAGGAGAAAATTAAACTCTCATTCTGTAAAAACTTTCCAAAAAGCACAAATGCTTCAAGCTTCTCAACCATCCCTTTTAGGGTCAGGGCCTCATTTATCAGGTTCTCCTATGTCCAGAGATAATAATTTTGGCATGGATAGCTGTCCACTTGGGTTCAGGGACAATTTCACAAATTCATTAAAAACCCCTAATCATAGAGAGACAAGTTTTGAGACACTTGTTGTGTGGATGAGATATTTTGAACACAGTATGTGAATCACTTTAAAGGCAAATGATTTTACTTTGTGGAGTTACAAAGAGTCATGTTGTCATCAATTTTGAGCTATTAAATATGAAACAATGTTGGTTTTGCACCTCTGAACTATTTTGGAAAGCTAAAGTTTGATGAAAAAATGTGTTGGCTTGTTTTTTTGTTTTGTTGTTTTGTTGTTTTTCAAAGACATCAATAATATGCCATTTAATTTATATACCCTCAGCTGTCAGCTCCTCCAAACCCTCTTAGTGCAGTGATACGGAAACATTTTTACTGAAAACGTCTTAGGAATACCTTAGAGAGTTCACATTCATATCTATTTAAGTCAGCAGATGAATGGAATCTACCTAACCTAATTGGGGCAAAGGGAAAAAATCAATAAAGCAAGCTTTCTTTTTATCAGCTCCTATCCCATTTCTTGTTGGTTACTGCTTGCACTGTGGCTTATTTGTAGGAAATCTTTGTCTAGAGTTTAATTTGTTTTACGCATTCCATGGTAACATCCCTTGGATATAAAGTTCTCTCTCTTTCTCTCTTTTTTCTCTCTCTGTCTCTCTAATAACTAAGGAGTATATGGAAATAAAATATTATGAAAGACATCCACCCAGAAAACACAGTTTCATTGAATGTTTTTTCATAATGGGAAAAATGTTAACTTTTATATTTATTTA
Source organism: Erithacus rubecula (assembly GCF_903797595.1). Taxonomy (NCBI): domain Eukaryota; kingdom Metazoa; phylum Chordata; class Aves; order Passeriformes; family Muscicapidae; genus Erithacus; species Erithacus rubecula. The sequence goes on from NC_136689.1 coordinate 69,902,502, forward strand.
ATTAAAGCACGTCAGAGGAAATTCAACATATTGTCATACAATAGGTGTTTGGGGTTTTTTTCAATATCAATATTAAATATGGTTTTCTTTTTCTTATCCTGCCTAGTGCACCATATCTGCCTAGTGACACTCATAGAACCAATGAAGGCTCATAGAAGCAAATAGGACTCATCATCCCAGGAGGCCACATTTTTAAGATACATGAGAGGAGGAAGTGTCTTAGCTTTGGTTTTGGATAACAATGGTTGCTTGTGTTATAAAGTTTCTGGAATAATTCCACCAGATGCAAGTTGCCTCATCCTGCACCAAAAGGCAGGGATTTTGTTCCCTCAAGTTTCCATTGGATCTGAAGGAGACCATCAGCTTCTGTGCTACTACCTGGCTTCTCTAGCTTTCTCCTGACATTATTATTCTGTATCCTGTACAAATCATGCTGATACAGCAGCTTCTTCCAAGTCATTGCCTTTGTGAGTCTCCCTGAACTAAAGTAGAAGTCATATATATGGAAATATGAAGTATTTGTACCAAGTATCCCAGTTTTGAGTCATCTTGCCATTATTCTAAGTATGGAACAACAACCTCATCATCTTCAAATATAGTAAGGGAAAGGAAAGCTCTGCACTTGAACCTGGAGATCAAATTCTAAGGTAATGACAGAAAAAGCTGAAAGAGCAATATTCACCCCCCCTTGCTTCCCCAAGCCAGATCCATGATTCAGGAGGGGGGAAAAAAACAAAGAAGAAAAAAAAAATCAGGGGGCTCAAAGAACAAAATCTTTGATCATCACAGTCTTACAGTCACAGGTGTTGCAATGTGAAACACAATATAATGCTATACAGAGACATTGCTTCGAGGTAATATTGGCTAGATGCAGGAAAGTAGTGTGTGAGTGATGACAGAAAATGTGTCTGGTTTGTTATTCTGAACCAGACTTCTGGGACCAGGCTGGTGTTGTAAGGCTGGTGATATGCTTGCTGTTGTAGATATTAATTCCCAAGAAAACAAGGAATTTCACTGTGGATGGAGCAGCAGGTAATTCTCTAAATGCCTGCAGTTTCCTCTCTTGCAGTGGAGCACCCAAGCTTTGGTACATTTTTATTGCTGGAGGAAATAAAATTAAATAGTGTACAAAAAAAGGAAAATAAAATATCTCTGTTCTTGTGCATGTTTGAAGGAAAAAACCTGCCTAAATGGCTTTGGGTTGTTGGGCTATCAATTTTATGAATGAAATTGAACAATCTTTTTTCTTAGACACATTACACATTTAAGTACAAAGACACTTATTTGTAGGCTTTTTTTTCCATCTTCAACAAAGAGAATATTACATCCCTTTAAAGGTTTATGAAAAAAGCTATAAAACTGATATAATAATTATAAAAATAATAATCCCTTGTGTTCCTATTAGGAGAAAGTGTGGTGACTAATTGTGTCTAATTTATCACCTAATCCCCATGATACAACTGTCCTTATCTGCACTTTTTTTAAACTTTACTTTAAAAGCATAAAAAAATTTAGAGAATGAGTTACAATTTAGTTTTTGCAATGACAGTTCTACACTTGGAGAAAAGGCCCACTCTGCCTGATTTGTATATGATTTTTTCTATCACTTGTTGCTAGAAAAAATCATATAGGCACTTAAGAAAGAAAAACATAGAATAAAATAATCAATACTGTAAATCTTACAGACTTTCTCCCTAATTTAGAAAATGGGGTATATTACAAACTGCAATTTATTTCTGTGCCTATTGTTAAGAAAGCTTGGAGCTTATCATAATTTCTAGGGCAGGATAGTTAAAAGGATCCAAAGATAATATGACACATGAGATTTTTGATAGAGCTGCACTGTGAATTCCCATGGGCAATTGCTTAGAAGCTACCTGAATTTACTTGCTCTTATAATAATTTCATTGTTTTTATGCTGGTCTGGATTCTGCACCTTCATGGCATCAGACTTCATGACACTATTAACACTGCTAATTCTTCTAAAGATTTGGCTGCTTAAAATTACTTGTTCGTGCTATCTGTATAACGAATTGTCCTCTTCAAGGTGATAAATTATTTATTAGTCTAATGAACAAATCAATCAGTAGAGCTGGATAACTGGAACACACAGCTTTTGGCAAAGTAAGGTCTGCATGTTTACATTTATCACAGAAGAGCCTTGACTTTGATGCAGACCTTTCAGAGGTGTTTATTAATCATGATCTCATTACAGTTTTGGTAGACTAATAGCTTTTTATTTGTCAGAATGGTTTCTGATGATGTAGTGCTGTTGTCCTAAAAATACAGATCTATTTACACTGTTTAACCTTCTACAAAATTGTTCAAAGTTAGCTTATTTCTAACATTTTGCTTTATATTAAAACAAATCAAGATTAATAACTTAAGTCAGAGGGTTTTCAGAGCTGGTGTCTGTGAAATGCCATGGCTCTCAGGTACAGAGCTCAGAAGCAGCTCATGCGTCAGCTGCAGCACACAGTAGTGATTCACAGTAGAATTGAAGTATTACTCTGGTATCAGAGTAATATTCCAATGCTTTTGGAATATGGCATAACTGCAGAAGCATGCATATTGAGTACATTAAGCATATTTTAGTTTTTATTAGGGATAGATTTGGGATTTAGACTAGAATGTAGTCTGAAACTAACCTAAATGCACATCTTCTGAAGGGTGAAATGGCATGTACTGTAACTCATCAAAATAATAAGTGTGAATTAGTTCCTGAACCATAGCTCTAGAACTTATTCACATGATATTTGGCAGGAATTTGTTATAAGGGCATATAATGAAATGAGTGAATTCAGAACAATGTAAGAATTTAGCCACACAATTGCTATTAAATCACTGAGTGTTTGATAAAAAACATTTTAGCTGTTCAACTCTGCAACCAATGAGTTCCAGTTTCTTTTTGCTTGTTTGTTTGGTTTTTGGTGAAAAAAATTACTGTAAAATGCCACTTTGTACTGCTATTGCAGAAGATGATCCGGAAAGTGAAATATATTTGGGAGAAATGTTCTAATATCAAACTTTTAATCTGTTTTATAGCAAATATTCAGCAAAAAACAGTTGTAGCATGAAATTAAATTATCAGACTGGTTAACTGTGAGACCATATATTAGACAAGTGAAACTAGTCACATTAACAGACACAACTTTTTCAGTGTTTGTATTTAGCAGTAAAATTACTTGGTTTACCAAAATTGCCTTAGCAAATAAACTGAGGTACACTTAACTGTATATACAATTAATTGCAAACATTATTATTAGTGATTAGAAATTGCAGCTTTCAGCATCAATTCATCTTGGTGGCACATATTATTGATGATGAAATGCTGTTGATATATACCTAGTTTTGACCTGTATTTAGATGAATATATGGAGCAATCTGTTTCCTTCATGACATCTTACTGCTGGTGTTGAAATCAAATTGAAGTTTTAGGCTGGAATCAGGACATCTAATGAGAGTTCATGGGCAAAGCTCTATCAACATGAGAAATGTGGGCATAAAGCATTGATCAATGAACTATTCCCTCTTGAAAAACTAAATGCTTTAATCCTGAGGCAGAATATGCACTTTGTGTTGGTCTCATGCATATAAATAGCCACTTGCGAGTCCCAGTTTAATCTGAGTGAAAACATCTCCACATAACTCTAAATGTGAAAGTTTCCCACCACTCCCTTCCCCACTTCAGAGTGATGGGGAATTGACTTGAGTAGAGGAAGGGTCTGATCTACAAATTCAATTAAGCAAATTCTTTGTTCCTTGGTACCAGGCAGAAGACACCATTTTTATATTATTTGTGTCTTAATCCAGTGGTCTAAGTGAACATGTAAACACATTCCTGCAACCTTTGAGCACTGAAGTAAAGAAGGACTAAATCCTTATGTTCATTGGAAATTTAACGTATAAGTGAGATTTCACTTCTCTCCAAACTTTTACTCTCTCTTTTACCTGATGCTTCTGGGTAAATGCATATCTTTGTCTGATTTCCAATAATTCTGCATTTTGGTGCGGCTTCCCTCAAAATTTCAAAATATACAGAACCTATCATCACTGCTGTATTATTAAGTGCTGGTAAAGTGAAAAATGAGTTGTGGATTTTCTTGACTGATGTGCAGAGGTGCTTTAAAAAAAAGAGAAGATCTCATTTATAGCACCTTGGATGACCACATAAGATAGTCTTGGACTGGAATTGCCCACATTCATGTGGACATATAGTGGAAGAGAAACACCAGGGGAAAGTATTTGTGTGATTTTGTTTTTTGAGGTTTTTTTTAACAGGGAATCTGTGTTAACCGGCCTGACTCACAAAGAGTTTTTGGCAGATATGACAAAGTAAACACCTTTACTTGAATCTCTGTCTCATTTTTAAATTGCATGCTTTTGTGTCATTTGGCTTTTCAGCTACATGTAGTTTCTATTCATTCTAGCTGAAAGAGGTTGAAGTGGTGATGCCTTCTGAGAATCCAACACCACCAAAAATCAGGCTGGCAGTGTAGAATTGCAGGCTGCAGCATTAGCATTTTATTTTCCAGCACCTGTGCACCACAGTCTATATTCACTTTAGATAGTGACAGCACCTTTGAAATTCTCACACAAGGCACCATACTGCACTTTAGCCTTTTATTATCTCATGCAGCCACCTTTTCCAATTAACATGCTTATTCTGTGCAGGCTGCATGATGATCCTTGTGGGTCCCTTCCAACTCAGGATAATCTACAATTCTATGGTTCTGTGGGTACAAAAAGGATTAAATAAGAGGACACAGGAAGGGAGGGAAAAGAACGAGCCATATTCCCATGCTACCCAAATTCTGGGATTCATAATTTTTGGTTCCAAATAACGCTATGTAATAAATACTAGTTTATACTATAAAATACTATGCTTCCTGATACATATTCTGCTTTATTTTTTTTCTTACTATTCTTTCAGTAAAACACCCTGATTTACACACTGCTGAGGCTCTCAATCTGCTTATACAGCAGAACTGAATAAAATGGGCTTTAAAGGATTTGCTTTCCTGCTCTCAGCCTCCACCATCTTTCCAGTATCATTGTCGTTTTTTCCCTGAGTAATGAGTAGTTTCTTTTTCTCTGCTACTGAAACTCTCTTAGCAGTTTTCTCATGCTTAAACTTGATTCCTACAGAAACACTTTCCCCTGTTCTCCTTTTCCTGAAGCATTTTGGAATATCGAATATAACCTGATCTGAAGTAGGAGAATATCTACTGAAATATAAATCAGAATAATGGATACTTTAGTGTTCTAAGCTACCAATTAGCTTGAATTTTATTTTAAAGAACATGTTACATTTTTACAATAATATCTGAGCCTATTTTGGAGAGAGGCAAGCATAGAGTATTCATGTCACAAATGGAGAACCTGAGACACTGACATCTCTTTCTCGAGGTAGTACAGAAAGCACAGTTCCTCAGTTTCTCCATTCATGCCTTAGTGCTCTGAACACAGAACAACACTGAAAAATCAGTCCACTCCTTCTGGATGTACATCATCTAGAAGACTTTAAAAAAGTCTTTTCTTATAAAAGAAAAAATTATGATGTTCTCACTAATAGCTTCCTCTCTGTAGTGACTTAGCTAAAAGTGAATATATTAGCAACAACTCATCCAATAGTGAAATACAACCAGTGTTTTAATCAAACTTGACCTTCCTTTAACCACACAATAAAAACATTTTGAAATGTGGTTACAAAGATGGGCATAGAGCTAGCTGACAGGGAAAAGCATGTTACTGAGTTACTGCTTTTTGGGGGTGGAAGGGGGAAGGAAAGGACAGTGTAGAAGAAAAGTGGTCTTTTATGTGGTTATACTGCATTAGTTGGCTGCAATGTTGCTTAGAAATGCTGAGGCCATAGAAGTAGGTTCATGACTCCAATGAAAATGTATACGAGGTGCCTATAATTAAATCAGGCATCTGTTAAGCAATGGTATTGAACTACACATAAGCCAATATATGCACTGCCATAATTCTGCTTAAGTATTATCTTGTTGAAAGCACTGAGCAATTAAGAAGCTACTAACTTCAAACTGGAAAATAAACAAAAACAAAAAACTAGCACATTTTTTGCAAGGTTGTTACTACTACAGTTGTAAACTGGAAGACTAAAAATTATAAAAGTGCTTAAATATTTGTTGGCTCAAGTTATAATACATAATGATTTAGATGTTCTATGTTGCAATGGAATACCACAGATGCTTATCTATGCACATATTATTATAATCAACATTTTGCTAAAAATTGCATGCTGTTGGAATAATCAGAATGAAGCCTAATCTCTGCTGGCCCATGGGGTTATTTCTCCCCAAGTGGAGATGTTGACCATTTCATTTGAAATTCATGAGGTTCCCATCTGCCCATTTTTCCCTCCTTACTTATATCCTCATTTCATCTCTGCCCTTTGATGATTATCCAGTTTGGTGTTTTCTGGAAATGTAGACTGTAATTTACTGCATCATCCAGTTATTAACTAAAAAAATATTACACAGAATAAGCCTCAGTATTCTTTGGAAAGAACATCACTAAGTAACCAGATGATAATAGAATTTTCTATGGTTTCTCATCACAGTTTGAGCACAGAGATAGAGTAAGTTTTCAACCCATTTTATATCTCACAAACGTGATTCTAAAACATGTTGGAAGCTATGTTGAAAACATTTCTTAAGCAAATTGCTTAAGTATACAGGCAGAGGGCCAACTCTAGTCCCAGTCCAATAAGTGTCATAGGAATGTGGATGGGAGTATGAACAATCTGATGTGGCCAAGGGTAGCCCCGACTGTGGCAGCATGGTTGGAACTACAAGATATTTTAAGTTTCTTCCAACCCAAACCATTCTCTGATTCTAGGACTGCCTCTGGGTGGAAGATGTCAAAAGACAGGAAAGCTCAGTTTTACTGGGGTCAATGTCTAACACAAAAGACTAAGATTCTATGACTGTGTAAGGGCAAAAATCTGCAAAACCTGTTCAGAAAAGAAAGAATAAAAAGGACAGCTTGTTTTTGAGGAAAAGGAGAAACAAGGGAATATTGAAAGGCAAATAATTTGACTGGTTATGCTGTTAAGGAGAAGCAGGAAGGATTTTTCTCCAGATGGAAAGGAGAACTGGGAGTTGAGACCACAAAACTGGCCGGGCTGTGCCCTCACTAACAATGGCAGTCCCACAATAAGTGAACAAGAACAGCAAATCAGAATAGAGGATGGTAATCAGGAAAGTGTCCAGAACACTGGACATGGCCATGGTAACAAGGGATATCTGAGGTCAAGCTGGAAAGTCTATGGGTCAGGCTCAGAATCAACAGGGTACATGGTCAGGCACAGATACATCAACAGTGTAAAGTGCAGCTTGGACAAGACCTTCAGGGCTGCTAGAAACAAAGGGAGGCCAGAACCTTGCTTCATTCAAAACTCTGACATCTACATCTTCCCCAGAAATCTGATCCAAGACTCCATGTCTACATTAAATTAGAGTTGGCCTTGAGCACTGGAAGCCAAACCCTGGGAAGAGGGAAGGAAGAGGCTGCAGACCCCATTGATGAACCTGATTGGTGTGGCAGCTGTAGGGCAATAATACTGTGCCAACTGCACCCAATGATTGCAATTTGCTTCCCTGGCTGTGGGACCTAGTGCCAAAAGATACAGACCAGATGCCCCTAACAGAAGGTAAACAATGGCCAGTGCTTTCCTCATCTACACAGTCAGCCACATCATATACTAAATAGAACTAATTCAGAACAATATGCCTCATATATGTTTAAACACACCTATAGAGAAATATCCCAAACTTTCCCACACCAAATAAAATTTGTTTTCATCTTACATTCCTCCTCCCTCCCAATAGTCTCATGGGTATCCATATACTTCTTCCTCTAGTACAAGGAACTTGGTATCTCAAATTTTTTTGAAGGTGTGTGAAGAAACCTGTTATCCAAGGACTTACTTTCACGCAGAGCTTTTTTTAAGAATTAGTTTTCATACCATTTTTTTCTTTTTAAGTTTTATGTATAGAAAGCAGGATAATTTTATTCTTAACTCACAGGAAGTATATTATAATTTTAGTATATTGACCTGAGAATGTCAGTGTTGGGAATGTCAATACTACAGATAAGCTGTGAGTCTTCAATAATATTTGCATTATAACCTAATCAGAAGAGATAATGATATTAGAAGAGCACTGTAAGTCTTTCTCCTCACATCAATCCAGTCTAGCCAGCAGTTTTAGGTGTAAATACTGTTCTACAAGTAAAGTCCACAACATGTCCTTCACACCTGCCAGTCTATAAAAAAGGGACATCAGTAATGTGTTCTGAGGATATCACTAACAAACTTTCAGAGGAGACTGCTGAATCTATACTTTTGATTTACTTTTTCTCTTCCTTTGGTGTGAAGAAAAGCATTAGCTGCTGAACCTGAATGTCCATATTCTCTGAAAGTACAATTCCTACAACCAACACAAATTTTTATTGTCTCCCTAGGTACCCAGATTACTGTTTCAGAATCAACATTCCGCAACAAAAAATTGTTAATGAATCATACAAAGAACTAAAAGCAGTGTTTTTTACACAAATTCTTACTTGTGGGATTTTTTGCATAACATGCACATTCCTTGAATTACCATCAATATATACATGCCAATATCCATGTATGTTAGTATATATTTAGGTATATATCTTTGATACTGTAATCTCTTAAAAGTTAAAGATGTAAGGTATATGTGTTATACAAAAAAAACTACAGAATGATAGTGCTTGCAAACTCCACCATTATAAAATTTAACCCATCTGTCACCTCTGCTCTTACACCAAAAATATCCATAAACATAAAGCTTTGAGATTCAAAGTGTCCAAAGCACAGTTGAGGAGAGGATAAGTATGGGCTATGCACAGCCCTGTTGGTATTAATGTTTTCCCAGAGAACCCCAGAGAACCACGAAAAATTAGGTCTGTTTGTTGGGTGCCAAGTCAATAAGGTTTGCTGCAGCTACACAGTTACATCCATTCCTCAAGCTGTAATTTGTTCTCTTGGGCATACATAAGATTTTATGTAAGTATGTCCATTTTGGAAAGGCTAGTCTCTTCACCTAATTTTTTCAGGGGTTAAGTACAATATTACAGGGAAATGACCAGGCAAAAAGCCAGTCTCATTTAAGATCACTCTCAGATCCTGAGCTATACAAATCAAATAGAAACACAGAATCAAAATGGTTTTGGTTGGAAGGGACCTTAAAATCTCTGGTTCCAATAGTTCCCCCCTCCCACCACCCCCTGTGAGCAGAGTCACCTTTCATCAGATCAGGTTTCTCAGAGTCCCATCCAGCCTGTCCTTGAACACTTCCAAAAATAGGGCATCCATCACTTTGCTGGGCAACCTGTGCCAGTGCCTTGTAGCAAAGAGCTTTCCCTTACACCCCATAGCCTGGGCTGCAGAGGAGAATAAACAAGGCTGCAAAGAACTCTGCTGAGAACCTTCCTATACTGAGACAGAATTCCCTGTGGATAGGGAAAATAAAGAGAGCAGAAGGAAGAAACAGGAAGGTGAGTGACACAAGATGATATAACAAGCCCTATTCAATCAGCTCTTAATTGGTCAAGTAATCTTAATGAAAACACTGGAAAGGGTGGCATGAATGAAGGCCATCTGTGTCAGGACTACACACTTGGATGATGAAAAGTGATGAAAGTAATGATTCAGAGCATCAGGCCTTTAAAATATATGAAGAAGGGAAATTAAAAGAGACCTTAATCTGCCATAAATTTACTCTTAATTACTTATGATTTTGAAGAATCATATTGCCTGATTTAAAGGTCTCTGGACTCAAACCCTGATTTAGAATAAATATCAAAGTATTTGGGATATGGGAAAAATAAATTAAATGAACTATGAATTTTTATTTATCTTTTAATCCAACCAGGAAGCACCATCCCTAGAGAAATTACGTCCTGTGAACAACCTGCTTCATTTTAACCTGCAGTGCACAGAAAGCAAACAACACTACCCTTCATCAAAGTATTGAACCAGTATTTGAAGAGCAGACAGCTGTGGTCTTGTAAGCCTCTGGATTTTTTTTTCATCTCAGTGTGCTTAAGTAAACAGAAGAAAACTCTTTGCTTTGTATAAGAAATAGAAGGATTGTAAAAATGCTGTAACTCTGCTTGGAAGTCATCCAAACTAAAGAAATTAAGTTTCTGTGTGTAGCAAAACTGACATTCCTCCTTTTTTCACCCATCACCCTCCCTCATGAAATCTTAAAATGTCAGCTTGAGCTGCCCACCCCTACTCTTTGGAATTTTATTAAGTTAGTTATCAAAACTGCCTTCATTTATATCTGCTAGATAATTCCTGTGAAGTAGGAGAGGAGCATATGCAGTCTCCTGAGCTGCCATTCACAAGAGATGATGTGCATTTTATATAAGAAATGATGTTCCTTGCACTCCCACAGCTTGAAATATGGTCCTTTGAAATTTTTTTCATTACCAACATGTTGATGCTTCTTTTCAAGCTTTTGTTGCCCATGGGAACACTATTGGTTTGGTTTTTTTTTTGTTTTTTTTTTTTGCTACAGGGCGTTGAAGTAGGAGATCAAACAGAAGCAGCATGAATAGGACAGTCATTCATTTACCTTCTCTATTTTAAAGTACAAAACCCAAAACTAAACCAAACAATGTTTCTTACAGTTTCAAGAATATATATTTTTAAGTAAATAAATAAAAAGGTCACACAAATTCAGTTTCCCAAATTTCTTTAACTGTAATATTGTTGAGTTTGAAGGGAGCCTACTGTGAACCCAAATGATTTTCAAACTGCTCTGAATGTGAAGTCAGTTGAATTCTCCTGTAAAATATGTAAGAAAATACCACTGATCTGTATGAACAATGCCACTGTTTTTCCTTAATTATCCATTCAATTAACAAAATTGATTTTGGAGGAGCCCTGACATGACACAACCACAGAAAGGAAATTTGGTCTGTACAAACACGTGTACATTAACACAAGTGTCCTTTCAACATGCAAAACTGTAGGAGGTTGCCAGTTTGCAACACTTTACCTGTTCCACCTGGAACAATTGAGACAATAAAATGAAAAAGATAACATTTTCTTCCACACTGGATATTTATATGGTGTAAGACAAGTGAGTGTGCAAAGAAACCTGAGGGAGATGATTGATTGATTCTGTCTCAGCCCTTTTGAAGCTTAGAGTTTCAAAGTCAGGCTGCTGTGAGCTGTGCCATGCATCTGAGCTGTTTTTGTGTTCTGTCATCAACAGCACAGGAAGAGTATGAGACTGCGCTGTGGAAAAAAACCAAAAAAACCCTCAGAAACAGCAAACCTTCAGTAATAACCACTAAAATGCACTTCCCGTCCTTTAAAATTGTTTTTTTTTATCTCTGTTTTGGTTAAAAACATCTTTGAATACTGTAAATTTTCCCTGTCTTTATTCATATTGTCATTCACAGGCTCTATACAGCAAAGGTTATGCCAGATCTTTTTTTTTTAAACTATTTCTAATCTTTAGATAGTCAGGCTTGAAAATTCATTTTGGGCAAAGGCTTTGCATAAATGATCTTTGCTTAGCTTAGAAGGTTAAAATCAGTTGCCTAATTTTTGCATCCTCCTTTCCCCCAGCATATTGAGCCACACACACTTAGCTAACAGAAAGAATTAGGTTTACATTTTTTTTCATATGTTATAGATACAAGAGGAGAAAAATTATAAACAATATTGAACAAAGAAACTGTAACTCTTCCTTCTATATGTTATGCTTAGGTTCTAATTTTTCCAGGAAAAATACAGGGACTATTCCTCAATCATTTAGCTGAGTATCTGATAACTGCTATACATGTCCCACAGCACTGGCATCTATTCTTCTTCAGAATTTTTGCACTGCTTTATATTCTGCAGTATATCTTGGTAGCTAAATAATTTCAGCATTTAGACTATTTCAGTGCCTGTGCAACTTTCTTGCTTAAGAGGAAGATGTCTGAAAGGAAGTATAGTAATTTGTTCCTTCATCTGAATGTTGATACAGAAAAAGAATTCTTCCTCACCTGACACATAGTATAAACAGCAGTGTCAAAACTGTTTTTGTCATGATATTCTAAGCATGTTCTGAAAAATTGGTAATTAACATTTTCTCAGCCTGTTAAATAAGACTGCTCACTCAACTCATTTGTGTTTGAGTTTCACATGCCTTTAAGAAAGGTTGCCTGTCTAAGTAAAGGTAAACTGTTCTCATTACATCATTTCTGAGTTTATGTTCCAGGAGAAATTAAGGAAATACTTTTCTAAATATGCTGCTGTCCACAACGAAATATGCAACCTGTTAGCAGATTTATTTCTTTATTCTCAGACTGTTGTCAACAGAGAGTTGATAGATGCACCAGGATGGAAGCAGTGATGCTGCTGAGGAAGAAAGGGAAGACAAATGCCCCTCTGGAAGAAGACTTTCCAGATTTGAGAGGTATTGAGCAGGAAGAAAATCTCATCTGGTACCTATAGACAAGGACCTTGGCAAAGGGATTGGAGCTGCAACTTGGATGAAAAGAGATTTTTTTTTCTGCAGGTAGATAGCACTGGAAAGGTTTGTTGTAAACCGGGAATTTTTGTGTATTGAGTCTGAAAGTAAGAACCAGACTTGGAAAAAGAAAGCACTAAGGAAAAGAGTGGCTTACAAGTTTCCTTTTTAAAGTTTCCTGCTCTCCCTCACCTTCCTTTTTTTAAAAACTTTTCGCAGTGTAAGAATTTAATTATTCCATCTGTTCATCAGTGCTTATTCTTAACTTATTTAGAACATATCTTAACATATTTTACCAATCTAAGTATGCACACATTCAAAGTACTTAATTTGCATCCATGGTCTCTAAAAGAACATTCACAATTGGGCAAGTTCTGTATGAACACCCCTATAGGTCTTGTTCTGGAAAGAAGGTCTTAAAATTTTCTGTTGGAAACATTTGTTTTTCTCTATTTTAAGTATTCCCTTCTACGCATTTGTTCACGTTGCACATTTGCTCAGCACTCAATCTGACAGGTTCCAAATTTGGACTCTTAAAGGCTATTGATATACTGAAGTGACAATAAGTATTTTGTTGAAGTTAAATAAAAATGAATTTAATAACTATTCATATTATTTTATCACTATTATAACTTATGCTGATGAAAAAACAGACTTCTGCCATATTTGCAAACAAAAGAAAGTCATTGTGGGACTTCTCACCAGGTTTACACCTCAAAAATATTTCATATCTTTTCCAAAATAATAGGATGGAGCATTTTCATAGAACAGAGAGGTATCTTTTAATATTTCCAACCTTACTATCAGACACAGTCTATGCATACTAAAAATGTTTTCCTTCCTTCACCACATAAATTCTTTGAGCAGGACTAAGGATACTTCATCACAGAATGTTATAAAACCATGAATGGAATGATCAGTAATTGCAAGTCCCTGAGCTTGATCTTACAAATATCTAGAAAAGTTACACTGGTATTTGTTGGATACATATGAGTTAGATTACCCATAAAAGTCACTGTGAAAAGGCAGTGGATATATGGTACTTCATTTCTTTATTCAAATAAGCACAGACATAATAATTTCCTTAAAGTTGTTCTTGTTTGACCACTTTGATATTATTCGCAGAACAGTAGAAATGCCTGCAAAAGGTCAGGAAATCAGCCAGATTTCTCACAACACTAAAAACATCTACAAGACCTGCCCAGTTTGTATGAGCAAAATACTTCAGGCTCACAGCTTCAATGAAATCATCCTGAGTTTGATATCAGCTTCTGCTTCAAACTGTTCAAAAGCATCATGTAGCAAAATTTTCACTAATTTGAAATAGCTAACCAAAATTAGAAAGGAGACAAACTTTGGAAAATCTCTTTTTCTTTGTCATTATTTTTTCCTGAAGGCATCCTTTTCTTATGTGATAGAAAATTTAGAGGCTAATTTTAGCTCAATCCTTTTGAAGAAAGTACAAATCTAAAAATACCTGATTAAAAATTATTGTGTCCACTGAAGAACAAGGCAACAACTATCCTTTATTCAATTCTCCTCTGTCCTTTCCCATATTCAAGAACACAAGCAAAAACTATCTGATCAAGGAAAAGGGTGGAGGGAAGTGAAAAACACACAGTCTAAGTACAAGAACATTAAAGGCAAAAAAGTCAGCTGTAACTATTCTCTGGCTTTGGACAGCTTTACACAAAGCTAATTCCTTTATTTATTCAAGGATATGAGCTGATTCCAAGCAATTCAATTGGACAGTGTTTAGTCCAAATATTTTAACTATTTTCAGGTCTACTTTCCTATCTCAAAAGGATTCTAGAAATTTCCTTTCTGCTCTGATGATTTCCAGAGGAAGAGGAATCTTTTGCTCCTTATTTAGCTGGTATCTTACCTCCTCTCTGTTCCTGACCTTTCTGTGTGCTATGATTTATAGAGCAGAGAGAGGGTAAGAAAAGAATGCCAAGCACTACTCAAACACCAGACACAAACTTCAGCTGACCTTTCCTGTAACTGGGCAATGTGGGGATGGCTCCCTTCTTCCAATTCACTTACAAAAAAATTTGGTAAAATCTAATTTTTTAATAATCTGTCATCTCCACCATGAAAAGCCCAAAATTTAGATAGCATTTTAAGACAGTGCAAATAACCTCTCTGTCTCTGCAGGTGACAGATTTCATAGCTACATAAAATGTAGTTAGATAATGTAACATAACTTCCTTACTTTGTCAAATGCAAAAGGCTAATATATTCTTCACTGCCTCAGACCAGTATATCACCTGAAATGAAAAGCATCATTACCTGTCTTGTCCAGCTATAGCATTCCTATCTGCTGAGGTCCTACCTTTGTATGAGGAAGCTAAAGTCACCAGCATCCATTATTATAGTGGATAATATGAAATTTATCTCCACCAAAACCTTGGGGCTTTAAACCATGGAAGAGACCTGATAGAATAAGTTATGCTGAGGTTTGACAGTGACCACGTGTCCTGGTGAAGAAAATGGATCTTTAGGCATCAGCTGTCAGCACTGATCCCTAAAGTGGCCTTTAAACCAGACATGATGGGGAAGGGCATACCAACAGGGTTGCAGTAGGTATGCCAAGGGTTGGCAGCACTATGCCTGGGTGTGTCAATGCTAGTGAGAGCAATTACAACGCCCTCAGGAGCACTGAGGTCTGAGAAGCTTATCTGAAGTGCCTGTACACTGATACAGGCAGCATTGGAAAAAACAGGATGAGCTCTAAGTGTTGGTAACCTCCCAGAGCTACAAGACACTAGCTCTAAGTGAGACTTGGTGGAATGAATGCCAGGACTGGAGAGGTGGGATGGAGGGCCATGGATTCTTCAGGAGAGATAGGCAGAGGAGACAAGGTGGAGGTGTTACACTATACTTAAGGGAGAGGTTTGATTACAGTGCCCTTATGGTTAGTGGTGAAATGGTTGGGATCCTCTGGGTGAGGATTAGGAGGGTGGAAAACAAAGCAGATGTTGTAGTGAGTGTCTACTACTGATTGTCCACCCAGGATGTAAGCAGTTGTGAGGTATATTTTAGGCAGCTGAAAACCAAATGCATTTTCTGCTGAGACCTGAATAAATGAAAATGCACCCTCTTTTCCTACATATTCTCTAAAAAATGGCTTGGTCTCACTTTGAGTGCAATGGTTGTAGTTTCTGCAATGTGCAAAGGACCAGATGTTCTTTGTACATCCTTTTCAATTGAGACAGTCTATTCTATTTTAGCTTTTCTGTTGATATTTACCTGAAAATATTTTTCCTGCAGTAGGTTATTCCTTACCCCTTCCCTCCAATCCAGTATCCCTTTGACTGTATTTCCCTGTGTTCTGTTAGTGAGACAGACACTGCAGAGTAGATGGCAGGTGCCATAAATGTATTATCAGAGCAATTCATGTTCATGTCTTTCCTCACTTTTACATTCCCAGCAATAAAGATGGGCTTCATTTCTCCAAGCGTATATTGTTCCTACTTTTGCTCTCCTAAACACAGACATTCTAGGAAAACAACCTCAGAAAATATGCAATTTCCAAGCAAGTAACAAAGGAAAATCAAGGAGTAGAGAAATGGAATGAAGACATTGAAAGTTCTCAGAAAAACTTGACTTTAGTGATTTGTGTTCACTGTAATAGGCAAGAGAAATAGCTGTGGAAACAGATGGACTGGCTTTGCTCTGTTTTCTGCTGTTACAAAGTAGGAGCAATGTGGGTGGTCAGAGGTTTGCAGAGGAGAGTTCACAGTAGTTACAGAATTTATCATTATCTACCAAGATGTAATAGGTCAACCAATCTTTTTCCTTATCATTGACTCTGATAAGAGCTGTGGGATATTTTTTCATTTTCATTTCTCAGGTACAACAAGAAATGTATCTGCCACGTGTATTAGGTCATTACTCTGTTAATTTTATAATGAGGAAACAACAGAACAGGCAGAATAATTTGCTCAGATCCATTTCTCTTGATTTGCATACCTTGACCAATGCATCTGTTTGGATCCACATTCAATTAGACAAATTTCTTAAACTGAATATTACTATTAGGTCTCCAAACTTTCCAAAATTTTATGCTTGAAATATACAGTTAGCAACTAATTTATCCTGTTTCTTATTCTACTATAAAATATTTAATTCTGCAACAAAACATTAAAAATAAGCCAAATATCACTCACTGAAATGAATGGCATTATATTACACAATGTGAAAAATAGTAAAATTTATCCTGGAAAGGAAACCTGGTAATAGTTTTGCAAACCATTTGTGAGGTAAACAAGAAACAGAAATGTGAACATCTGATTTTAATCAATAGCCACACTTACACTAAACATCAACTTTGTATCTGAATTTGCTGAGTGCTGTCACACAAGACTTATTTTGTTGCCTCATATAAAGTTTGATGAATTTGTTCTGATGGAAAATTGCTAGCTTAATATCTTAAACAAACACTGGTTCTTTATTTTCCAGATGCCATGGGAAGTTTTACACAGTGCTTAAAAATTTATAAAATATACTTAAGAATTCCAGCAGATTTTGGAAGGCATTAGACATTCAAAGAGAACACCCAATTTTAAATTTATAAATGAGACAGACTATGACTCTGAAACTGCTTGACATTTCCTAGTCACCCCAACTTCTCTCTGGGGGACGTGCAAGGTATCATGGCTCTCTCATGGGTCTGAGAACCTTTCCTGAAGTATTAAGCCTCATGCATCCCCAGACATATCAGGATTTAAGGCTGGGAACCTGAACCCTCTTTCTGCTATGACAGTGTTGAATAAAAATATGCACCTTTTATTTTTTTTTTTTTAATTTTTTTTTTTTTACCTGCCATTTAAAGTGAAGACAACGAATCAACTCAGAAAGCATGAAGGAGTAGGAAATTCTTTGCCAAAGTTATCATAGTATCCTTCTGGCCACCTGGCATAAAATCCAGTCAGAACAGGATTTTAAAGCTAACCCCACTGCTACTTTAAGATAATGTAGGACTGGTTTTGACTTTTGGGAGGAGAAAAAGTGAAAATTCATCATAGCTAAAACTCTAAAGACAGCCTTACTCTGACCTTGAGTACACATTTCATTAGCCATGAACTATTTTCAGTTTAAACGCATTTTCATATCAAAGTTGATAATGCTTCTTCCTCCCTTCTTTTCCCTGGGAAAAAAAGAAGTTACACTTGTTACTTCTTGCTAACTGTGACTTTAGGGAATATTTTTTTACATGGAAGTAGATTAAAAGTAAACATTGAGTTTCATAAGAGAAGTAAAAGAACTTAAACTCCTCCAAATTCTTGCTTTGATAAATTGTAGCTTTGCCATGAGAAACATGAAACTATGATTGTTTAATTACACGTTACATGGTGTTACTGCAGCTTTAGTTTGGCCGAAAAGACTTCAGTAGTATTCATATTGATTTCCCCACTGTACACCAAGGAGAATAGTTCTATAATTATGTTATTTCTTAGTTAGATTTGGGATTTGGGGAGGGGGTTAATTTCTTCCAAATTCAAATTAAGGCAGAATTATATTTCCTTCCTTTGTGTCTAGATGAGTAAAATGTTATATTTTAATGTTATATAAGAGTCTAAGCTGATATCTGTTGTAGTGTAGGAAATGGAAATTAAAGAATGAAAAAAGTAGTTTTAACAATTCTGATGACTTTTAAATAAGTCCTCATTCAAATGACATTGTCAGAACTATATAGGAGATATGGCAATCTATGAATATTCCTTATTTTCTGAAAAACATAATCCCTCATATTTTCTGTCTTTTGTTATGAAGACTAAAAGTGAGCATTCAAGGAATATAAGTGTCAATTCCTTATGAATTACATATATATACATACACCTATAGCTCAATATAGACCCCAAAATATCTGACTGGTTTCCTATTGAAATAATATATTTTTTAAAAATGGCGCTAAAATTGTATGGTGATAAAAAGATGTATTGATTAAATACTGTTGCAACTGCACACATAACTTACTGGAAAAGAAATATTCTAAATACTGATGAAGTATATAATGAAATATGAAAGAAATAAAGAAATATTGGAGTGTGGTATGCTTTTAAGGTATTAGCAGAATCAGATAGATTATTCAGGGCTCAAGTAAAAGTATTAAGTATCTTAACAAATGGTTTCTTTAATTTTGATGACTGAGCATGAACAAGATTAATGTAACTAGCTAACTGCCAAGAGAGAAATATGCAGTGGGAGATCCGCTTGTTTGCTTCTTGTATATTCAAACACTATTGCTAATAATTGTGAAAAAAAAGTACTGACCTACTACATTTTTTACCAGTTAAATCCATATAGAAGCATGGGGATATGAACCCAACTGGAAAATTTTCATTTTGAACAATGAAAGTTAAATAGAAGAAAAAAAAAGGTACAGGCTAAAGAATACCTCCTTGGCAAGATTAATCAACAATTCTGACTTTGCTCTATTTTGATTTGAGTACACATACTTTCTTTTATTTTTAGAACACTAGAGGAGGCTCAGGAGTCAGAATTGTCTCTTTTTTTAACAGAATGAACAAATTAGACATGCAATGTCTGGATGATGTACTTAAAAGAATGTACTTGTTGTTTCTTGATGCAACCTTAAGGACTTCAGCTGAACTACATCAAGGTTAATTCTGATTTTAGAGGACTGTGCTTATATACCTAAAACAAAGGCTCTGTAATAAATTTTGTTCTCATGAAAAATACACTCGTTGGCTTTTTCTGCCCCAGAAGGCTTAGGACATGCTTGGCATTGGTTTAGATTTATTTAACTTTTCTTGTTTAACACTTTTGATTACAGCTCTGTATTTCATACTCTTTTATCACCCTAGTTCCTTACGATGGCTGCTGCTTGTAAATTCTTTTTTTTTTTTAGTGAAATGTTGAAGATTAGACTGGTGTACGGTCTTTTTTTTTTTCCCCAATTTTTAAATTTTTTGGTATTCTGTTTATAATGTATGTAGTGAATTCTTATAAAAAAAAATCACACAGGGTATTTGAAAAAATATATTCTATACAGACGTAGTTTCTAGATGGTCAGCATTCTGAAAGAGTTTAGCAGAGCTTAATGTCAAAGATTTAATGCCTTCTAGAGATCTAAGTGTTAAAATGATGCATTCTGTTCAAGAGAATCATGACATATTTCCCATTAACTGATAAATATAGAGTAAATCAATTTTGTAACAGAATTACAGTAAATCTACATCCTTGTCACAATGAGCACAATTCCCACCACGACTGCTTTCCACAAAACGTAAAATTTGTCTTAAGCATTTCTACAGAATCATAGTAAAACATAAGTTGGAAGGGATCTCCAGAGACCACTCAGCCTCTTTTCACCCAAGGCTGATGTGAAAACACTCTGTTCAGGTTGCTCAGGCTAGTGTCCAGCTGGGTTTAAGTATCTCCTAGAAATCCTACAGATCCTTGAGGCTCCTGGTCAACGTGATTGACCACTGTTAAATTAAAATATTTCCCTGGTACCTAGTAAGAAATTTCCTGTGTTCCAACTCGCATCCATTGCCTCTCCTGCCTCCACTGTGTCTTTCTGAGAACAGTCTGACTTAATCTTTCTGTATTTTCCCTGGGACAACTCAATGTTTTGTACTGAAAATCCCCAAGCTGTATTCAGTATTTCACATTTGATCTCACAAGAATGAGTGGGGCGCAAAATCCACTGCTTGAACTGTCCCATTGCTAATCCAGCCAAGCATGTGGATGGCCTCCATTGCTGCAAGGGTGCACTGCTGGCTCCTCCAGTTCAACTGGTTTTCCACACAGAAACCCAGCTCCTGATTCTGCAAAGCTGCATTCAAAACAGTCAACACCAAGATTGTAGTCCTGCATGAATTTAGTCCATCCCAGGTGCAGATGTCTGTATTCACCAAAGCTGAACTTGTCATCCCCTTTGTCTGTTTGTGTGGTCCCTTGAAGAGTAACCCCATCTTCCGGTCATTCTTCATGCCACGGGTGTCTAGGAAGAAATGTATAGGAAGTGCAATTTGTAAACATCCAGTTTCTTACAAAGGATTTTCCATGACATGAGGTGAAGCTGATAGGCCTGTAGTTTTGTAGATATTTCTTCTTTTCCATCTTTAAGATGGTGGTATTGTTTCCCTTTCCCAAATTTTCAGCAGGCTAACAGACAAGTTAAATCCCCCAGCACCCTTGTGTGTGTTCTGTCTGTCCCCTTTACCTTGTATTTGTCCATATGGTTTAACTGCATCTTCACTTGATCTTACCTCTATTGTTGGTAATGTTTTCTCCCACAGACTCTGTTAACAGATGTGAGGATCTAGGAGGCACATGGGCAAACCTACCTAGTGAAAAAAATGAGGTAAACCAATTGAGTACCTCGACTGTCTCCATATCATTGGTAACTATCGTTCCATCTCCACTGAGAAGCAGTCCCATATTTATTTCACCTTCCTTTGGTGCTGGTGTTCTCATAGAAGCCTTTCTGGCTGTCTTTCACATCCCTCACAAGTTCCAGTTCCAGTTGAACTTTGGCTGTTCTAGTTACATCTCTGCATGCTTGGGCAGTGGTTCTGTATTGCTACCCTATCCCTGCTTCCAGCTCCTGTGTTCTTCCTTTAAGTGGTGGAGCTCAGTCAGCAGTTCCTTGCTCATCCATGTTGACCTTCTGCCATGCTTGCTATGATAGTCCTTGACATATAAGCTCTCACACTGGACCAGATTCTCTGCAATTCTTTGAAATTTTAGCTCTTGATATTAGTCCTTTTATGTCTAATTTAAATTTCAGCTAATTTAATTTAGCTACCGAGTTAGCTACAGGGAAATCAGCAGTTACACAGCTGTGAAGCAGGAGTCAAACTGCAACAAGTCATCTTAGCACCACTTCCCATAATTGCCCTGCACTTCTCATGGTCTCCTGCTTAGCACAAGAGAACTTTGCCAAAACACCAATGTTTCAACTTCTGGTGAAAGTTTTGGATATACTTCACTTGTCTGTTTCTAAGAATAAGGCTAAGGAGAGAACCCAAATGCCAAAATCAAAACACCAGCTTTTCCTTAAAAGGAAATCCGTGCAAACTCCCCTTTGAAAAGCTTAGCACCACTGTGGTTATATATACAATTGGCTTATCAAGTTTTGCTGCTTGCTTCCAAATCCATTCAGATACTGTGAAGAGTGACAAAAAAAAAACCAATTGCCAGTGACTGAGTGGTATATATTGGAATTCATAATTCAGGTTATCTATGTTAATACTTAGCAAAAGCTAAGCAATCCAGATAAGGAAAAGCTGGAGGGAGGTATGTTTCCAAACATGTGGATATTAGAATCTAGCACGTTTCTCAGAAACCAGGTATAGCTACCCAGCATCATCTTATGCAAAGAAAGGGCCTATGAAAGAACATAGTTCCCTCTGGCTAAATGCCCTGCAGCTGAGGTGTGAGCTACCAAATCTAGCAATGATGCATCAGGATCCTGTTTATCACAGGCTCTGCTTGCCAGCTGAACAGGTCATTCTACAGTGCCTGGTGGGTCTCAAGGGAAGAAATTGTTTTCCCCTTTGTGAAGTTGAGGGTCTGGTTAGAATCCCTACTTTCAAATATAAACATTTCACAGAAGAATAGAAAAGGAATAGAATAGGAAAGAATATTATCTTTATTTAAAAAAAAACAAACAACAACCAAACAAACAAACAAAACAAAAATCCCAACATAAATAAAATAAGCACTGCTGATATTTTTTATTATCTTAAATTATATACATGTCAAAATGTATATAATTTAATCTTTTTTAATCTTTAACCTTTTAAAGAATCAAAAGTCACCCCAGTGTTTAATGATACAATATTTTTTGAATGTGTTTAAACTTGCTTGATCCACCACTGGATGGATTGGTAACATCTCATGGAAAAAAAAAAAACTCCAAAAAGGCTCATCTAGGTATTGGGCCTTTAAGAGAATGACTAGTTGGGTATAATATTAATATTAAAATGCCTGAGGTATTTCATTGCAGTATGCTTGAACCATGGTTCAGCATAAACACACACAGATGCCTAACTTGAACACATCATGGCTTATTAGCAGCATCAGTGAGGTATTGTTAGACTACTTCATCACACAGGTGGAGGGTGTAATTTTGAAGGCTACTGAGCACTGTGGATCTCCCAATGTATCACAATTACAGAAACACCTGTGTTAAATAACTTTGCTCTGATTCCCTATGAAAATGCATGGTTTTCAATAGTCCTTAGAATTAAATGCCTTGCCAACAAGCCACAGGTGTACACCACAGGAGCACATGATAATGTAATTGTGAAGGATGTAATGACAGCTCTCCATCCATAATACCACCTTCCCAAGATGCACTCATGCATCTATTTTATATTTAGGTATTTTCTAACTAGCTTCAGAGTCATCTAAGCAAGCAGTATCAATTCCAAAAGTAGCACTTGCTAGAAAAGGAAAAAAACCCAAAAAACACAAACCCAAAAAACAAAAACAAAACCCAACCCCCTCAAATAATCCAGGTTTAAAACTGGTTGAATCGAGTATAGAAAGGGAAAAAATACAACCACTGCCCACTCACCCCCAAAAGACCCCCACAAAAAATGCATGCCAATACTTTAAATAGATAGAATAACTTTGATCCTGTAAAAATGGAGGGCCTGCCAAAAGCCTTCCTTACAGGAATTGTTACTACAGAAGCTACTGACAAGAGCAGTACTTTAAATCTGTTGAAATATTTATAGAAACTTTATTAATCCTGTAAGACCTAATTAACACAGGTTAGTTTTAAAATTCTATGGCCATTGTACATTTCTATTGCACAAAAATAATGGACTGATTTTTAAACAAATATATTTGGATTCTGCAGACACTGACTGATGTCAGTCCTATTCTATGAATTAGAATAAGTGCAAGGACTAAGAACCACTGAAAAATTTGTGAGGTGTTAAATGATGGGAAAATTCCAGAAACATTTGGACATTTTGATGAGACATGTTTGAGAACTCTGAAGAAAATAACCAAGCATGGCTAGTAGGGAAGCTTCTTCCAAATAATTTCACAACTGCAAAACAAACAAACAAACAAACAAATAAAACCCCAAAAACAATGAATGTTTCTGATCAGTAAACATCTCAGAAACTTAGTGTCCTAAAAGATTCTATAAAAAGATAAAATTATCAGTGGCAATTTGCAAAGCAGTGATCTATCCATATTCACAAATAAGTACTGCCCTTTGTTTTATTGCTCTTTGTGGAGAACATGGCCTAAAAGTTCAGTCAGCAAGACTTCATTTTCTCATTATTACAATTGAGATACTGAATTGCCAGATTGGATGATTGGGTGAAAGCAGTCTCTGTAACTGTGTATGACTGGGGAATAAATGTGAGCTTGCTAGATGGAGCTCTAGTAAGAGGAAGAGTGAAGCAAGATAAGTCTAAGTCTCCTCTTGCTCCTCTCTGTTTTTGGTGTCACTTTGATTTGAATCTTTTCCATAGGTTAGTCAGATCATGGTTACACTTACCTGTACAGAAATTTGTGTAGCAGTGGAACTGTACAAAATGTGTTTATTAGCTCATGTGTTTTTGCTTTGTTTTAGTTACAGAAATCGAGAGTAGCCTCATCCCAAGGAGCCACGAATTTGTGACAAGTGCAGTACAAGATATTGCCATTACAGTTGAAACTTTGTCTTTAGTTTCCTCCCTTGGATCTGCCTATTTTCAGTAAGGATGACATTCACTCACCTTTTACCCAGAGCCTAATTATTAAAATGTTGAGTAGAAATTCTGTGGGGATAAGAATGAGCAAATCTGTCATCCCCCAAACTGCAAATATGCTAAAAGAATGAATCATAGAATCACAGAAGAAACTTTTCCCACTCACAACAGCCACTGTGTGTCAGATTAGTGTCATTTAATTACCATAAATATGAGTCAGTAACTTCTTCCATTAACTTGTATCTAATTGTTCATTGGATTCTGGTGCAAACTCTTTCCTCAATGTGCTGAATACTGAGTAGGGACAAAATTTTACCTCACATTACTGCTCTGCAAATGCCTCCCCTTCTGCTTTTCTCTCTCATACATAAAGGACAGTCAGAGACTCAGTCCTTTTCAACTACTTCTCTATATCTCTCTCTAGGGGGTTTGGGGGTGAATGTGTGTCTTCTGAACAACAGAATCCAGAGTGAGCTTTAGAAAGAAGCATCTATTATGTCACAGTCTTTAAGGTACTATGATTTTAACAGCTATCAATATGATTGATGATTGATATCAATGCTCAGCAGTGGAAGACTTCAGGGGATTAAACTATGAGACTGAAGCTGGAAATCCATGGTCTCTAGTAAAACTACAATAAAAGTCACTCTCTTTGATGGTTACAGTGGGAGCAGAGAGCACACACTGACTGTGCAACTGTCTCCTGATTTATGTGGATTTGTTGACTTGTTCAGAAAATTCAAAACACACAAAATATATTTTCCCTTATATTCAGCTCCACACATGGTTGATTCTTTATCTCTCCCCTGGATAAACAAAAATGAATTGATGCCTGTGTCCAGAGGGCAGCATAGATGGAGTTAAATCCAGCTTGTGGCTGGTCATAAGTGGGGTTTCCCTGCACTCCATACTGGGGACAGTCCTGCTTAACAACTTTACTAATGATCTGGATGATGGGATTGAGAACATCTCCAGTAACAGACAATACCAACTTGGGTGGGGGTGTTTTTCAGCTGGAGAATGGAAGACTACAGAAGACTCTGGGCAGGCTGGATTTCTGGGCTGAGGCCAGTGGGATGGGATCCAATAAGGCTCAGTGCCAAGTCCTGCACTTGGGTCACAAAAACCCCATGCGATGCTACAGGCTGGGGGAAGAGTGGCTGGAAAGCTGCCCATTGGAAAAGGAGCTGTTGTCAGGGGGTGCTGGTCCACAGGCAGCTGAACATGAACCAGCTGTGCCAAGGTGGCCAGGAAGGCCAGTGACATCCTGGCCTTCATCAGTAATAGTGTGGTCAGCAGGACCAGGGTAGGGATCTTCTCCCTGTACACAGCATTGGTGGGGCTGCACATCAAACCCTGTGTCCAGTTTTGGGCTCCTCACTACAGGAAGGAGGCTGAGATGCTGGAGCATTATTTAGAGGAATAGTATACACCATACTATGAAAATTTCAATGGTTACTAACTATACTGAAAAAAATACCCTCAATTTTTCTATTTCTATTTTCTATTTCAATTTTTAAGATACATTGAAGAATACAACATATAATTAGGAATACAGATGATACAGAATTAAGTGTATGCTATAAACATATATGAAAACCATATTCTGGTAAAATTATTGAGGTGTTTTAATTTGAGATGTATAGAAGCTAACAGAATATAACACCTCAAGAGTGATGAGGTAATCCAGTCTTCAAGCTAATCAACTTATTAAAACAAAGCTAATTCCTTAGTGTTCATAATTTTAAGTTCCATGCATGCATCCATCCATGCATCAATGCATCCATCCATCCCTTAGCCCACCCATCTTTTGTCTCGCTTGCTGTGGCAGAAGAATGGGCACATAGTACTATTGAAATATAAAGGCATTTCCCTTTTTCTCATGGAGATGAAAAGTAGAAATACAGGAACTCATCCACAAAGGTTTTTAAAATTTTTAAAAAAATTCGGTTCCATTTCACAACACTATAAAAGAATCATCAATTTGAAGAGTCTCTCCTTCTTTAAAGCCGTTTTTGTCTACATTCTTACTTCATTTAATCAAATGTTGTTTGATTATGAAAGACTACAATTCATTGTATTCACGGATTCTCACAGGTCTCTGCATAGGAGTAAGTACAGTAGATATTCATGAGCCACATTTAAGATAATTTCTAGGTTAGGTTCTGGTAAAAGCCTAAAAATTGATATCTCAGTGGATGCACTTGTAGACACCAAAAGGACAACAGATGTGTAGCTAGACCTGTAATCATGGTAATAGTTAAAAATTAATTCATTCTGTTTACATTCTTGAAATTCATTTCATGTCCAGGGACAACAGTGTTAAAGGAGTTTCATAAGATGGTTACATATTGTACTGTTGAATAATTTTTAGGACGAGATTTATCTTAAAGTAGACTGATGGTTTTGGTAATTTCTCCTGTGTACAGAAAGATAAAAATAACTCAGATTGCACTCTGTAGTTCATTCAACACTATATCAACTATATCAACTGCTTTGATATATTCTGAAATATTAGCTGCATAAAATTAAAGATTGTTGTTTTCACATTTCCATTAATCTAAGGCTACATGCAGCTGTTTCTTGGAGGAAGAAAACATAAGCATCATGCTGGTGCACAGGATCTAAATACCTTTATATTGACACCATGACCAATTTCTATCTCAAAGCAGGGCTTATCATGATCTTCCTTCTTATCTGCTTTCCAAAGAAGTTTATGAATGCTGATATATAAAAAGAAAGCTGCATAAGTACAAGAATACACACACACACTCTGGAGAATGTTAAACAGAAGATAAAATCATCAGCTGTTACGTTCTGGATATCTATGTCTAGTTTCTGCTAGTGAAAATCAGTTTGAGGGTTTTCTTTTAGTCTTAGTTGCAAAAAAAGTATCACAAAATATTTGTGCTATTGGCTGATTTCCTTTAACAAGAGTATCTTATTCAGATCAGCATGCAGAACTGTGCAAAAAGTTTTGATCATTGCCATTTCTCCATTTCATGAACACTATCCCAGTGTAAAATATCTTAAAATGTCAAACCTCAGTGAAGAAAAAATTTCTTTCTGCTGCATCTACAGGCAGGTCTACATTCTTTTTCTCATAAAAAAGATGCTAACTACACAAGAGTGATGGAAGGAAATCTGTAGGAATTTCTTTGTCTTCTGTAAGAAATTCTCTGCACTTTAACTCACAATGATAACATCAGAGAAAAACTTAAGTTTGTTCCACTTGTGAACGTGTCTTAACACTAAACTATTTTCTGTTTATGGAACCTACCAGAGAATGGCTATCAGTGAAATAGGAAGGCTATAGCTGTTTAGTTTGAGACTCATCCAGCTTCCCACCATACCCAACATACCTTGTGTCATTTGCCTGGAATCCCCAAGGTTATATGTTAATTTATATCCCAAGTGGAAGCCCAGACACGCAATTTCCCACCTCTCTACCTCTGCATCCCTGTACCTTGGTTTTAAAAGTGGAAAGGAAAGCCTGTCCATCAAGACTGAAAGGGAACAGCAGTGTGCTCTGACAACTTCCCCCTATTGATCCTGTAGGAATCAAGGTTCTTGCATGGACCATGGTACACATCTGGTACTCAGCATAAACTTAATTTTTCTGTATCTAGGCAACGATGTGCAGATGGTAATACTTGCTGAAGACAGAATTATCAATGACTGTGGAGTGTTCCAGCACCACAATAGCACAATATTTGAGCAATTGGACTCACTGAGATACACTTCTGTTTGCTAATGGTGCATCCAAATTTAGGTAAAGTAGCTCAGCTGCCATTTTGTGATGGTAAGCAGCACAGAACATCACAGGTAGTGATGCAGGAGATTTTCTCTTCCCATTTTTTGTCTTCGTTGTTTTTGTTAGCGTAGAAGAAAAGCCCTTAAAAAAAAACTATATACACCTGTCTCTATCTGTGTGTTTGAGTGTGTGCATGTTCACAGAAAATTATAATAAGCACCTTGGTAACCTTCATGTAACCTTTACCTGGCATGAGATTTAGTAGGATTTTCATTCTGATCTTGTAATTGTTTGCTTTTAAGTCTTGCTGTTTTCCTTTGGGAGCAAGTGGCCCATGACTGCAAGAGCCCAGAGTTAATGGTACTGGGTTCTCTCTTAACCATCCTACAGGTTAACTTGGGGCCAGTTATCTGTGCATATCAAATTAATTCCTAGGGTATTACAGCTAAACAGTGTGGAATCACTTGTTATGTATGGTAACCTCAAGTTACAGATCTCTAATATCCATTAAAATTTTTTCAGTAAATACTGAAACACTGAAAAAAATCCATCAGGTTAAGGATACAACTCAGGTTTTCATGGGAAATTAAATTAGACTAAACAGAAGACATAAGAATGTTTTACTATAAACTAAAGTGTAATAGTGCTAATCCACTATCATAGCTAATATTTACAGTGCTAAATCCGATACATAACCAAAGAGCCAAAACCCTATTTATTTTGGAAAAACAAGCAAGAATTTGTTCTGAATATTTGTTATTTGTTCTCAATATTTCTTCTGGACATCTCCTTTTTATCACATTACTAAAAAAGGATGCTGCCTGTTATATCTGATAGCAGCTTAGGACAATGATATAGTAGTGAGTGGAAGTTGCAAAATTATTTCAAAAAGTCAGTGTTCCAAAGACATTTCACTTCTGAGGCCTGATGTGACCACTGACAAAGAAAGCACAGATAATCTAATACAAAATTAGCAGTAGATGCAGACAAAACAAAATGAAAAAATCTGGGTAAAAGGATCAACATGGCAGGTGTGTGGAGTTCTTTCACCCTTTTGTGAAGGGTGAAAAAATACTGAATGACATTTTTAGGATCCTGAAAGTTAGCTGAAGAGCCTGGGAAGTGACAAAAAGAGGTAACAAATAATGTTCCATGAGAAACATCAAAAAGAGAAGCTAGAAATAAAAGGCAGTTTAGAAAATTATTTACTATTATTCTCCAATTATTGTTGGTTGAACTTTTTCCTGCTTTAAACAAGTTGGAGGCAAATATTTGCTATAAAATAATATGGCTAACTTTCTTTTTATTTACTATTGGCAAGAACTAGATAACATTTAAAAGGCTCTCTGAGAGCCTGATCCAGCACCACTTGAGTCAACAAAAGTTTGTCTAGCGACCTCAAAAGGCTGAAGATCAAGCAATGAATGAATGAAATGTCTTCCATGTGTGTGCCAATAATAACAAACTCATCCCACACCCTGTGAGTGCATCTGATCCAGTATCCTCCCCCACTCCAAAAGCCAAAGTGAAGTGAAAGAGATGATAAGTATACATCTGCAGCTGTGACATCTTAATGGATCTCATGTCAGAAGGTAATACAAAGCTATTAAAATCTCCCAGAATAAATCACTTGATATGAAAGGAAACTGAACATCACTGCTTATACTTTCACAAAATACTGTAAATAATAATGTTGACTGTGTGTCACATGCCTGTCCATTTTTGGGTGTTAGAATTAGCATTTTAGGATCAAGAAAAAGAAAAAATAATCAACAGGTAAATGTTTATTACTTGGACAACAGGAGACAAGTGCAAAACACCCTTCTGAAGTAATTGCCATATGACTGCCAAATTTGAAGGATACAATTATGCTAGTTCCTTAAGCTGGCAACTGTATTAGTTTGCGTGAACCAGTATAAGGTTTTTTTTGTCATTTTTGCACGATACTTATATTTCAGATGGAAAACAACATTTTGATTTTTTAATTGTAGAATATGCCCTATAAACAGCTAAAGAATTGCTATTATTCTTTATTTGTGCAATTCTAATTCTATCTTACTTTGGCCAGGATTATAGTGTTTTAATTTTACTTACTTTGATGTTTAAATTTAAATGTCACTTTTACATATATATAAACTTCATACTGACCACATACCAAATTCTGGGTAATACAGCTGAAAAACTGCTAAAGACTCATGACTGTAATCTTCCTAGATGCTACACTTTTTTACAGTTTTTAGGAAGACCTTAAACTGTGAACTTCCTCAGTGGACCCAGGCTGCAGGCAGAGGGTCTACACAGGGGTGCATGTGGAGGGGTGAATATCACTCACTGCTTCCTCTCCATTATAGTCTTAATAGTCTCACCCTTTCTGTCTTTATTGTTAACTTTCTACATAGAAGTTGCCATGCAGGATTCTGTTTAAACAATGTGTCAGGGGACAAACCTGCAGAAATTGTATAAGAAGAATAAATTGTCAGTGGTGAAATCCAGAGTTCATGAACTATTCCTGAGTTGTTTTAAAAGCTCATTTAAAAATTTTAAAACTTAGGCCAGTGAAAAACCAAGAGGGGCAATGGATCACATTAGGGTATTTGGCTTCATAGATAGTGATCCAAAATATGTGTAAGATATGAAAAATAAAAGAAAAATAAGATATATTGAAGACAAAATGCACATATGCCTGCATATAATCATCTAAACATAAACACACATATTTTCAGGGACAAAGACATTGTTTTGTTAGAACACTCCAGACATTTCACTTCTGCCCTAACCACTTGTGTGTGCAGCAGTCAGATCAAAGCATCAAAATGTCACGCACTTCATGCCTGAAGTCTCCAAAATGTTTTTCTCTGCTGAGGGTAAACAGGCCAAGGAAGATGATATGCTAGTTAGCTTGATAAAAAAAGAAAAAGAAAAAAGCATTCTTTATTCACAGAACCATTGAACTGACACTGCAGTAATTAAAGAAGACAGGACTACAAAGCATATCCTTGGTCTGTACCTCCTGACTCAGACTGAATTCTTGCATGTTAGAAAAGTTTTGTATGAAAGGTCAGAGTTTGACTTGCTTTTTGTTAGTCATTTACTTCAATCTGCTGTTTATGACTATGTCTCCATGACTGTTTTTGAAGCTGAAAATATTATAGGGATTTTCATGACCTTTGTTTTGCTATATTTTTCCCACCACTTTGATTGTAGACAGAGAGAAGTTCGTTATTCTAGAATTTTTTTTACCCAAAATAGGCATAGCTATTTAATTTCCATTTTATTATTAAAATATTACTGAGGAGGAAAACAATATGATGACCAACTACTTTTCAGTAAAGGTTAAGGTAAGAAAATGCAGTCCTTGTACAGCTGCCTCAGCAGGAACATGGGAATGCATGGGCTCTGAAAAACACATATCAGAGAAGCTCCTTTTGCTTTCATTTCTACCATGTCTGTGACTGCCATCCAAAAGGACCTGGACAGGTTGGAGAGCCTTTGCAAATCTCATTAATTTCAACAAAGCCAAGTGCAGGGTCCTGCACGTGTGCCATGGCAATCCCAGGAACACCCATTTGTTGGGAAGTGATTGGGAGCAGCCCTGAGGAGGTGATGGCTGATGAAAAACTGTGCATGAGCTGGCAGTGTGTGCTCCCAGCCCAGAAAGCCAATGGAACCCTGGGCTGCATCCAAAGGGGCACTGCCAGCAGGTCAAAGGAGGTGACTGCCCCCCTCTACTCTGAACCTGGAGTGCTGCATCTCTAGGGTGCCCAGCATAAAAAGACATGGAGCTGTTGGAGCAAGTCCAGAGGAGATATACAAAGCTGATGAGAGGACTGGAGCCCTTCCCCTACAGATAGGTTGAGATAGGTCTGTTCAGCCTAGAGAAACCTTCCAGTATCTGACTAGGACATAACTGGAAGCTGGAGAGGGACTCCTTGTCAAGAACTGAAGTGATAGGATAAAGAGTAATGGATATAAATTGAAAAAATGGAAATTTAGGTTAGCTAATCTTTACTGTGAGAGTGGTGAGACACTGGAACAGTTTGCCCAGGGAGGCTGTGGCTGCCCCAACCCTGTCAGTGTTCAAGGCCAGGCTGGACAATGCCTTGAGCAACCCAGTCTAGTGGGAAATGTCCCTGCCCATGGCAGGGGGAGGTGGGTATAGATGGTCATTAAGGTCCTTTCCAATGCTTAACATTCTATGATTTCATGTTTGTGTTCACATTAGAGATAGATGCCTCTAAGGCTGTGAACTAGAACTTGACTGATTGCTAACATCTTCTGCACAGACTAAAGAATTAAGAAAGGTGTCTTATACTAAAATCAATAGTTGTAAAAACTCCCCCAAATAGTCAACATCCTGCTAAAAGAAGTGATTATAACTCCAAAAGTAAGCAGAGTAATTCATCCCTGGTCTTTCATGAAAATGTTTACTTTCACCATAATAAATCATTTGTAATACAGATGCGAGTCGAGCTGTGTTGGATGACGTTTTAGGCTTTCAATAGAAAATAATCCAGTCCAATTTTGAGGCCTTAAAGAACCTTAAAGAAATTGAATTTTGCAGTTTTTATCCAGCTCCCTAGTTGATAGAATACTGTATCTCAAAGCTTCATACATAATCGACAAAAAATTTTCTGTCAAGCTCAATTCCGCAGACTGAATTATCTCTCTCTCAAAGAGAAAAGACAATCCCTATAGATCAGGTTTGAATCATGGGTAAGATAGAGATGTTCTCAACCTCCCTGCCATCTCTAGTAAGCCCAAGGATAAATATAAGACTTCAATGTCCAGTGCTTTTATATTACCAAGAATTTTGCTCTATTCTTTAAGAAAGAGTAAATCCTCTTTAAAATAATGATGGAAAATGTGCAGCAAGGCCTTGGGTGTTAAAAGGAGTATGCTAGGGAATGAAACAGTTTGCATAAAAGATAAAAATACTTTTGGTAATGTAATAACATTACTTAAACTGGAATAAGTCTTCCTGAATCTGAAGGAAACTGGTTCACTCTAGGGTAATCTCAATCACTGGTAAAGGCACAGGGAGAGCTTTTGCTCCTGCACAGTTTCCTCTCTATCACAGCCATTTTAATTCACACAACAGTATAGGGTCCTTATCTAATGTAAGTCAGCACATTTTATTTTGTAAAATCAGACTGATATACCATCAGGGCCCAGGAATGAAAAACACCAGGGAGCATTGCTTATCGTGCCTCACAGTTTTTGGTTTAGGGATTGGATATACTCAGTAGACCTCTTCTACACATACACATGGGACCACAAACGTTCCTACCTTGTCGCCCAAACCTCTACAAGAAGTAATAGGAAGATCATTATGTACATACAAACACATCATTCATTGTCAAATATTATTTTACTAGGATACTAGCTTTCTATCTAGTACAGCAGTTTATCATCCTTTGCCCTTAACACATGATAATTTCAAATCATTTAATATTTTTATCTTAGGCAGTGAAATTACAGAACGGTATTTTTAGAATTCAATATAATGAGAAGAAAGTTCAGAATTAATGAGAAGAGCAAAGTGAGATATGGGAAGCAACTAAAAGCTGCTACGTAGCAAAAAAAAACCCAACAAAACAAAACTAGCTGTGATCCAAGACATGGGCCAGTTGTTAATGGGAGCATGGCAAAGAGACATCAGAAAAAATGTTTTAAAAAATATATATGCAAACCCTTTCTAGAAATTTTTAAATGCCTAAAGTAAGAGGAATTGCAGCATCAGGGTAAGTTTCAAGAATACTGCAGATGGCCATTTTTCCAGATAACTAAAACCATACAAATACAGAGGGGACAGAAAGAGAACAAAGAAAACAGAAAGAACAGCAAAGATACCAGGCAGAGCAAATGTCAGAAGTAAATGCACAGAAGATAAAATAAAACCCTGGACAACAGTAAAGGTCAAAGAGATAATATATTTCTTTATAGAGAGAAACTTGAGGGAGAAAAAAATATTGAGACATAGATCAGCACAAAGTTGTATATTAAAGAAATATTGCATTGTAATGTATTAAAGGAATTTACTGCATAAAAACTGTATTAAAATTAATAACGCTGTCCCTGTTAGACTAACAAGAAGTAAGAAATGTGAAAGATTCACCTGATTGCAGAATTGGCATAGTCAGAAGGAAAGAAAGTCAATATGTTTATCACCCATAAACAGATGTGGTCCTATGTTAGCTTCAAAATAATCAAAAAAACCCATGAAAATGACATGGCCTTTTGAACTTTTCACTTATATTCACTTATATTCTCTATGGGAGTGAAATGTTGCTGCTA
The DNA here is from genome assembly GCF_903797595.1 of Erithacus rubecula. Lineage (NCBI taxonomy): Eukaryota > Metazoa > Chordata > Aves > Passeriformes > Muscicapidae > Erithacus > Erithacus rubecula. The sequence goes on from NC_136689.1 coordinate 69,936,770, forward strand.
GTGATAAAAGCATAGCCAGAGAATCTCATGCCATGGAAATATGGAGCTTGATTTTATAAATTTATTTTTTAAATTATATTAATCAATATTAGCATGTCTTAAATTTCATTGCTATTAGGAGAACTGAGGGAAACTTGAAATACCATTTTGGGTATTTCATTTTTTGACAATACATTTATTTGTTTTCACTATAGTAGCTCAGCTGAAAGATCACTTAGAGTGGTGGCGATGGCATGATTCTCATCCTACCCCTTGTGGTATGACAGAAGCACTGCTGGGAGAAGTGGAATCAAACCTGGTTTTCAGCTGACTTTGTGTCTGCTCTTTTTTATTCTGCTGACATGAGTTCAGTATATAGATAACTTTGAATATGTGGAGGGGCTTGAAATTACAGCTGTAAATGGCAGCACAACACAATTCCTCTGTGTGAGAAAGCTCCCCTTGACTTTAATGTTGCAATCACCAAGGAAGAAAATAAACATTGCATTTCTCAGTTCACACCCATTTAACATCACACTGATTTTACGTGTTCTACTAAGGTGGCTACAAATCTTAAGCCTTTTCTCAAAAGGTGAAAATTATCGTTGCTCCTTAAAGTTAAGTAGTTTAAACTTCTTACACCTTATGGATATTCATCCCTGTAGCTAGTATCTTTTCTCAAAGTCCACATCTATTAAAATTTCCAAAACAGTCAAATATGGGCTACATTTAGTTACAATTTGTCTAATGGCAAGATACAGCTGCTAGGGAGGAACAATTTCTTCTAGTCTGTTCCAAGCACATGGGGAGCATGTGTACAATTTACACAAAGTAGTGCACAATTTTTTCTCTTCTTGCATATTCTTCTAAGAGAAACTCCTTTAAGAAAAACATCAGAGAGCAAATAAGGGTTAGAGTGCTCTGGTTTCTCCTCTCCATTCCCTAATCCTCCTCCTATTCCCAGAAAAAATAGAGGGAACATGTTGTCTATAGACTCCATAAGCACAATGTCTGGGAGAGGCAGCCAGGCTAACCAGGCTTCATCTTTCTAATAATGGTTGATGAGTTTGGATCTTGGGTTGGCTTGCATTCATCTGCATTGGAAAGCATATGTACCATGTATCAGTGCACAAAGAACTGTGCAGATACACATTTCTTTCTCATTGTCATGTGGTTTATAAAAGCATTCATGACTAGAATGACTACAACATTTTTGAGGCTGAAAAAAAGCCTAAAAATTCTAATTTACTGACTTCACTGAGTATTCTTGAGTAATAGATTTACTAGTTGGGTATGACTAAACATGCAAAATTTTTAGTTAATTATTGACAGCAGGATAAATCTTACCCTCCCCTACATGCTCCTGTGACATTAATATTTCCTTTCAGTTTTGTCTCATTGACTTGTTGATCATTGCTGAAGTTAACTTTGTTTAACTTCATCTTGAAGTTAAAATGAAATAAAACTCCTAAGGGAGTTGAACTGTTATAATTACAGTTTCAGGCTCAGATAGTGTAATCATAGTTTAGTTTTAAAGAGTTCTGGTAGATTTCATGTAGGTTGTTTTCAGCAGAAAGTTTGAAGTGAGCCATAAATCAAAAGTTCAATTGGAATGATACACAGCACCTACTCCCTTTCCCTTCTTCTTCATTTAAAGCATCTATTGCTGACTGGGTTACTGCTGAGAGAGACATTAATTTTTCACTGTTGCTTCAATAACATGAAGCAAGAAGCTTCCCACAGGCCAAGATATTCTCATCCTTAAGTGCTGCTTGTGTGCTTCTACAATTTGACACAGTCTTGAAGGAACTGTAGAATACTGAAGATTTATCACATGGAAGTGGTTTATTTTTTTATCATCTTGATTAAATGTTTTATTGGAAAGGCTCCAAATGAGTAATTTTTTTTTTTTTTTTTTTTTTTTGATTATTGTCAAATGTGTCATGCTAATTCTGCTGTTTAGGTTATGTTTCAAATATTCTTTTAATAAAAGTCTAATGCATTAATGTACAATGCTGTATAAATACATAGAAGTTTTAAGCGTGACACAAATAAAAACTCCTTATGCCTTCAGCAAATATATTTCTGAACTTTTAATAGAATTTTCCAAATCCTGCACTTTCATTCCAGTTCATAATGAAAATGCATTTAGAAATGCATTTTGAAATGCTGAACTGGAAGCTGTGAAAAGACTGAAAAACAGAAACAGCTAAATAGCTGTACTTCACTGACATTTACTTTTTTTGCTGTTTCTGTTTTTCTTCTTGAACATCTATCAACTGCCTGACCAGTTCTAGTAAGCATTACCAGAAAGATCTCTAAAGTCTCAGAATTTCAGTGATGTTTCTGTGACAAACTAAAGTAATAAATTTATTTGTTTCTTCCAGGAGATTCAATTTATCTAAAGAAATATTAAAGGAGTAAGCATATTATGTGTTTTGGTTCTGTTTGTTCAGGTAGACTATAAGTAGTGGAAATACTAGGATATCTTTTTGAATTCTGGGATATAAAATAATCATATTTTTATTAACTGTTTGAAGATGTTTTTCCTGTTTTATCTAAACCAGTTTATTTGCTATTGGTTCTGTTCTGATTTTTAGGAAACTCAGTAAACTTGTAGTAAACTCAGAAGCTTTCTTCACAATGAAATGTAACAAAATTTTAAAGAAAAATAATGGCAACATTTAATCTTTTCTCTATAGTCTATATTACCACAAATTCAACACCAGAGCACTAAAATAATGCAAGCCTTAATGACCTCAGACTTGTAATGCATATGGCACCTGAAACTAGAGAAAAGTATTGCCATGTAAATATACAGAATTTAAGTCTGATGGTTTTTTTGCTTTTGGCTGCATTTTCAAAAATTCTCAGGCAGAGGATATCTACAGATGCTTTCTTAGAGCTTTGAGCTCCTGATAATTAAATCCACAGTGCATCAATGCAAACTTATTGCTCAAAAGTTGTGGCACAGTAGGGAATCATGCTCTATGTTTGACCCTTTTAATTTTTTTTTATTCATTTTTATTTTCTCTGTGCGTTTTATGATTTGCTTATATGATACATTTCTGAGAAAGACAAAACCAGCAACCTCAGGATTCCTTCTGACAGGAGAGGGCAAGTTTAATAGCTAAAAGAAAATACACACATTTGTTCCAGATATAAGCTAGGTCTCCAACACAGCACCCAAAGGGATACTCCCTGCCTGCACAGGCTGAACTCAGGCAAAACCATGGGCTTCTACTTTGTCTCTTCAGATGGAGCTTGAGAAGCAAAGACAGAGTAATCTCCCGAAAGGCACAGCTCCTGGTAGCACAGGCTGCACTCAAAGGAGCAAACACACACTTTTTTATGTTGCCCTCCCCTTGAGCTCAGACAAAAAGGTCCTGCCAATGTTAAAAGTGTTTGCAGAGTAAAATCAAATGGAAAAGAGTCAAACGGACTCTGAGTTGTATTTTAATAACAGACTCCAGTAAAAGAAAGGGAAAAAAGACAGAGTGAAGACCTCCAAAACTTCAGTGTTTTGTCATCAAATAAAATCATTTGAAATTTGAAATGCTTATCCAAAGTATGTTGTCAGACAAGATTGATTTTCACCCTTTTTTGAGTCTTTGTGTGATTGCAGCACTGACCTGGCCCCAGCCAGTGCCGGTGGCTGCATCCACATTCTTTCTCTGTTTCAGTGTTTCCTAGCTGTTGGGTTTACTCCTAAGAGGTTTAGATAAAAAGAAGCACTAACACTATGTATTTAGGCTGCCTAAGAACAGAAAGAAAGGTTCATCTCTTCAAAGTACAAAAATGAGAGCTGCTTCCATGTCCTGTGACAATTTCATTCAATTTATACCACATTACTTCCTGCTATAAGAATTAAGAATTCCTCAGACGATGTTTTACCAGCTCCAGTACAGCTCACACTGCCCTAGTTTTTGCTGATGTCAATCTATTTCCTTTGCTGATGTGCACAAGGTCATTTAGTTCTGGAAAGATTAAATCCAATGATAGTATGAACTAGTCAAATGGCTGGTAGGGCTGTTAAGTAGGTTTGTATGGCCTGTCTACAGGGATTTCGGGATTCAGTTAAAATTAGGATAAATTTTAGTTTTAATGAATCAGAAACCAGGCCCTGTTTATTAATTATTGATATTACAGCACCACAGCTCTTATATAATAAGAGAGTTTCATTATGCAGTATAACTACACCTGTCATGAGACACTCCTCCTAAGACTTACAGTTCAAATGAAAAGAGAGATAAAGGCTAAGAAAAGAAAAAGGGAAAAAAACCCCACCACTCAGATATGAAAGCAGTTACACAAGACCATGCTCCAAGATCAATGGCAGGGAGAGAAGCAGCTTTTTTAAGTCTGAGCCATGTGGTGTTCACTCTGAGCCCAAATGTCTTTGCCACACATGAACACAAGTGGGAACAAAGATCCCTTGCTGCCTCAACCATTAGTTGTATTCTGACCCTGAAAACTCAAATGCTTCCAAATGTACTCACAGCTTCTTTGATTTGCTCCCACTTCCTCTGCTAATTCGAAGTCATTATGCTGTGATGGATTTTTCCAGTAAGACAGTATTATCCTTCACATAAAACAAGACAAAAGAAGTACATTACAACATAAATGGAAAATAATGCAAGTGTTTCAGCTGCTCCATTTTCTGCCTGCGTGCACCAGCTCTGGAGAGGGAACAAAAGTGCATGTATCCTGCATATACTGCTTCTTGGTAGGGACAGCCAGAGACTGGCACAGAGGATAGGAGGTGTATCTGCATACGTCACATTCCTTTTCTTTCCTTGTAGAACCATCTAGCCAGGTCTAAACAAGGCCACAATGGACCATTTTATCCCATGGAGGAAACTGCTCTGAAGTTATATTCTGAATCTGTTGTCTTCTAGAGTCAGAGTTTTGCCACTGACTTTTGTAGAAACTGGATCTGGTGGGGAGAAGGATGACTTAGTAGATAACACAGTGAATAGCTTTTAACCAGATACTTTGCAATTTAATAAAGAGTCTGTGCAATATTTCTAAGTTGATGAGGGCAAACCCTGTTAGGATTGAATTTTTAATTAAAATTGTTACTGCCTCTTTCCCCTTTTGGTGTCAAATAGATCATTTACATATTCAACATAATTTCTTTTAATATCTAAATAAATGTTCCACTTAATGAAAGCATTTAAGCAACTTTTAAATGAAACAGTGAAATATAATATATAGGGCTGAGACTAATTTGCTTGAATTTTAACACACACATGGAACACGTTATGAACTAAGAAAAATATTTTGAACCTGATGGGCTGTAAATTACAACCCTTGGTGAATATTCATTTTTAATTAATTTTCTTAGTCATCCTCCATAATCCTAATAGCTGGCTGAAAAAAAACTGTAGATGCCTTGGGGTGGGCAGGGAGGGAGTTGAGGGGGACTGTACATTTATATTTCTGAGATGTTTAATAAAAACTTCATAGCCAACAGTAATAAATAAATATAAAAATATTTCAGTGGTGCACTCAATAGAAAGCCTATTCAGATTTTACTTTTACATTGAGCAAATGTCATTTGTTCCCCTCCATGAATGCAGGTAGAGATTTATTTTTTCTTAACATCTTAAATCAGTAAGGAAACATGCACTTTTTGGTTGCATTTCTTGTTTAAAAAGGCTATGTTTGAGAAATATCACTGCAGTGATTAGAGAGAGAATACATTATCTACCTAAACAGGCATATTAAGCCATATGAAGAGTGGCTTAGATGCTTAAATGATTTACATAACAAACCACAATTAGGCGTAACTCAACTCTCTCTGCTCAGAAATTCTACCTCTACCAGAGCCTATTTAAGCTTTAAAGAGGCATACTATATAGCTGCCTGATTTCTGAAAAAATCAATAGTTTTTGTTTTTTCTTGTGGACCTTTTTTTCCATCACTGGCTGAATCATCTTCATCAGACTGAATGATTTTAATAGATGTTTTTGTCTAATTACATCTTACAAACACTATTTCTTTAGAATTTTAATGTAAGTTATTTTATCATTTATGACAAAAAAAGCTTGTGAAAGAATACAGAGGATTTTTTCCATCAGAGGATATATAGCATACAAATATTTCAAACAGACAGCATTATAAGCTAATTCCCTGTTTAGTACAACTTAATGTGATACATGACTTCCAATGACGTTATTTTAGTGATCCAAAACTTGCTAGCTAGAGTTCACAACCTGTACTTTTCACCTAGCTTTTCAGGTTCACTTCACACAAATATGATTCCAGATGAACTGCAGTGCAAACAAGTTTCACTTCATCTTGATTAGTGCAATATCACCTAGGGACCAATTTAAATTGACCTCTATGTGGTAAGACTAAGACCAGAGTTTCCTTTTCCTTTGACTGTAAGATAAAGATGTGAGTAGTCAAGAATCTCATTGCAATAAAAAACATATCATTTGGGCATATACAGGAACTGCATGCATAATAAATTCAGTAACCAAAAACACCCAAGACTTAAAGGAGCCAAATTTTTCCTGGATTTTAATACACCTTTGTGATGTGCAATGTGAAAAAGTTTATTTTTTGTTTTTTTTTGTTTTGTTTTTTTGTTTTTTTTGTTTTTTTTGTTTTTTTTTTATTTTGTTTTTGTCCTAAATATCTTAAGCAAAGACAACTGTTCAGTTGCTCACAATGGGGTCAGGAGCGAGAAGTTTGCTCAGTTTACCTCCAAGTGCAAATGACACAACTGCCTAAGCAAAATTTGTGTTTTTACCTTAAGTGATGTTACCAGCCTGACTTCTGCATAAATGTAGCCTTTGTTGCAAGAAATCTGCAGGATGGTTTGGATCCTTACATTTCTCAACACCCAGTTGTGCAAGACTGACTAGCGAAGATTTTTAGAGAATAAAATACACTGTGGATGGTATTTACATTGTGAGAATGTTTTTGAAAGGTTAGAGAAATGATCTTGGATGTTACAAACTTCTTTATTGAGTATCCAGAACTACAGAACAAATGTTGAAAGAAAGAATCAGTAAATGACAAGCAGAACAAAAGGCAAACATGGTTTTAGCACATGTAGGTTGTGACATTTATCTGATATCTTTCTTAGAAAAAAATCAAGGACATTGCTTTGATAAGGATTTGCCAGACTAGGAAAATATATTTAAGCTAGGAAGATAATAAACTAAATGAGAGACAACAATAACCACATTAAAAATTGGCATATCAAGTTCAAAGGCAGTTAGAAATGAACTTTTTGAAGGGTGATGTTAGGTTTCTGACTTAAACATTCTCATTGAGGGTCCTGGTAGTACATTCAGCCTGATAATTTGGTGGATTATGCAAAGTAGAGGTTCCGTCAGCACAGGAAAAGATCAGAATCTTACTCTAAGAAAAAACTAAAGACCTTGAGGACTGAAACAAGGAAATGGCATGAGATTTCACAGAAAAGTGCAAGGTCATGCATTTGAGGATTAATAACAAGAATTTCCTCCTTCACACGAAAAGTCATTAGTTGGAAATGTCAGAGGAAGAGCAAGATCTAGGTGTATTAGTCAATTATAAGATTACTATGAGCCATCTCTGTGAAGCAGCCATGAAAATGTCAAAAGCAATCCTAGAATTTTTCAGGCAAGGTATTTCACAAAGAAATATGGAAGTATTAATGTCATTGGAGCAGGCTCTCCTAATATATCACCTGGAATGCTGCATATAATACAGGTCCATCATGTTGTAGGAAGATGTATTGAATGTCAGGTACATTTCCCCTGAATGTTAAACCTGAGCTCACTGCTAGTAAGCCTACTTACCACTGCTGTGAAGTCCTCAGTCAGGGGGCACTGACATGAGCTGAGAGGTTGAATTTGTTATTCTCGGATCCTCCTCCTCTTTTCCATTCATGGACATGATCTGATTGAAGTGCTGTCAACTGCATTCAGTGTTTGGAAAATGCTGCATGAGCACAACCTGGAAGAGGAGTAGAGAAGAGCCACACTGATGATCACTGGAGTAGAGAATTTCTCTTGCAAGAGAAGTCTAAAAGAATCCTGGATCAAATAACCTAGAAAATCTAGTGAAGTACTGTGATGAGATATATTAATTCAGCTCATTAATTAATTAATCAATTCATTCATTCCTTCATTCATTCATTCAAAATAATGAAATTACTATACTTAGGGCAGAAAACAGAATACCTCAGTATCACTGGAGGAGGGCAGCAAGCAAGTTTAAACCTGAAAGTGGTTTACAGAATTTGAGATTTCTGTTTTCAACCCCTTCTTTGCAAATATATTGCCCCCTTTCCCACACTGCCCACATGGGCCTAGAGCACAGACACCAGGCTGCCCTGTAATTTGGAATTTAAAATTTTGACATTTGTAAAGCTTTAAATTGTACATTCTACTCAATTAAGTTTGGTAAGAGCTGCATTTTCCAACTGGAGTTAGCAGTACTGCACTGCAAAGCATCTGGCATTAAAATATCTCCGTTGTTTTCTTTATTTAGTATCTTCTTCCAGTCTTAAGCTTACTCAAACACTCACAAAACAGCTAATTATAAGTGTAAAATATGAAACTAATTTCAGACTTTATTTTTGCACATATTATCTCAAGGGAATAACAGCTTCCACATCAAAGGAATTTGCAGCGTGAAAATATGATATCACATTAACTTCAAATGTTAGACTTCTGGAAAAATACCCACCAACTGAAATATTTGTCACAACTGGAGAGGTGGGTGATGTGTAGCTAGAAGTCTGATTTCCATTACAACACAGGCATGGGCTGAACAAAATACTTGGGACTTGTGTCAATGTATTTCAGGAAGAATTTAAATGAAATTATTTAGTATTTACTAACAGCAGGAGCTAAATGTGAATAATTTGAATCAATGTAAATTAAAGTTTTATGTCTTCAAGTGAGATCCTTTTGAATTCTTCTGCTGTGACACCAGTAAGTCTCTCGAAATGTTCTACTTGAATTTGCACAAGGTATTTAAAAAAACCTTGGGTGAACAGTTTCAGAAGGACATTTTAATCGCCTCTTAAGTCCTGAGCTGGAATTTGGAAGAAACCTCTTCAGGCTTGCTGATAATCCTGATGGAGGCCAGTGCAATAATTGATGCTCACAGGTCCTTATGACACAACCCCTGAAAGCTCCTAGACTTGAAAGTCTAAAACAATTTTTTTAAAGAATAGCCACAACCCCCATATCCTTTACTTCAATAAGAATGGACTGTAAAGACAAGGTAATGCTGAACTGAAAATTAATGGCATTTTCCATGTGGTCTTTAGACTTCCTGAAGAAAATGAGGGTCACTTCCTTTTGCAGGCCCCAAACTTCTGTTCTTTGGTATGGCTGCTGTCGCAACAAATTGCAGCACAAGACTTTTCAGAGGTAAAAATCACAATTTTCAGTTGCAATATATTCTCATTATTTATGGAAAAAAATGCCCAGAAGAACAGTGTTTCACAGAAGTTTAGGGAAGAATGGGGTGAAAAATAATCAGGATCCTCTGCAGCAGAAGGGTTCTGCAGGCTGTTTTACCACATAGTCCTATCACACTTAGTGCTTGCTCTAGCAGCTCTTCAAGCTGGACATATGTGCAGGGCACAAATGCACATACAATAGGAGACTGCCTCACCACTAGGCTTGGAAATCTAGCTGGGTCAGCTGTCACTGACATTGCTATTAATGGCTCTAAAGAAAAAAAAAGTGATTATGCACATAAGGACAATTTTACTCTTCCTTAGTACAGATACATAATTACCAGAAATTCTTTCCATTAATGACTCATGTCAAAGCATTTAGCAATAGTATTTTCCATATTCCATTCTTAATTGCTATTTAATAAAATCTCCTCTGATTTTCTTCAGTAAACGATTCTGTGAACCTTCAAACCTCTCCCACTCTTAATACTTCTACATTCTTCAGACACTGACTTTACTGCCAATATTAAAAAAGGTAATAAGCTGTCTAATAGAAGAGTGAAGTTAGATTATTTAACTTTCTCATTGATTTTTTTCCTGTTGAAATTCAAGGAATACTGAGAGCTGTAATAAATAGTTTACATTGTGTAATTAGGTTTAGAATTTGCTATGGGAATATTAGATGAATGGGGATAGGAATGCTTTTAGTAGTTTAGCTTGTTCCATTGTCACAGAACAGAAGGTTATGTAGAATCTTCACAAGTGTGCTTCATTCAGACTAGGAGGCATAATCTCTGCTTCAAACTCATTAAAGAATGATATCAATAAGAAGGTCTCAACTATTTGTGTTTTCAGTTTGTTTTTTTTTTTTAATTTATGTAATATCTTAGTCTCATTAAATGATAGGCCCTCTCTGAGATTAAATTATTTCTTTTTAGGATAGAGACAGATCTTTTCTTAAATACCTAGTGGGATTTTGGGTGAAAAAAATGTGCATAAAGAAATAACACTCTGATTCTGTTACCTAATCATACTGCATGCAAAACTTATTTCTGTAGACTCTTATTCTGGTCCATTGTCATTCAATCAACAATATAATGAAGACTGATAAAGATAGTTCCTACCTTTTTATTTTAAATTATGCAACCAGACCAGAATGTTTTAATGTATCAAATGCTTTGAAAAGAAAGTATGAAAAGAAAATCATCAAAACACAGAATACCTGCATCAAAGGTACTAAGATTATAGCAAAGCAAAATGAGGATAAAAAAAGTACAATGAAACATCCAAACAGCCAATTAAAAAACAGCTTCTATTTCACAGTTTATTTTAGTTACAGTTTGACTGTCTTTGTCAAAATTACTGTTGTAATATTAAATGTACAAAACAAGGAGGATTTCATTTTGAAGTGTACTGTTAACAGTTAATTTCACTTGAGCTCAGATAAGCTTCATCTAGCCACTTTGGAAGATTTCTATTAAATGTCATGCATAATTACATAAAACTTGTAGAAATTTATAATCATCATACTTTTGGATGCTTTCAAGATTCTGGAGAACCTCTCAAGCAGTACTAGTCTGATACTCAGCTTTGCTGTTAAGCAGCCAGCTGCCTTGAAATTCAATTTACAGAATGTTTTTCATTCATTTTCCAAGTAATCAGTTTAAACTTGAACAAAAATATTGAATTGACTGTAAAGAAATGTGGCTGTTACATTCCATAATAAAATATGGTAATTTGGCATGGCCTTTTATTTGAGGTTGTTTTCCTTTAATATCATACTGCAAAATTTTGATTTGAGAATAGGTTTCTTAGGGTTTTGTTTTTTTTTTTTTCTTCTGTGGGAGTAAGAAAACCACTGTATCTGATTATTAAGGAAAAATATTATTTTCAGAAAAAAATTACCAACATTGTGATCAGTGTCATCATAGTGCTGCCTCTCAATGGCTGTCTTACAAAGCAGTTAGCCCAGATTTCTCCTCTGTCCAGACTGAGCAATGGCTAGCTCCTCTGAAATGCAATTAAGAAGCTGTATGTATGAATTCCATTTACATTGCACCTTTTGGGTGTTAGCCTACATCTCAAAAGAAGTGCAAGGCTCGATACAGCTGGACAAAAATATAGCATAGGCTAAAGGTACTACTTTTCCTCAAAACAGGTTCTGACAAGTTAGTTAAATGCTAAAGAGTTAATATGATAAAGGGTATTAGGAAGTCTCAATACATTAAGAATACCAAAACCATCTTAAGCTAGTTGAAATTTTGTTTCAACCTGAGTAAAATGCACTTTGTATTTAACATAAGTGACTATATGCTTGCCTGAAGCAGTGACCTCCATCAGTGACAGAACATCTACATTTCTGATACTTAGATGATATGCAAATTATTAGTTCTGCAGATGCATTAAAACCCACAAAGAGAATGTCTTTTGGATAGTACACAGGGTGAACAGGGTCCCAGCTTTGAGAGTATTTCTGTGTATATGTCTCTAGAGTATTTTACATATTTAAATATATTTATTTTATTAATAAACTATACTTTTATACTTCTTTTTTTATGTTGTGCTATACTTACTTGCCATAGCCCACAAGGTGACACATCACTAATCTGAGAGAACACACAGTAGACATTGCATGTGGCAGTTCTTTGTCTTCACTATTTGCCCTCCTTCATTTTATCTTTCAGTGGTCTGGTACAGACTTTGCAGGTGCCTTATCATCCATTAGGAAGAAGGAGAATTTCTACTGCTCCTAATATGAAGATTTTCACATTATCTTACATACTATGAAAAAGTATTTTATGGGTCAGATCTGGAAGGGAAAACACTGTAAGAGGCACTACCTCAATTTGTTAACTAGTTAATTGCAATGGTAAACAGAGCTTTGCTTCATATGGATAAGTTTTTTATCTTAAGTTTGTCACGGCTTAGCTCTATTCATAAAAAGCCTTGGATTTCATTAATTAGTGAGAAATTGTATTTCTCACTATAATTTTTTAAATTAAACCAATCTCAATAGCCACACAGCAAGGTCCTCAAGGTCAAGACTAGAGCCAGTTTGGGAGGTTACTGGGGAAAAGGAGGTTTCTTTCTCTACAGTACAGGGCTCTATCCTAACTGCAGGACTTTCCTCAGCACTCATCCCTCAAAGCCACTGCATGATGGGGCTGCACCTCAGCCTGAGTGCCCGAAGAGAAGGCTTGTAACCAGAACTGGGACTGAGCTCAGAAAAAGATCAGACATCACAGTCCCCAGTTTGAGCAATTTTTGGCTCTCTGCTGCTGCCACCTAAGATCATCCTGAAGTAGGTGTCAAAACATTTTGCCATGTTTTCATTTTTCTGGGTCTACATGTGCAATACTGTTTAACCAATTCCCCCGTGTTTGTTTGCCTTGGTCATTGCCCTGTCAAAGTGCTGGACAGTGATGCACACAGCAGTGTTCCTTCTGTTCTAAGCACATCAGGTTGGATTCCAGGGGGCTGACAATTTCAAAATCCTTAAACTATCAGGTCAGAATCAATTCTGACTTCTGTTTCACCACAACATCATCCTTGACTACAGGATGCAGTCAAGGCAAAAGTGCAAAACCTGATCTTCTGTTTTATTATAATGCATTATCTGGTGTATAAAAACCAGCACAAATGAAAACCACAGTAGAAGTGTGGGATTAGAGTGGTCTGAGCTGGATTAGATAGATTATTGCTATGACTTTGCTGCCCCAAGGACTCATTGCTCTTCTTCTTTTGCACTCTGGTATACAAAGTGCAGCTATTCTATGGATTTGTCTTAATATTATGGCAATCTATTGTCTGATTCTGATTATGTGAATTGCCACATATGAGGAGTTGTTACACAGGGAAAAACAGCATTCCAGCTAGCAATGTGCTTTTCAAGAGAAAAGTCAGCTATAAAAAATGTTTTATCCTGACTAACAAAAGACTTGTGCCAAAAAGGATCCTAAATGTCCTGCTAGCTCTAGCAGAGAAACAAGGGTATCTGAACACCTCCCTGAAGACTTATTTTTTGCCCCAGCATGTACCACACAGCCTAATTATCATAAATTATCACCTTATTTGTAGAGGTATCATCAGCATGCAAATGCAATGTGTTCCAAAGCCTGATGCCATGCAGTGATTGGCAGCTTGCAATTGCTGTATATCACCTTCCTGTATGATGTTATTATACATAACTATGGACATACTCCCTAATATCAGCTACAATGTATAGGGAACTGCAGATCCCTTTGAACATCTGCTGATAACTAAAATATTGAATCGAATCACAAAGCACTGACTCTTGCAGGTTAGAGCTAGTCAAACAAATCAAGTGCAAATTGAATACCTCTTTTAACTATCCCTCCTTTCAATATGCATATGGGGGGGAGGGGAGGAGGGAGGGCAAAGGGAGGGAGGAATAATGTAGTTTCAAGCTCCTATTTTATTTTATTTTTTGCTAAAATATTATTCTTCCTGAAATCTCCCAAATCACGCAAGTATTGCTCAAATAGAGATGTCAAAAAATTTCTAACAATTTATTTTCCAATAAATCTTTCACCCTTTGCCTCAACCTTTTATTTTCCACCTACTTATGTAGAAGGTGGGGTTTCTTTGTTTCATAATGGAGGTAGATCAGCAGCAGTACATAAGGAATAAAGCTTCCTACAAGTCCTGAATGACTCTTGATGCATCCAGAAAAAAATGGTCTAAGTGTTTCATTCTCCTTTCCCTATAATGAGACTGTTCTCTGCCATGATTTGATTTTGGACATACTGCTTATCAAAAGCTTCATTCATATCTCGTGTGCTATTTCAATACAATTTAAAATATAGAGATATACTAAAGGTATGGTGGGCATAAGGCAACAGACCAAAGAATAAAAGCTGAGACTCTTCACTTGAAAAACCCAGGGCTAAAGGTACTTAGATTTAGATAACAAGCTACAAACTATAAACAGATAAAATCTTCTGCTTCATTGGCAGTATTTGTCAATGGAAAATGGACAAAACTGGTTGCTGGAAGACTATTTTCTCAAAATGTGCTGATTTAAAATAAAAATCAACAATGATAACAATCAAACATATTTTGTAGAGTTATTAAAACAGTTTGTTTTGGCAAGTCTGAGAAATTTAATTGTACTTTTATAAATTTTATGGTTTATATTTGATTATATTTTAAATTCAATAAATGTTAACATATTGAAAAAATTCAGGAAGAAATTCAAAGATTTGATTGGCTCAAAATACTGTGACACAGGTAAAACATCCTAACATCAGTATTACTTCATTACTGCTGTTTTCAAATCATGCATGCAGACTTTCTTCTAATTGAGGCAACTTAGCAGACTGAATACTGCTATTTGCAGATTTAGCAAGTAGAAGTAGTAATTACCTTGAATCTTGCTTAGAGACATCAACTTCAACACAGAAATAGAACCCAAATCTCCATAAAGTGGTGCATTGAAATTCTACTCTATGAGAGGAATTCTACTGTATGAGAGGATATAATTTATCTTTATATGAAATGGCATGAGATTTAAATCATTTTCCTAAATTTGAGAACCATCAATTTTACACAATCATAGAGACTGTAACTAGACATGTACACTACTTTGCTTCCAAAATTTCAACTTAAACCCAAGAAATACTAATATCTTTGATATTTAGCATTAGAGCTTCCTTAAATTACCTCTTTCAGACTACTTTCTTTTTCACCTGCTTCATTATGACTGTTAACTATTACTAAGACTTTTTTTATAAAAAAAAAGTGTGTTTTATACCTCTGTGTATTGAAACATTAAAAAAAAAACCAAAAAAACCCCTAAAAGAAATCTCAACAAAACCTGTATTAAAGCTGAAGGTTATCTTGCAGTTTCAGAATTACTAGGTTTGGATAATCATGGTGACAAGCATGAGCATGAGCATGTTTAAATACGACCATTGACCTGTAATGTCCATGAACTCGAGTGTGGGGATGTTTCTTAAACCTTTATGTACCATTTAATCTGCCTGGGCTCTTCTACAAAGATTTTCCCTGACAGAGTGTAACAAAAGAAACAATGGCCTTTCCCTAAATAAAAAAAAAGGATGCAGCTTTGGGCAGTCTGCTTTTACAAGTGCTGACAATATTTCTTTCAAAGTTACCTGCTGTTGCACATCAACCCTGGCCTGCAAAGGACAGCAACAATGACAGCATCCTTTTTTTTTCTATTCTGAGAAGCTGGAAACTGGAGTCATGAATTGTATACTGATGGCTTTAATTTATGGAATGCTAACAAGGCTGGGTTTCTTTAATCTTCCAAATCATATATCGTAAACATTTCCTAAGAGATTAAGAAGAAACAAACTCACAAAGCATTTGTTTTAGAAATGTTGAGTGCTTTTTCTGTGTATGTAACTGAGTTTGAGCTGCAGGTTAGATTCCCACACACAAAAAGCATAGATTAGCAGGCATTAATATATCTCCTACTTTAGTAATTGTCCAGAACCATTGAACTTGCTTTTATGTAGGGATGAACCTGATGTGACGGTTGCAGGAGAAAAATTACCATCACAACACCCTCATTTTAACAATGCCAATTCCTATGACAGCATGTCTGAAAAGAGACTCTTGGTGAGAACACAAGGATTCATCACCAATTGCTGGCAGTCAGGATTATTACTGGAGCTGTCAGAGATACTTCCAAGATTTTCTTTCTTTAAAAAATCTGTCATAATTGAATCCTCCCTCTTCTTTATTATCCCTGTTGGGTTTTTTCTTTTTACAAAAAAACCATTTTGCAACTATAATTTTCCAAATAAATCTATTTTCCAGTGACAAATGAGGAGTGATTTTAAATTTTGATTGGCACTGTGGTTCTCATCAACTTTGTCCGTTGTTAGAAATGACCACAGAAAACCTGTATCCAGAGTTATGAGTATCCTCATAGCCTAACAGAGTTGCTGAGGTCCGCCATCTCAAAAACAACTATCAAAGAATGGGGAGTAACTAAGACCAGAAGAGCAAAGTATTCCAAAATGAGAAGTCTGACATTTAAAGGTCTGAATTTCTGTTTTCCCAGTACCAGCCTTTAAGGCCTGCATCATTAGCATAAGCAGAAGGACACTGAGAGTGGCAGTTGGTTAGAGGACGATGGCTTTGATAACTGGGACTGCAGTGAGATCCATATGTTTGGAAAGTGTTGTTTGCATGTCTGAATTTCCAGATAGATTTTCTTTTCTCTCATTTCTTTGTTGATTTTGAGTGCTGTATGTATTAGCCTGTTTTTTAATGGGCTCCTACTTTTTCACGGAAGATATTTCTTAGATTCCCATTTCATTTGAAACACAATTGGTTCAATTTTTTTCCCCTTAATAATAGTCATATTGCTTACAGAGGAAGTATGCGCATCAAGAGTTCAAAGACTTTTTGTCCTTTGTTTTTGGAAAATTCAGGGAAGCTGTCTCCTAAAGCAAGAATATATTTCAGAAGAGATCTTAGAAGGCGCTTTACCTACCATAAAGAAACTTCAGTGAAAGGAAAAAAAAAAAAAAAAAAAGGAGAAAACCAAAAATCATGAATGTCTGAGCAAAACGTTAAGTGATTCTGATTTCAGAGCTGAACAAGTTACTGATTTGATTACTGCATTAAGGAGTTTCTTCAAAGGTCACAATACTTTTCCACAGTTAAGATGTCAGAGGGGTAGAGCAGAGAAGGGAGAGCAAAGAAACCATTATCACTCTTTTTCTTATTGTGGTGCTAAGCATCATGGCTGAGGCAAGCATCACATAGAGTATTGGGATTTCTAGACCAGAATAAACAGTGGTCCATCAAATCTAGTAAAATATTTCTGGTAGTATGTAACACCATAAAGCATAACCTCCACATAATGCTTTTACATGTGGTGTTCTATTAGCAGTAATTTCCTCTTGATCCCAGCTCCCAGTGAATTTATTCTCTGAAATAATAAACTTAACTGTTATGAATTGTAAAGAACAACCAAGGTGTTAATCAGCCTTTATTTCCTTGCTTTAGATGTATTTGGTGTTCATCTGCACTCTTGTGTGTGTATACACAAAGGGAAGTTGACAGATCACTGCTCACTCATCCGTTGTATTTTCAAATGTATTAATCTACCTTAATAGTTTTAGTTTTCAATCTTTCATTACATCTAACTGAATCTTTTACACTTTAAATTTATTTCCTTAGCATTTCTGAACTGCCTAGTTTCCTCTTAGCAATAGGTATTATAGTACTAATGAAATATACGTATCTAAATAACACATGTATTTGTAGAAATGTCCATTTTGGAAGAGTTGACATATTCTTAAAAAAAAAAAAATAAAGTTTAATCAGAAACATGTCACATCAGAAGACAAAAAAATGGACTACCTGCACATTTTTTTTTCTCTGTTACTAATAAATAATCTAACTGAAATTCAGTGGATTATATGCATGTGTTTACTTTCACTTTCTGGTTAGTCTGTTTTCAGGAGAAAAGTACACAGATAAAAGCATAAGTTTTGTCTGTTTGACTAAAACCTTGAAGAAAACGTGTTCCCGGGCAGATGTTTCAGCATGATTATAAAAGAGTACAGAAATACAAGTGCTGAAATATAGGGAAGATTTCCTTTCTACAGTTAGTGCTGAAAAAATTAAATTTAATCTGTAAAAACAAGCATCTCAATAACGTGCTTCATTGACCTAATTTTAAAATGCTTGGGACTTAAAGGGAATATTTTTGTTTTCTTTGGTGAAAAAGAATATGTAGTTACAAGACAGCAAGTATTCAAAGAAGTTTGAATTATATAATTTATTTCATGCAGGTATAAATACACTGGTTCAGAATAACACATCAGCAGTACAGCTGTTGGATTTAATGTCTGAAATCCAGACTGTGTGCCTGCATATAAAATAAGACATATTACCTGGAAAGTCATTCTCATAGCTTTGAGCATAACATAAAGGGGCTTTTGCTCAGATATGTTTGTATTTTTAAAAGCAGAAAGTACGATTTCTGCAAAATTTTCATTTTCCTCTGGAAAAAAAAAAAAAAAGAAAAGATGATTATTCCTTTTATTTATGAATTAATTATTTTTTAGGAAGATCATTCTTGCAGTGGAATGCTTTTTCCAAATCAATGTAAAAACCTTTCAGAAATAAAAGAAAATGTTGGATAAACCACATTCAATGTTCTGGTATTGTAAAAGGCTGAAATACAAATCTTCAAAGTACTCAAGGGATGAATTTCAGTAATGGATCATTTTGCTGAACCAAAGAACAATTAACTTATTCATTACAAATTTAGAAATATGTCTAATTGTATTCACGAACATATCTAACAGTTATTAATTGAATTTCTCACTTGAGAAAAAAAAACTATTCAAGTACGGGCTGAAGTGTTTTCTAACATACTTAGATCTCTCTGAAGTCACTGAAAGGTAAGCAGTACTTTCATAAGCAGAAATATTGTCTTGACTAGTGAAAATTGTTCTTTAAAAGATTGACATGTAAATGACTAGAATATTCAGGGTTAAGGATCTTTTTAAATATGAAGAATTAAACAAGAAAAAAAGTCTGCGATTTATTTTGACTTGTATATCACAACCATTGCCTAGACCTGAATATTCTGAATCTTAGAGTGTTCAAGTTGGAATCTAAATCAAATTCATCTGAGTCTGAAACTTTATTTTTCATATCTAATTTAGTCTCACAGTCCAGCATTAGGAGAATATTATATGTGCCACCAGAGACACCAAAAAGTGGAAAAATTAGCTGTTACATACTGGAAATTTTTAAGAGTTCCCAAATGGTTCCTAACTCTTGAAGTTATTTCAGTTTCAGCCAGATCATCTCTGTTACTCTGCCTTGGCTGTGCCACCACAGCTTCTGGAGATCTACAAAGTAAACATATCTACTGAACTGAACTTTGCTAAGAATAACTCGGGTGTGCTGGTTCATCGATCCAGCCTGCTGCCCATCCAATAAAGGGTAACATTCACACAGCACAGGTGTCAGGAGCTCTTTAATCTACCTTGTCTCTGAGACATTTCCATTACTCATGCTGGAAGGATTCATGCACTGCTCAGTCTGTCACCATTTTACTTCCATGTACTTTGAAGTATATATTAAGAGATATAAAATTGAGAATGAAGTGATCAAAAGGGGCATTTTACTTTAAGTTATGGACCACAATCTGTCTTTACCTGTGGTTGTGGGTTGATTGCAGCTGAATTAGGAGGAATACAAGCTGCAGCAGAATTTGCTCTTGTGTCATAGAGCAAAGCCCTGCAAGTTGCTCACTTGTCATGTGATAGTTCTGCATCCCCCCACTTTTGGTTTTATCTTTGGGATATAAGTATTTGAAGTATTTGGTCATTTGTACAAAGCCTCAGAGGGACATTATTCACAGCATAGCATGAATTTTATCCAGTCCAAAACAAAGAATCCTTCCAGGAAGCAGAGGTTAAGAAAAAAAAAAAAAAATAGAAACAAACAAAACAAAATAATGAAATGTGTGTTTGGCAAGGACTTCAAAACATAATAAATCAATGACATATGCTCTGGCAATCAAATTTGACCAAAACAGCATTTACAATCAGGATGCTTAAACAAACTTGAAGCCTTTCTTTCGCTATCCTAGTCCCATGTATAAAAGTATCTGGCTAAGCCTAGAGGACAAAATAGAATTGGAAATACGATTGATGACAAAAATTGTAAAGCCTGCAATATTTTCTAGCTTCCAATATTAGTAACAAGATTTTTATCCCAAACTTGTAATGCTTAAGAATCATCCAACAGTCTGCATTTGTTGGATGAGAACTAAGAAAAACTAGAAGACAGATGAATCCAGCCCTTGACTTTAAAATATGCTACCATTTGATACAGAAAATACTTGCAGCACTTTGAAGTGTTTTGGCAAAACTTTGTAATAGGCAAGACTCCCAGGCTGCATCTGAGCTGGCAAAAGTGCATCATTTATAAAACCCAATAGAGCACTGACATTTGCATGACAGGATATTTTATAGCAGCTCAGGAATTCAACTGCATTTTATCTCTGGCATTGCAACTTTTTCATTTAGACAACAAACTGCTATGGTGGACATTATAACTTGTGTATTTTAGTGTTCACTTACTCAAGAATTGTTTTTCAGCACTTACAGAAGACTCCGAACACTTCATCCATTACCTCTTCTGTCACAAAAGCACTCCTCCTTTCCCTCTTGCCAAGGTTCTGCAGTAGTCAGAAGAGCATTGCTGCAAAAGCTTTATGCAGTTGCAATAACGCTCTTACATACATGTGTGAAGGGAAATATTTATGCCTATATCGGTAATTATGGATTTGCTGAACTGATGAAGAACAAGACAACTTTTATTTCTTTCCATATAGAATTTACAATTTTTTTTTAGATATACCAAGCTGAGTAGCTACTCCTGTGTGGCCCCTTGCTCTTTACTGTCCTGCTGCTAGATGCTGTCTCCTGATACATACATATATATATGTATACACACACATATATATCCAACAATATATTAAAGAACAGATTTAAAGGTAATTTGGAATTCTGACTTGTAAAAATAAAACTGAGAAAATAAAAAAAAGGAAACCTTAAGAGGTGTGTGTTTAATTATGGTGATAAGTAATTTATTTAAGGCCCACAGAGTGCAACAGTCCTTTTTAATTTAACCAGGTACAAGGCATCACTTTTATGAAAGAAAAAGTGCTTAAAACCACAAAAAGTGCTACAGTGAAATGCAAGGAGATATGACCAGATAAATAAATGTATCTCCCTGGAAAGAGTGCTATTGATTTTTATAGTGTTTGTTCTGCAGGGAATCTTTATTCAACTCTGGCAGCCTTTCAAAATCTGCATTTAAACAAAATTTTTTAAAGTGAGGATCTTGATCCATTTTCTCAATGTCAAGAAATGAAAGTGTACTCTTAATGAAAAAGGCACTCTAGATATAAAATATTCAAAAGCCTCATGCTAGAATACATGCTGGTTAAAAAAAAATGGGGTGGGAGTGCAGAGAACACTTAATTCTTACTTTTTTTTTATGCCAGCACCAACAACCAATTCAGCCAAGAGGAGACTTAAAATCAGTATCCCATTACCATCCATTAGGCCCACATCTTTCATTGAGAATGATGCTTGAAAATTATTGATGACTCACGGTGCAAAGACCATTTCAAGCTTCCAGTTTCCAGCTCACACAACAAGAAAGCCACCGCAAAGATGTCTTTTCATCGATTTTCTTCTGTTCCTTCTTTCTTCCCCCTCCTTCCCCAAGAGCAATTTACCTGCTAGTGGTCTTTCTGTATGTCATGCACTAAACAAGTGATGATGCCACGTGTTTTAACTGTAGAACCTTATTGTAAAAAATAATTCTTTCTTTCCTCAACAAAAGTATACACACTGCCATGACTTTTCCAACTGTCTCAGTGTTCAGTTTACACTAAAGAAGAGAAAGAACAATACAAAATCTTTCTAGCTCTCATTATTCCCTTCTTTCTCCCTCCTTTTCTCCCTCCCTTTCTGGATGTACTCTGCACATGCTTGGTAATAAAGCTACAATACTGAGATTTCCATTGTTTGCTTGTCTGTTGGCCAATTTAGCAAGAGTTCTGAAAGTCAGAATCACATCACAGTTGCCCATACATTTCAAACAGGTATACTTACTTCCCCAGACCACACTGTAATTTCAATTGTGGTGAAAAAGAGAAAGAAACCAACCTTCCTTCCTTCCTTCCTTCCTTCCTTCCTTCCTTCCTTCCTTCCTTCCTTCCTTCCTTCCTTCCTTCCTTCCTTCCTTCCTTCCTTCCTTCCTTCCTTCCTCTTCCTTCCTTCCTTCCTTCCTCCTCCTTCCTTCCTTCTTCCTTCCTTCCTTCCTTCCTTCCTCCTTCCTTCCTTCCTTCCTTTCCTTCCTTCCTTCCTTCCTTCCTTCCTTCCTTCCTTCCTTCCTTCCTTCCTTCCTTCTTCCTTCCTTCCTTCCTTCCTTCCCTTCCTTCCTATCCTACTTTTCCTTCCTTCCTTCCTTCCTTCCTTCCTTCCTTCCTTCCTTCCTTCCTTCCTTCCTTCCTTCATTCCTTCCTTCCTTCCTTCCTTCCTTTCCTTCCTTCCTTCCTTCCTTCCTTCCTTCCTTCCTTCCTTCCTCCTTCCTTCCTTCCTTCCTTCCTTCCTTCCTTCCTTCCTTCCTTCCTCCTTCCTTCCTTCCTTCCTTCCTTCCTTCCTTCCTTCCTTCCTTCCTTCCTTCCTTCCTTCCTTCCTTCCTTCCTTCCTTCCTCCCTCCCTCCCTCCCTCCCTCCCTCCCTCCTTCCCTCCCTCCCTCCCCTCCCTCCCTCCCTCCCTCCCTCCCTCCCTCCCCTCTTTCCCTTCCTCCCCTCTTTCCCTTGCCACTATAAATCACTGCTGTTAAATTGGTTTAATACATACTAGTCAATGCCCTGAGCTGCCTCTTTAGGGATCTGCCGTGGAGAGAGGACTTTAACTTCTGTGTTTGCCACCATCTATCGTCATTGCAAGAGGGATCACATTAACAGATCACATTACTTTCCTCATTTCCTCCCCTAGCACTCCCTTAATTATCAGCTTCCATTTAATCTTACTAATCTGAATACTAGACTCCTGTATAAACATCTCTGTGTATATGGAAAATAGAATATGAATTATGCCACGCTGAAAAAACAAGAAAACAGCCATAAGTAACATTTTAGCAAAATCAAACCCACTTCCATGCAAATGAGTTAATGAAGGAACTAAATGAACTACAAGTTTTTGTGCCTGTTAGGAATTTGTATATGTGGAGATACATTTATATTTTTTAAGCTGAATTCTGCTGAAATTGGCAGATGGGGAAGAGACATAAAATGGAATGAAGAAAAAGAGTTCCCGCAAGATAGCAGTGTCATGTTTCAGTTGTTGAATCAAATCTACCTTGCAATGACACTTTCCCCTTTAAAAAACTCTCTCAGGAATTTAAAGACTTAAAAAATCTTCAGGCTGAAATACACTATGACATCCAATCCAACTACACTAAAAACCAATCCATACTGTAAAAATGTTATAAAAAATGTCAGTAGTAACTATAACAAGAAAACAAAATATTGTACCTTTGTTATAGTTATTTATATTTAAAAAATAATTTGGAATATATTTCTCATTACATTATGGCTTAATGTGATACTAGAAATCACCCACCAGTGAGTGGGCTCTTTCTGTATGAATAAAACAAAATGAATATATAGGTTTTTTCCAAGACTGGCATCTTTATGATATCCAAATACAGGTTTGTGTGGTTCTAATTGTATGAAATTAGAAAACAATTTGAGTTGCAAATAGCAGTGGATAGGGAGATATGTATGGGAAAGACTTAGGCATATTAGCATATTTTTTCCTTGAGTAAGGATTCAGAGTTTTTCTATATTAACTTAAAAAAGGGATGCATTAGCAGATATTCATGTACACAATTTGACAATAGAGATAAAATTTTTATTTCATAATAGCAAAATACTGTCAAATTATACACATCTTTCCTTGGGAGACTTAGAATTGTAAAGAAATGTTGAAGAAGAGAATTATTCATGGCATATTTTACAGAACACATTCTTAAGCCTGACAGCAAGCTACAGTCATTTTATTTTCCTTGAATGCCTTCCTGGAGTACAGCTCAGTAGGAGATAGGACCTAAATTGTTCAGTGTCTCTTTGGCAGACAGTGCTGACAATGTGATCTTCCTCAGTGGACAGGGATTTTTATGCTATGTAATCTAATAGGGACAGCAGGGACAGTAACAGCAGGTTTTCTCTCTGGCAAAAGGCAACACAAGACAGTCTGTACTGGGGATGTCTGAACTAGTCCATTAGGTCATTAAAATGAAAGAATAAAAGCACACTAAAAAAAAATCTAGACACCAAATAATGGAATAGTCTTTAAACTTGTTAGTGAGGATTGGAGCAACAGGTAACATTGTAGACTGGTATTATTAGAGAGATTCTAAAGAGCCACAGTCATGAAATCACAGTAATTGCCCGTGTAAATATAATAAAAAGATGGCTCATTGTTGCGAGCAGTTCAAAGATTATAGCCTACATCTATATAACAGTGCTTTCTGAGAAAAAGCTTTGAGAATATATGTGCTAAACTGTAAGCTTAAATCAAACCTGGAATTAAGGAGCTAAATTTTCTAAGTAATTCAGTAGAGTTATTCCCTAAGTTCCTCCCTGAAAAAATGCTATGAATTTAAAAATGAATCACATCAATTGCGTAGGCCTCATAGTATAAAAAATGCAGAGGGTGTAGGATACAGAAGTAGCAGCAATACAGTATGAGAATTAAAATTCTGAGTGTTTTCAAAGGTTGCTAAATCTGGTTAGGATTTTATTTA
Source organism: Erithacus rubecula (assembly GCF_903797595.1). Taxonomy (NCBI): domain Eukaryota; kingdom Metazoa; phylum Chordata; class Aves; order Passeriformes; family Muscicapidae; genus Erithacus; species Erithacus rubecula. Next base: position 69,961,521 of record NC_136689.1, read on the forward strand.
GCACCTATTTTCTTCCTTGTTAACAGAACCTTTGATGAGTGCACTTATTGAGTTATTTCCCTGGTGCTCTGGACTACATATCCAGGATAGGAGATTTTGCCAGACTTACTCAGTGGTACATCACTGGGTTTGCCTAATTAGTTGAAATCACCTGGATGTGCTACCTTAAAGATTAAAGTGCCTCAGTATCTGTAAAATACAAAGCAAAGAAGCATACCTTTTATTTTAATTAAAGTTAATAAAGTCACAAAAGGCTTTTTTAGTGTCCCAGCTGGAATTTTCTCCTTGAGGTGAAACTTTGGAAACAACTGAGTGTAGATAAGCTCCAAATATTAAAGACAGTTTGGTTCCACTATTTCCAAGGGGAAATACAGGGTTCTGGAGCCACTGAAATAGTCCTGATTATGCTACTTCTTTGAAGGCTAAGGTGTGTCAAGGGAATATAGCTGGTGACTTTGCTATATGTATTCTTTTGGCCAACAGGTAGTTTGTAAAAAGTTGAGGAATTGTGAAAGTAGTTAATTTTTAATTAAGATGTACTGTTGTTTAATTTGATTAGTCTGCTATGTGACCATGGCATTCTTAGAACTCTTTAGTACTTTTGCAGCACTAGAGAACAAACAGAAATAAATTCAAAACCTCAGGATTTGGCTCACATTTCAATGACAAACTGTACACTGGAAAATCATCAATTTTCACAATAGACAGAACACAGATCTTAATGGTGGCCCCCCATCAGAGAACTGAAAGAAATGCATGAAAAAATATAAACTGAGTTTACTAAGGAATCATGATTCCTTTTTAGTGTTTGAGTGATCCTAGTCCAGATTGCACTGAGTAATTGTCCTTTGAATAAGACAAATCTCCTTTTAACCTTACATTTACTTTTAGGTCAGCTAACCTGAAAGAACTGGAATGATACCATGGAAAAAAAGGCTACAAACACTACATTCGTACAACTAACTATAAATTAATTATTCTGTTACTGCTAGTCCAAAAGTTAAAAATCACTTTGTAGGACTTTTTTGATTGTTAACAGATAGACAAATGTTACAAACTTGATTTCTTTCTTCTATCAGCATTAAACAGACAGGAAAATGTCCAGGAAGTGCACTTTGATGCTTACAATAAAGGATTCTCCAAGGCAGTGCTTAATAGGAAATGAATCTTTATGCTTTTTAATATATTAGTCTTAAACAACCATAATTGAAATCTTCTGTCTGGAATACAAACAGCACGTGTTTTACTTCAGTAAGCAGACATGATTACTGCTGCTCTGTCGAAGCCCAGTTGCTTAACTGTCTCGGGCTTTCAAATCAAATTACACATCCTCTCCCTCTGCTGCACTGAAAGACGATAACATAAACAAGGCACTTACAAAACATTCTTATTTTTCCCCCATTGGTCTAGTAGAATCCAAAAGAGGATGAGGTTGAAAAAGAGAGTGGATAAAACCCCTCTGGACCCTCTGCATTAGATAAAGCAGGCTAACAGAGAGAGGAGTGATTGCTTTACAGCAGAGATGAACTTCCTACAGGAGGTTTGATAAATTGACATCATTCCAGGCAATTTGAGGTAATACAATCTTCATGTCTGAACAGTGTAATTACTAGATATGTTTCCAGCATTTGAAAACACTTAGTATCAATCACCAAAAACAGTTTAAGCAACATTTTCTTCCAATGGGGGAAAAAATTATAAAAATAGAGGAAAAATAAAAAAAAGTAAAAAAATGTTAAACAATAATTTAGATATTATCAAAGGTAAACAAAGTATGAGAGCTGGAGGAAACATATGCTACCTCAGTTTGAGGCAAAGAAGGGAAGACCAGATGCAAGTGAGATGGTCTTAGAAGGGAGGCAGCCTATCTGATGCCAGGTAGGTGGTTGTGCTCTAGAATAATCTAATCTCATTTCCTCAGTGAACATGCAGCAACTTTGATGCTGTCAGTATGATCCTACACTAATTCTCCTATCAATCTCTTTATAACCCAGGGTTGACATGTAAGCATTTTGCCCCTTGATGTGTGATGTATCAATAGCATCCCGTTTTCAAGGGAAGTGTGACAGTACAGAAAGAGTAGAACACCACAGAAACAGTAGGTGAAATAATTCCATTGTGTGTATACATCACAAACTGAGTATGAGAAGGTCATTTCTGACACCTACTCCAGAGAGAGATAAGGCTGTTTGTAGGGAGAAACTGTAATAAATGGAAACAGCTTAGCTATTGGGCTCTTTCCCCCTCACTCATACAGGAACTGTTTGACCCACTGACATGCTAGATTAATTCCCAGCAGCATTTTTTCATATAAGTTTTCATTACTCAGTTTCACATGGGGCGTATGAGGTTAATTTTTCAAGCTACATGTAAGGCTGCAATTAGTAATTTTTAATTTATAATGACAGTTATCAAAGTGGTGAGAACCACCAATAAAACGTACTAATTGACTTGCTTTTATTTGCAATGTCACATAAGAGGCAAGCAACAAAAAATGAATGTCTGTGTCATATAGGCCATGCAGAATATATTTTTATGAAGATCATAATATTACTCTGAATATTACTCTGGTTAGCCATGAATAGGTTCTCAACAGATGTTAAAAAACATTGTCTGGACTATGCTCCAGCTGTTTTAAATTCTTAACAAATGAAACGAGTCTAAGGCTCCTGTTCCTTCCTGTTGCATTCACAACACTCCACTCTGAGTAGCCTACTACTATATTATTTGATGTGTGTTATATGATGTATTGTGTATTATATGATGAGGCTGGAGTTTGGCTTGACTATATCCTTAATTTGAAAAAAAAATACAAAATTAATCACTTTTTAAGATAAAGGTACATCATCATGTGAAAGTAATTCTTTGCTACATTGAAATTGAAAGGTATTTTTCACTAATATTACTCCAAAAAGAAAGTTATTTTGCTTATAAGAAAAACAGAAATCCATGTCATGACTAGTATGTCTTATCTCTCCATTAAAGACAGAAGTGTAGCTCAATTCTGGGCTGAGTGTTAAATTCCAAGGTTTACACAATAACAGTTGTGGATCATATAGTCTCTGAACAGAATATCATAAAACTGAGATCTAGTGCCCGAGTTAAGATTTTTATTTTTTTATATCTGGTAACTTTGAAAATTTTATGTCCCCAATAGTAAAGTGAATGATACTTCTAATTTTAGGGCAGGTATCATCAATCTTTCCGAAAATAATATGTAAGTGTCTACAATCAACTAGAACAAGTGGAGGTGATGCCCTTTTTTACTGTTCCTTTTTGTAATGAACCTTACTGACCCCCAAGGAATATGCTGGGGATCACTCTGAGTTCTGCAGACTCCTTTCTAAGGCAAAACAATCAGATTTTTTATTTTGTAAAGTATATTCTTCTAGTGCAAACTAATCTAAAGGAAACTTTACTCAGTAAAATGATTGTGTGCTTTTATATATTAAAAACTGAATATGAATTCACTCTTTATTCCAGTTTTAAACTTATTATCCAAATGGAATTTATTTATTCTGGTTACACAAACACAGAAATGAAGAAGCCCAAAGCTGTGGGTAAGGTTAAAGGAACATGACAGGGCCTGAAGATACAGGCAGCAGAATTTTGTCTACATGACAGAAGAGGAAGCATTTTTTCATTTAAACGTCTAACCAGGAATAAAAGAAAAGATACTAGAAGAAATAGTCAAAAGTAGACAGAAGATTCCAGGAAGGAAAAAGTGTTTATAGCTTCAAATACTCACTGGGCTGCATTTTTCCACAGGACTGCATTTTTCCACAGGGCTGCTCTTCAGCTTCTCACAACTCAGTCTGTACATCCATTATAGATTTCATACTTCATAGACCTAATATGTAATTCACCTCAACAGTATATTTTCTGAAAATAATTAATAAATTTCTGGTTATTCTGTAACATAAATTGCATGTGATTAAACTATGGATGGAGTGTCTAGAAATCCTGGAGCATTATCTTTGGTCTGAGTATGTTATTTCCCAAGATACTTAGAATATGTGAAGGAGACGCATTTCAAGAAAAAGAAATTAAGGAAGAAAAACATTTGTGTGTCAGAAAAAAGGATAAAACCTCAATACCTAAAGTATTAAAATCCATAGAATCACATTTTTATGTATTTATATCTATATGATATACATACATATTTGTATATGTGGGTTAACATGTAGGCATGCACATATACACATAAAAATATGAGTATTTTTATATATGCACATAAACATAAATAAGCAAACATATATATATAGTATTTGTATACATAATCTTATGTACATACATTTTGTTTGTGTTATTTGTCTTGATGTGTACATGCACATACACTGCCAAAACACATTAAACAATGTAAAAAAAATTGACAGAATCTTCTAGTAATGGAAAAAAAAATTAAACTCATGAGGTCACTCTAGCAGAGTGAAGGATGGAAAAAGCTGCAGAAGAAACACAAGAGGACAGTGATAAAAAAATTGGCTGCACCATAATTAAAGGAAATAAAACTCAACAATCATCAATGCTTCCCTTTTCTTGTAATTCCAGGAAGTAACTACAAAATAAAACCAGAGTTATACTTACAATTAATGAAAAGAAACTCTTTGACATCACAAATAAATAGTAACAATTCTTGCCATGGATGTTACAGTTAGATTGACTAACTGCTGAAATAAATTAACAGTAAGAAAAATGAGAAATTATATGAAAAAAATAACCCCAATTAAGGTATGCAAACCATCAGGGTTATAATCCTGTATGGGTATAGAAATCCATACGCTATAGGCAAACTTTTCTATAATAACTCTTTGATAAAAGGTTACTACATTTGGTGATTCTGATTTTTCAAAAGTCCATTGTAAATTGTGTTTTGTTGTTGTTGTTGTTGTTTTTGTTTTTGGGGGGTTTTTTGGGTTTTTTTTTGAAGGGGTTTTTGTGTTTTTTTGTTGCTTTGTTTTTTTTGGTTTTTTGGGGTTTTTTTGAGGAAAAGAGCCTTGCATTCAGTTATATGGAGTGCATTTTAACAGTAAGGACACACAGTGAATAATAAAACTTACAAGTTTGACTTGTTTGGGTTGGAAGGGACCTCAAAGATCAACTATCTGCAATGCTCCCACCATGGGAAGGAACATCTTCCACTAAATGGAATTGCTCAAAGCCGCATCCAGCCTGGCCTTGAAGACTTCCAGGGATGGGCTATCCACAGCTTCTCTGGGTAACATATTCTAGTGTTTCACCACCCTCACAGGGAAGAGTTTCTTCCTTATATCTTATCTAAACCAACTCTCATTCAGTTTAAAACTATTCCGTCTTGTCCTATCTCTATTTTGCCCTTGTAAAAAGTCCCTCTCCAGCTTTTTTGTAGGCTCCTGTTAGGTACTGGAAGGAGTTTTCTCCAGGCCGAACAGCCTCAGCTCTTTTAGCCTGTCTCTACAGGAGGGGTGCTCTGATCATTTTCATAGCCCTCCTCTAGACTCACTCCAACAGGTCCATGTTCTTTTTAAGCAGAGGGCCCCAGAGCTGGATGCAGCACTCCAGGTGAGATATCAGGAGAACGGAATAAAGGGAATTACCTCCCTTCACCTGCTGGCCAGGCATCTTTTGACACAGCCCACAATATGCTTCGCTTTCAGGGCTGCAAATGGACCTTGCTGTGTGGTCATGTACAGATTTCTTGTCCAAAAAAGACCCCTGAGTCCTTCTCCTCAGGGCTTTTCTAAATTAATTTTCCACCAGACTGTACTTGTGCTTGGGATTGCCTGGCCCATGTGCAGAACTTGGCCTTGTTGAACTTTGTGAGGCTCACATAGCCCTACCTCTCAAGTCTATAGAGATTTATTATTGTTCCAAGCTAGGAATACAAGGAATTTCCCACTTTTATCCGAGTTTGAAAATAGGCATATCAATGGAGTTCCATCTAATTATTGAAGACTGGATATAATCATCTGGTGAAATAGCCTGAGTATGCAAATTAACTTCAACACCATTTTTTCCTCAGCTGCATCTTTCACCTAAGGAGCTAATGACTAGAAACTATCAGGGCAATGGTATTATTATTCCTTCTGATTTTCTGAAAGTCCTTCTGATTTCTTAAAATTTATGCTCAAGTTATGACACAGCATAGACCTACTAGTGGCACTGCTAGATTCTGTAATTTGATTGCAGTTTGCACTGTCCTAATAATCTGAATTTTGCGTGACCAAGGAGTGAAAGATTCGCATACACAATCCATCAATCTGCAGACACTCTCAAGATTTATTCAAACATGGTTTCCTGTTATTGCACTGTGATCAAAAGATGAGCATACTGAAGCCCAATTAAAGCACAGAGCAATTAACTGGAAGCATATAGAAATAAAACTTCAAAAATAAATCATATGAAGTTGAAAAGACCACTGAGTGTAGCAGCTGTTACAATCTACAGTATTATTACACCCTTTAGCACTGAGAGTTTATCAAGATGACAATGAGATACATAAGATAGACTACTTAGCTTTAATAAACATTTTAAGTATCCAGCAGTTGCAAACAGGACATTTTTACATCTACCAGAATGCACGGTATTTGAAGAAAATATCCCTTTCCATGAATTCTTTCAAGTTTTTTAAAATATTATATTCTGATTATTGAAAAATATCATTTATTTATGCTGCATTTTATTTTTTCTCTGAAATATTTGCAGATTCCATCCCTTTGAATGTATACTGTTTCCACAAGCCATTTTAAAAAATTGGAGAATATGGATAGAGTTTTGTAAGTTCCTGGTATTATGTTCCTTGTTCACTTGTGTGTGTTTGCATCTGTATCTGTGTCTGTGTGTAAGTGGTTGAAGAAGCCAGATTAAGCAGGAACATTTACAGCAATTCACTAGTTCTGGAAATACTAAATTTATAATAATTGAAAAGTTACCCAGGAAGAAAAATGAACCTTTCCCTGCCTACATCATCCAGCACTGAATTTTCATTCTTTTTCCTCATCCCCCACCCTTCTAGAATAGATGAAATATTTCTTAACCCTACAGCTGTATAGAACCCACTAAGAAAGTGACAGACATTGCCATCCCCTCTTACTCTGATTTTTTTTTTTTTTTTAAGTAAAGGAAAAAATGTAATAGTTGCAAGTATTTTAAATACTCCTGCACTAGGTACATTATTTTGTTGTAGGGCCCTCCTTTCTTCTTTTTTCCTTTGCAACCATACAGCACAATAGGCTACCCCAAATATTTAGATTCTAGCAGAACCACACTAGATATCCACTTTTTATCTCATGCTTCTTTCTATTGAGGAAGAACTGAATCATCAATAATGTAGACCAAACATTAAAAAAAGATTCTTAAACATAGTCTATTACTGTCAAACATTTTCAAACCTTCCATGAATATTTGCCATTCATAGAAATATATATAAATATAGAAGTTGGATTCACACCAAATCCTGATGATTTGTCTTTAATTTGCACAAAAGTTTGTCTTCATATGCTAAATGAATTAGTTTTGTAATTTTTCTAATTAAATACTCTCAACAGAATGTTGACAAGAAAAAGCAGACAATGACAGTTAACAAAAAACAAATTTTCTAATGCAGGTATTAAGAGTTACACATTTATATTTAAACTCAGCCCAAGCAATTTTGTTCTTCAGAAGGAATCATTGTATGATAATTAATTTGACTTTCTATGGATGCAAAGGGAAAATTTCTTCTTGTAACAGCTCTAAACCCAGCAGGTCTATAGAACATCAGTGGACCGTGGGTTTTAGTTTGATTAAAGTTTTAAACCCATACTGCGTGGGATTCACTAACGATAAGACTTGCAAAATGTCTATGCATGAGAAATGAAAGCAATGTGACTTGTCTGGAGGCAAATCAGCTTTCACAAGTAAAATGATGAAATAGCAGTTTTACTCCAATAAAAGTTCGTACTTTTTTTTTCTTTTTTAATGTACATATATATCCTTAATTGCTAAAATGCTCAAAAATATATTATTATGTTGTTCACTGTTAAGCAATTATTCCCAGTTTTAAGGCATTTCTACTCTAATATGCCTAAGGCAAAGAGTCTGAGCATTCATGAATATTGGAAAGAGTAAGTCATAAATCTATAATCTGAACATAAACATTTTTCAAGCTGCCTGAAGTCTAGGGGTTTTTTACTTGTAGTAACATACATTTCATTTAAGATTGCTGGTTTTATTAGCCTTTTCCCAATTTAATAGTTTTTAGTTTTTTTACCTGTAATCACCCATCTACCCAATAACTTCTAAATTAATAAAGGCTGTCAAGGAATGAAAAAAGACAATGACCACGTCCAATCTTCGCTTTCAGCAATACAACTGCAATGGAGATTTTGTCTTGTCTTTCAAAAGAGCACATGGCACAAATCATATTTTTGGCTGCACTGAGCAAGAACTTACTAGGAGAAGAATGAAAGTTTCTATACCATTAGAACATTTTAAGTTTGTCAAACAGAGGGTATATCTCATCCAAACTTATCCATGCAATGCCAGCCATGACACAAATAACAAATCTCAGAGCCCTAGTTTGCATTGGTTTGGATTATGTTCTCCCAGAAAAACACAGAGTTGACCTTTCCTCAAGCAAATTAATTCTTACAGGTGCTCCCTCTTTAGTCACAGTGTTCAGGAGATTTGTATAGACCATCCATACAAATGGATGGACTTTCTTCCAGCTCAGTGTTGAAACCAAGCACTTTCTCTTTTGTCCTTGCTTAAATATTAGTGGAAAAGCAAGCAGGAAAGGAAGCAGTTAAAAAACAAACCAGACAGCCACTTACCTTTATTTTATTAGGGAACATTATTTTCCCCAGAGAAAATGAGGCCCAGGATAGAAAGCTACCAGCAACAGGGGGGTAATCCACCATGCTTCCAACTGGGAGCCACTGTCAAGGCTCCAGGCAATGCAATACATACCCTAGTTTGGTAAATAATACTGTCAGAGAGCAATGGCAAAATTTTTCTTATGCTTCTCTCTGGATAGTGACACCATGAACAGTGAGGATGTGAAGTTTTCTTCTGATCCAAAAGTAGAAACTCGAACAAGAAAATCTATTCATTTGATGTTTGCAGTTAGCCATTGCCTTGAGAGTCTTCCTTTTTTCTAACACAATTCACTCATTTTCTCAGGTTGCTGGAACCTACATATATACAGTCCCATGCACAAATAAACAAGTGGAGGAGAAATTTAAATACTTCCTCATTCTTCCTGAAACACATGAAAATGAGGGGGAAAACTAACCATGAACTTCTTTGAGACTGTATCTGTTCCTATTTAAATACTTATTCCTTTGAGCACAATTATTTTCAGAGGCAGGGCTTGAATGTTATGTCCATAATTATTGCCAAATTTGCTCTTCAGTAACTGTTTTGGATTCCTCTTATAACATTTAAGAGTTTTCATTTGTATATCTGTAGGAAAACTTGAAACAGAGGAAGCTGTATCCAACCTATAGTAAATGATTTTTGATTTTTTGTTTGCTCTTCGAATCACCTTCAAGTAACCACTGAGGCTCAAGAACCAAGTATAAGGAAAAACAGAAGCATATATGATGAGTTCAAGTTAAAATGAAAAATAACACATGTATGAGGCAGCCCAGAATGCCATAGCTTTAATATCAGCATGGGATATGTATCCAGAGGAGACGGGGCATTATGAGAAATTAAATTCATAAGTGTAACATTAGACAGCTGATTTAGCAAAGTTCAAAAAGAAAGCTAGGTGATTTCAATAGGATTTGAAAAATAAATCTTGGCAAGAAGATGAAATGATTGAATCTATTTTACAGATAAGTACAGTTAATTGGTGGATGTTTTCAAAGGATTTGCTATGGATGCATCTTTAAGACACAGAGGTGACAGAAGAGTGGAAAAATAAAGTTTTAAGAACATGCTAGGATATAAAGGCTGCCAGGGTGGTATGGCTTGAAAAGAGGATAATATTAAGAAATCTGTGAAAAATAAAAAGTAACATAAAAGATAATGTGATCAGATTGGAGTGTAAAGAAAATACAGATCATGTGGGGTAGTATCTGCCTTCAAAAAGCAGACAAATGCCTATTAGGGACACATCAATAAAACCTCCTGCTGAGGAGCTGCAATTCTCAAATACACAAGTTTAAATATCTCAGAATGGAACTAAAAGCTGGCAGCATCTGTCATTATAACTATTGCCCATTACCTGTATTACAATAGTGCCTGGGGCCCCAATTAAAGTTCATTCCCCACTATGAAAAATACCTATAAATGCATGATAGAAACAAGAATCCAAAGGCTATTGAAGGAAGTAGATGAATGGAAGGAAAACTGAGATGTCTCTTGTATGCTTAAGGATTGAAGATGCAGAGGTTAACTGCTTACTCTGTTGTAAAGGAGGATTAAGATGCCTAAATTACTGAAGTGCTTAAAAAAACTTCACCTGTGATTGTAAATGAGGAAACAACAAAATACAGGGGGAAAATTATTTACTGTGATTTATTTCCTAGCTGTTGAGGCTGCTTTAATACAGTGGTTGGATTTTTCTCTTTCCATTAAGAGAGCAAGATTATTAAATATTTCCCTACTGATTGTGAACTTTCACAAAAGAAAGAAGGGGTCAGGTTTAAAATAGTTCTATGCATGGTGTATAGAAATAAGGATATTAACCTTGTTTTTGACAAGAATTACAGGTGCACAAGAGGCAAGATTGCAATAAGACTTTTAGGGACCCTTTAAAAATTTGAGGAAAATTGTAATTTGATGACAAGTAAGTGCAGCTATAAAAAAGCTCTGTGAAGGCCAACTTCAATAAATTTCAGAAGCCAGGAGAATAAAATTAGTCTTTACTTACTGCCTATCACATCAAGTTATTATACAGAGTAATAGGTGATGTAGAAGAGCCCCGCCAAGTCAGGTAACAACTAGAAATTATTTAGAATTTCTCCAAAACACTGCTATTACTTGAAGGCAGTTGTTGAAAGAAGACTTTTTAAAGAAGCATACCATCAATTCTTACAGGGGGAGATTTTTGTAAAGAAGAAAAGTTTGTTTAGAAGAAAAAGAATGTTTATATTTTCAAAAGCAATAATTGCTATTTTTGGAAGCATTTAAGTGTTTTTAAAATGTCAAGGCTCTTTATCAACCAAAATCTCATTGATAATTAGAAGCCTAAAATCTCTTTTAAATGAGGACTAAGTTCCCAACACATGGACTGCTAAAGATCACCGGACACTAACTGCGATTTTTGATGTAGTATGTCTCCTAATTTGATCAGGGGCAATAATAGCTTAAATATAAACAGAATAACTCCTCTCTGCACTTCTAAGAAGCCAAGGCAGATATTTCAGATCCATTGAAGGAACAAGATGCATTGATTATATGTTTTTTCTTTTTCTTTCAGTGAAGCAAGCTCATGAGTGTCTCAGGGTAATGTAATATGAACAGACACATTGGTGCTCAGTGGTAGGATTCACAGTGACCAGCATCCTTAGTTGTGAAATAAATGCATGGGTAAGCCAACAAAAAAATTCATGGAGAGAGACAATATACAATACTACCTCCCTCTTCCAAGTGCTTAAATGCAGCCTAAATTATGGGCTTATGTGAAAGTGGAATCCCACCTTCACTTAAACTCTTTTGATTATGGAAAATTGATTCACTCTTTTCACTTAAAACCTGTCTGTCAAAGTAGAAGGAGGAGAAACTAACGTTAAAATAGACTAGAGATTACAGCAGTTTCTAAGGAAACCAAAGTCAATGCCCTCCTCGTGCAAAATGAGCTGAAATTCATACCTCTCACCTCCCACAGGAGTGCCACCCCTCCCTACTCACCTAGGGCTAGGCCTAGGGCTAAGACACACATCAAATACAGGATGAACAAAGCAGATGCTGTATGGTAAATGTCCAGGTACATACCCTCTAATCCCATTATAAAATCCTTTGAAGCTATAATCCTATAGTTCTGAGGTAATCATTTGATAAAAAGCTGTATCTGCTACTATTGTAGCACTCATTTCCAAATTAAAGAAAAGATTAGGGAAAGGCTAACACCACAGAGAAATTGATCAAACAGCAAGGGAAAAGTGGGAATGTTGCATGTCCCCAATAAAATCACTTCAGTAGCGAGGGAGCACTAAGTGTAACATTAGTCTTAGAATATCAGGCAGATTAAAAAATGGGGGAAAAAAAAGTTAAAGAAAACAGAACCATGACAAATAAGAATAATTTTTTTGCCAGTAAGAAATATGCAGAACTACAGATCTTTGTGTCCCTCTTTTAGAATAAAAATATACGCTGAGTTATTTACTGATTAATCAATAACAGAAACTGAAGCTGGAAAAATGCTGGAAAACCTTACATTCTACTGTAGGCACGCTACACATTATTTTATCAGAAAACACTATATTTAATATGGAAAATCAGTTTTTAAAATAGTTGAACAGCATACACTTTTCAAACAGCACTGATGTTACAACTGCACATACTCTGGGTAAGTTTGATCAAATATAAAATTTTAGAGAAGAAGAAGCAAACATGTACAAGTTAAGCATGGCAAAACAAGAACAGATATTCCAATATGCTGGGCATACAAAGAAATATGAAGCTGAGAGGGGGACCATGAGGGTGCAGAAAGTACCAAAAGCTAGAATAGAAATAAAACAAAGCAAAATATGAGACAGAACCCAATACAGAACACAGGGGGAAAGTGTGGAAACAGAATCCTAAAAGTTAAATCTGATGATTTAATAACAGGCTTCTGTTATTAACGGTAAATGTCACATCCCTAAGAGTATTATTAGCTCTGCATTAATAATTGCTGTTCTAAAATGCAGACAAATGCTAAAACACTAACATCTAAAATATAGGTAGTATAAATTAGAGGCTTCAGCCTGAATGAAACTTAAGTGATTTGCAGGACCTTGAGGGAAGAGATGGGGACTGGGCCCGAGGAAGGCATTCAGTCTCTATTCATTGACCCAAAATGTGAGCTGCACCTCTGTGGCTGCAGCAAGTGCTGGTTTTATTTCCCAGGCATGGAGTGTTCATGTGTTTACCACGGGACCCAGTAACTGAAACAGAATTTGCTGCAAGACAGGATTGCTTAGATATAAATAATGTTACCACTTCTGTAGCAGTCACTCAGTTTAAACTAGAACCTTCTGAAATCCACTGGACTTCTCCTTGCTTTTAAATGTCTCTTATGCCATTTACTGCAGTATGTCAGCCCCAGGCCTATTCTGTTATTGCCTCAGAAATTTTCTTACATTCCTTGGGAAGCAACCTATTTCCTTAAAAAGCCAGCTTATCAGGACATATCTCTTTAATAACGAGGCACTTGCACACAAAAGTACCAGGCACTGTAAATAGCACCTGCCAGTCACTGAGTGAAAAGATGCTGCATAAAAAGCAAAGTGAAATTCAATGGGAATATGTTCTGAGAGTCAGGAAATACATTTTTTTAGCAAGAGAGTAGCATCATTTTCTATTCTCCTAGTATTTGGCACCAGATCTGCATCTTCTTAGAATGTGTTGAAGTATATCAAACAGCCTTATGGAAACAGCCACACACAAAAGACCCTCAGTAATTATAACATGCAAAATGTGCCTAGAAACTTCTGATTAATAATCACATTGTGCTTTCAAAGCTAATTTGCAGCATTGTTGTACTTGCTGTACATTGTTGGTGCAGGCTACTGGGTTAATCCGTATCATAGTAACCTGAAACACCCTGACAGTGCCTGCACTGATATCCATCAACTACTTTGCATGTGCAGGCTTCTGTAATAACCAAGAAGACACAGCTCAAGGTCATTACTATTACAGCTCAGAAACCACAAAGAAGAAATAAAAATTAAAGTTTCAAAAGCAAAGAAGGCTTCCATGAATAGCATAGTGAAATATAAGCTAAAGTTCACTCTAATAGTACATGAAAGTAGGTAATATTGTTAAATATTATACTTAGCTTAATAAATTAACAAATCTCTCCTTTATTATTCACTGTGGGTGTCTGAGTTTTGAGAATGCTTAGTTTAGCATCTTTAGCATTAAGGAAGGCTAGGGGTGGAAGCTGATATTTCTAATAAAGAAACATGTAGGTGTACAAGATCTGCATGAGTGTATTTGCTCATACAAACGTAGCAAAGGATAAGTGATCTCCACCTCCACTCAGCGTGCTAGACATGAGGTATAATCAGACTGTGCAAAGTATTATTGGGTATCCTGCCAGTTTGTGCCCTAGCTGTTTGAATACTTGTTTCAAAGTAGAACAAAGCCCTCCTTGCTTCTAGCAGAACCAGCATTCCCCTGGGGACACTGAGGCCCTTCCTCACCCAACTCAAAATTAACAGGTTTTTTTCTGGTGTGCTTCGAAATATTTAATATGCTAAATATTACACAACATTGTTTACAGCAAACAAAGCAAAACAAAACAAAACAAAAAACCCCAAAGAAACCCAAAACAAAAACAACAAAACAAACAAACAAACAAAAAAATACCTGCAAAAAGCTACTCATTAAATATAAATGTTCATTGTAACCAGGCGGATCTCTCTAGATCTTTATCCCACCATCTCCTTCCTCACTTAATTTGTGAGCTCTGAATTTATTTAATAATTTTAATAGATAAGAAATAATTAAAGCAGAAGAAAGATCTTGTATTTGAATTTGTATATTATAAGGTTCTTGAAGAAATATGAATGATGTAATACTTGTAAGATGGATTCTATTCTGCTTCAGGGCATTTTTAAGTTATTCCTCATGCTCAATTTCATTCACAATTATTGTAATTTCTGTGAACTCTTTATATAAGAAAATAACTGTTTTGCCCTTTTTAGATCTTATTATAAAACACTGCTGAAGAACAAATAATAGATGGGTCTACTAAAAGATCAAAAAAAGCGCACCAAAACAGACACTCCATGTGCAAGTTTAAAATGGTCATTTCTTAAAAATGCTAATGTTGCTGATAAAGCTTCTAAGGTCACAGTAATGAACACATATTGAGAAACTCCATCTGTCTTGAAATGTTATATGCTACTGTGCAGTACAGAGACCAACATATAATTGAATAACTACCAGGAAAAAAATAGAAGGCAGTTTGTAAAGACAAAAAAAAAAAAAAAATTCAAAATCCTTGGGGAAAAAAAAAGGGCATTAAACAGAAGTCTTTAGTTACCAAGAAGAAACACAAAAAAATTGTTAAAATATTGCATTGAAAGCTGGCTAAGATATTATCATCCAAACTGTCTTTTTTGAATTGCTAATCATTCTTAGTAAAACCTTTTTCAGGATTAATTAAAAAAAAAAGAATAAACAAACAACAGAAATACTATCAAGAAAAGTTTCAGGCCTTCAATAGAGAACTTCCACAAAAAAGTTCAATAATCCAAACTCTTGGATTGCCAGTCATGTTTTTCAACCTACAATATTTGAGATCTAATGTCCATGTTATCCAGGAAATATTTATATCTACCCCTTCCATTCACACGTAAAAATTTTGAAACCACATTGTTATTTTGGAGAAATCTATTTTTCTGAAAAATATTTTTAAGGATTTCTCCAAGTGAGGAGGACATGAAAACAACTAAAATCTCAATGAACTGTTATTAATGTGCAAAGCATCTTTTATCCAATACTAATTGCAAAAATAGACATTTTCATTTGGCTTCTTGAATTTTTTTTTTTCCCCAGATAACTAAGAGTTGTATCTGTTGTGTTGAACAGACCACTAAATTATTTTTTTAATCTCATTTCCCTCAGATGGAATTTAAAAAACAACCTCCTCCTATTATGCTGCACAGTTTCCACTTGATGCAGTGTTTTCTGGACAAAGCATTTTTAATGCAAAAGTCACAAGAATATCTGGAGTACTGCCTATTAAATGCTAATACTTCCTCCCTCTATACTATTCCAGGTTTTTACCCTATTGTTTCACTTACATTGCACTTAATTATAGATCCTAGAGAGTAGAGCTTTGCTTTGCAAAGAGAAATATCCAGCGGTACTTTGTTTTCTCAGGCAGCTGAAAAGTCAGAATTCTGACGTATACATCTGTCCTATAGTACACACACTGCTTCTATAGCATGTTCTATGCTCTCTCTCCACCTTTTTACCTTCCCTAGTGTTGGACAGATGAGGGCTCCTGTAAAAACGATGGTTTAGCCTGCTTCTGAAAGCTGTTGCAGTGGTACCTTAGAGATTTATGTCCTTAAAGATCTGCATAGCATCTTCCCATCCTGCTTTGAGAGGACAAAGCATAGTAAGTTTTCTGCAGCTTTCCTGACCTTCTCTGTCCATTCCTTCTGTGCCAACAATTCATCTTCTTCAGTGCAGTCTGCAAGCAGAACTCCATCGAGTCAGTAGAGTTGTGTCACGGATTTCCCTGGCTATCTACTCCTTTGCTCTTTCCTCTGTGCTGTCACAGTAGAGAAATGACTCTGTGGCATGCTAAAGATGGTATTTTCTGT
Organism: Erithacus rubecula; assembly: GCF_903797595.1. NCBI lineage: Eukaryota > Metazoa > Chordata > Aves > Passeriformes > Muscicapidae > Erithacus > Erithacus rubecula. Next base: position 69,977,975 of record NC_136689.1, read on the forward strand.
CAAAAAAAGAATTTTTCATTCTGTAGGATTGAAAAAAAAAAACAATAGCGTGTTTGTAGATTTCAGGAGAGAAAACTCTCACTGTAACATATAAAAGGCCAATATATGCTCTCATTTCTGTGTTCTGCAAATAAAATGTTTTGCTATACCCCGAATTATTTTATAGCATGGATTGTTAGAATCTCTGAAATAATTTTATAAGCTTCGAGGTCTTGCTAGCTTTTTTAAAGGATTATAGAACTTTACCTTTCAGCACAGCTCTTTTAACTTATTTGTGCAGTATGACATTATAGGCTTTGGTGAAATATCCTGCACATAACAAAGACAGATTTTTAGGGGAAGTGTATTAGTGACATCAGATGTACATTGAATCTGAGACCACATCAACTCTCATTGTAAAGAGGAATAGACTGAAAGAGTTGTGCCACTACTGTTAGGGCTCAGTACTGATCCCCATATCTCTTTGCATCCCAGTTCATCCCTACTCTATGCAGGGTGACAACTAGAGGTAGTGCATGAGGATCAGCGTGGCAAAGCTGCAGCCAACAGCATGATCCAAAGCAAGAGTGTCATACATCGACAGATGTACTCAGGTTGAAGAGATCAAGAGCCAAGAGCCCCTAGAGCTGCTGCACACAGGATTAAATACAGGGACACATTGGTGGGTGGATACAACCAACCATAGGGAATCCTCAGGGGAGGAGGGAAGGGCAGGGTCTCATAAAGTACAACCCAATGAGGGAAGTGAGGTGAGGAGGATTGGTCATATGGGCCAATGGGGCATTGAGGATTAGGGGATTTCTAAAGGGATGGAAGAACCAAGGACTGGGCCAGGGTGGCCAGACAGGATGAGACTGACAGAGAAGGTTCAAGAACAAGGGGCAGGGTTACAATGATAGGCAGGGAAGGAATGGTACAAAGGGCAGGGAATACCATAAAGGACAGCTTCAAGGGTGAGTACAACTTAATGACAAACCAGCTTGGGGGAAACACAAGGGTGAACTTGAACAAGCTTTTATACCTTTAAAAATGAACTTAATAAAGCAAACACGCACTGCAACACCGACTGGCAGCAGTCAGATGCAGTACCCCATCAGTCAGTATCAGATTGGACAAAAATTCACCACAGCGAGGTCCCAGACAGTACAAGACGGGAGGAAACAACTGTCAGCACTGGCTAAATTCTGAAACAGTGGACTAATTAAAATGACTAAGGAATGAATCACTATCCATTAAATCTTCCTGGTGATGTTTAATATTGGAAAAGCAGAACAACAAAAACAATGAACAGCAACAATAAGCACCCACATTAATTCAATATTTTAACCATTGACATTTTGCAGACAAATCAAAATAGTTTTCAAGCTGATGCAAAATGTAAATAATTTTTCCCCTGTGTAATTTACATTTATATGGAGATCTGTAAGATCCTATCTGTGCTTTTAATGATATGTCTAAATTAGGCAAAGCCTATTTTTTTTTTTTTAATTTGAGCATCAAAAAACGTGAAGATACTGGAGAGTCAAATGGGTAAACATAAACATGGCTGTAAACCAAGGATAAATACTAGGAGAAATTTTTTTTTAAAAACTTAACATGAGTAGAATTCTAAACAAAATTCAAGAGACAGACATCAGCAATTTCTCATTTCATTACTATAACCACTGTGGAGGGTACACATTTTCTTCAGAGGAGTTACATTAAGGTGTCTGTGTCAACACTCCATCTTCTCTCTGCTCTCCCAAGTGCCACCCACAGAGTCTTCCAGGACAGCAGCTTGTAGAGCATTGAGCACTCTTCAAATAGAGTCAGTGAAACAGTTTAGTGGAACTCAGACACACAAACATATTACCAAAACCATATTCTTGTAGATTTAATTTGGTTCATTTCAATGATTTGCTTTGCAGCAGTTTTACAAACAGCTACATGCAGAAAAACAGGGGAATGACTAATATTAGATATGTCAGGAAAAAATAAGTCCTGAGTCTGTGTGAGGGTATGACTTTTATTTTTAAAGACTTTTTTAACCCAAGTTTGTCACCAAAGAAAATATAGTGTATAATGACTTTTTGGGAATTGATTCTTTAAAATATATAACAATCGGTTATACTAGTGGCAAAATTCAACCACTCTATCATGCAAGGAAGTGCAACAATCAAACAGGTATATGAAATGAGGACTTATGCATTCAAAGAACTCCTTTCCTTTCCCCATTTTACACTCTATTTAGTGACTTCTGCAGCTAGAAGAGCATTATTGTTATATTTTGAAATTTTTTCAACACAAAACCTCAAAATGCTTAAACGTTTGTTTAACATTATGTGCTGTGAAAAAAGCTCAGTTAATATCCATGTAGGTAGAGGCTAATATAGAGGCTAAAATACAATTGAAAGAAAATCTCTTCATTAAAACCTTTATAAACACCTCATCAGTCTGTGGGATGAATCCTCAACCCCGATCAGTTAACTTTGATCAAAGAACCAGAGCAATGTGCATTGTTCTGCTGCAAGTCAAAGAAGACTCCCTGATAAAGGAGTTGTGTATTCAGCTGGAAGGGCTCCTCTGTAAATCCTTATGCAGCATATGTACTGTGGGTGGTCCCATGTCACATTACACTAAAAAGGTACAAGGTTGTGTCAATTCACCAGCTCAGCCTAAAGGGAATGGTACAGTTCAGAATGCCTTTCTGGACCATATATGTCATACTTCTGCCCCCAAGCTGCAGACCCCATTCACTAGTATTAAAAGGGAACAAAATTATTTTAATTCCTATATATTTGAACCATTTCTGCAGAAAATGGGAAATAAAGGCAAAGTGAAAGTGTAATCCCATTTAAAGTAACACTGTCAAATAGATCTTCAAACACTCATTTACATACCAGACAGATTCCAGCTGCCTGACCTAGCCCTGATAATCATGGAATTACAGAAACAGCAGGTCTCATCTTATGTCATTCACCAGATATAAACAGCCTAACATTGTTAGAGTCCTAGACCTACAGTTCTACCAAGAAGTGTGGCCCAGCTGAAATGGAAGGCATAAACAGAAACACAAATTTGTAAATGACTAAACATTAATGATTGCAGGACTTTACAGATATATTAAATATCTACTGGATCCTGAAAGTGTTAGGAATTACTTCAGTTATTCTCCACAATTTTCTTCATGCATAATGTCACACATTAAACCTTGGTTTCTTTTCTTTTTTTCTTTTCTTTTTTTTTTTTTCTTTTCTTCCCCCCCCCGCCCAGTTATATATTACTGGTATAGTTCAAACTATTAAAGAAACACATTATCTTCCATAAGCCCTTAATGTCTTCATGTGGGGAACTGGAGGGGCAGGTACTGATCATTTCACTGTCTTGACCACTGACAGGACTCAGGGGAATGTCATGCAGTTGTGTCAGGGGAGGTTTAGGTTCAATATAAGGAAAAGGTTCTCCATCTAGTGGGTGACTGAGCACTGGAAAAGCTCCCCAGGGAAGCTTGTCAGAGTTCAGGAAGCATTTGGACAATGCTCTCAGTCACTCTCAATGGTGTGACTTTGGGGTGTTCTGTGCAGGGCCAGGACTTGAGCTCGATGATCCTGATGGGTCCCTTCACACTCTGCTTACTCTGTGATTCCATTGTGTAAGTGAACTATCATTATCTTAGAACTTTGATACTATTAAGTATTTTTAATTGATCAAACATTTTTATCCTTCATATGTGCTGCTACAAACTTTTATTTGGTTTACTAAGGCGATTCATCTGGAAGTAAAATATTCAGTGAATGATTATAATTACATCTCTTTCTTGAAACGTATTTGTTCTCTTTGTGTAAATATTAGCATGAGATGTTTGCTGTACCACCATCGTCAATTACAATAAAGGTATTTGGGACATAGGTAAAGTGAAAGAAACCTATCTACTAGCTATGCGTTAGGAAGAATGTGGAAATACAGGTGTCTCTCTTATAAGGCAAGTGGATAATTTATAGATAATCCATTAAAAACAGAAAGGAAAAGAGTATAAAATAGAGCAAGAAAGAACTAATTAAATGCCCATTTCTGATATGAAATTCTTAACATGACTAGTTTTCCTTTTAAGTTTGCTCTTTCTCAACAGGTTGTACTTTCTCAACATAGTCACTTTCAACGTTTCTGGTCTTTAATATAAATATTGGAAGATAGCATAACTTTTTTTCCAAAGTAAAAGAAATTAATACATAATAAATGAATACATACACTGCATTTCATGATGCGTGCAACTGTAAAATACATGCCTATTTACATTTAAATATAAATAAGAGTTTTGTCTGTAGACTCAGCTGTTTGATATATTAATCAATTTGAACAGAAAGACACTCTAGTCCCATATCTTTGTTTTTTTTTTTTCCTTGAAAGACACCTAATGCATTTCTAGGGTAGCTGATGTGTAAATAGAACTATCTAATTTTGTCTTATTCTCTGTAAAGTTAATTACATTCTAATTCCAGAGGAAAAATGGAAGAAACTTTTTTATCTCTCTTTTCACTTTCTGTCCATCTTCAGAACTAGATCTAATGCACCTGTGTGTCATAGTAGAAGATAATGAGACACTCCCTATCAGATTTCTGTTTCTTAAAGATTCCAAAAGATGCTGGGCTCTCAAACATTCAGTGAAATACTGTCCTCTTTTAATGACCCACACCTTCCTGGAGCAAGACTAGATGTTTCAAGGAAAAAACAAAACTTTTTCCATAAAAATTTGTCATTCTCCTTTACATTTTTCTTGTACTTTTCTCATCCTTTCTTTTTGTTCTTTACTCTTTAATTCAGCCTAGGCTGACCTGCCTTTAAAATTGTATGAACAAGCTCCAGCTGGAGACACCCAACAACAGTTTCTAACTCGACAATCAGCAATTCTTCTTAAACAGGAGCTATTGGACTGTTCCCACATGAAGTGACGTTAGTAGACTAAACATTTTGTATTGTTTTAAGAACACAGTCCTCGATGTAATGATAACATTTTACTGCATATTTTGAGTACAAACCAGACCTCAATCCATCAAATCCTTAAGCATGCATTTGGGTACCTTCCCTTATCCCACTGCTCACCAGTTAAATATGTCTTTAAGTAGTGTCACTATAGCCAAGGGCGGCAGCTGAAGGTCACAAATAATTCAGATTCACAAATGAAACCGAGATTTTTGCATACATTTTCTTTATTTAACATTATTAAAATACTTTTCACAGATGCCAAACTCAATTTATCAGGATGCTTTTTTCTCTTCATGCTTTGGAAGTTTTTGATTTTTTGTGTTTTGGTTCAGGGTTTTTTGGAAATTTTTGGCAAATTTGTAGAAACTTTCTTCTTTTTCAAGGTCTCTCATTACCTGAAGACTTTCTGATATTCCAAGAGATTACTTGCCATGCAACGTCTTTGTAAGAATTTTTTTAAAACTTTGTAATTTTTTCAAAGTTTTTTATATAAGTTTTCACAGCTACTAAAACATGCTATAAATATATTAAAGAATTTGTATGCTCTGCTTGAGAAAAAATAATTAAACCAGCTCCAATAAAAATGTGATTTACCTGAACTTGATGAGAGTTTCTTTGATGCTTCAAAAAGCTGGGGTCATTTTTTGCTTTTTTCTTTACATAAGATTTAATTTGTATTTCCTCTATAATTTCAGATCCAAGTGGAATAGAAATATCTAATATAATGATAAAGTGTTACAGTGGTATCTCTGACCTCTGAGAAGAAAAGCCCCAGGAATTTCATTAACCTTTCTGTTCTTGTGAGATTTAAATTCTACATCAAGAGGTGTAGGTAGTTTGGATTGGATAATCATCTTGTTCTCAAGGTGATATTTGTACTGAAATTCCTACCATTTTGAACATTACTTTTCACAGCGTGCAACATGAAAAAATTTTTTTTGTGCTGCAAAAAAAAAAAAAAGTCAAAATTACAGTTAATGTGAGATCTAAATGTCTCAATCTGCAAGCTCTTTGTTATTTATATATTTTCCTGCTTTATTTTATTCTTTGAGGAAACAATATATATGTTATGGAGCTGTAAAGACAGGTTCATGAGCAAACAAGTTAAAGTTAGAAAAAAACTGCTGTGGGATAGCTGACCAAAAGATGTACTGAAGATGTATGCAGGTCCCAAATCTTGTAACATCTCTGCTTATCAGTTGGAGGGTTTCTTGGGAGTCTGCAAAGGTAGGAGGTGGGAGTGATTTTTGTTGTTGTTATTGTAGTCATTGTTTTTGTTGTTTTCCAGCAAGCATGTTGCAGTCAATTGGGGGAAAAGAAACTAAGAAAAAGAAAAGAAACTACTGCAGTGTTTTTAGCTTCTTCTTGAAAATATACGTTTGCAAACCAAATTATCTTTTAAATTGTCTTCTAGATCATATTTAATATGCAGAACCCTTTTATTTTACAAGTGAAATCAGCAATGTCATTCAGAGTATTTTCCATGTTCAAACCAATATTTCACTTTCTCTTATTCATATATTTACAGAGGACATTATCTAAATTGTAAAGATACAATTTTTTATAACCTGTATATAATACTTGGTTCATAATTCCACAATAAATGCTTCATGGATAGCTGTAAACCTAATCTACTTAGCAACAGTTCTTCCAAATGAGCTGCTTTCAAGGACAAGGGGCAACATAAGCTCTGTTCTCCAAAAAACCCAAAACAACGTAAAATACCATCTTATGTTAACAAGGTAAAATGCCTGTTGCAAAGACAAGGGAGTTTCCTTGGTTTACTCTTTTTTTTTTTTTTTTTTTTTTTTGCTCAGCACATGGAATACCAGCTATGCAAAAGACCTAGTAAATAAAAAGTGTGTTTTCCAAAAGCAAGGCATAGCCTGTTTTGTTGAGTTAGGCATGTACTCTCCCAAGAAATCGTATTCAGTTTTTTTATACCAGAAACTTAGGGAATGTGGAAGAGAACACTTTTTGTGGGTTCCTGTTATGCTCGATGTCTGATTCAGCTCACAGCTATACAAATTTGATTTGTATTGAATTAAAGCCATATGAATTTTTAAACTGGTATGGAATTATTTAAAACTCATGTAATCTGTATGAGAACCCTGTTACGTTTTTCTATCTTATTTAATTTTCTTTGGTTTTTGTTTGGATTTTTTTTAAATGTTTTTTTTTCTCTCTTCCTACCCTCTGAAACATCAGATTTTCACTCCCTAGATTCGGTGCTTTAGAGACCAATAGGCCTTTTCTATCTTCAGCCAAACCAAACTAAACCAAACTGTAAGAATTTATAATTTGTTTCTCAGGAAATTCAAAAGTCTTATTTCATGATGGAGTCCCAAGGAAATTAATTTCCCAATATAGTAGTCTTGTATTAGCAAAGGAGAATTTAACTACCTTCAGTGAAATTCTACACACTTTAGAACTCACCTTAAGAAGAATAAACTATCTCTTCCTTTGATTAGTTAAAACTGATCTGAAAATATTTCTAGAATATATCAAAAGTCTGAGATTAACTTTAATGATATTGTGATGTCTAATAGAAAATGAAGGACTTGTAATTTAGGAGTTTATTTTCCAAATATCTGGGTATTGAAGGAAAATACTCGATAACCTAGTGGAAGTGCAAGTGATTCCTTTTATATATATATAAAAAAAAAAAAAATAAAAGATGCAGCAGATTTTTTGATGCTTTTAGACAGAGTGTCAATTCCTACCCCTGAAAAAGTGGAAAGAAAAGAAGCTGATACTTTAGTTGTTATAGAGAAGAGCAAGATATTGGTAGCTATCTAAATAGAGACTGCCTACCAAATAGAATACTGACTAGAGAGATATCTTCCATTCTAGGTGAAGTCATAGGAAAAAACAATGGTTTATTCCCTCCTCTGTCCCTACAGTGAATTAAAGATTATAATTAGTCTTCGTATCTTTTGGATACTGTGCAGAAGCTGAGTTTTAGATCCACTTGCAGCATTTAAGTTATTGATCCATGCTTCTTGGCTGCATGCATGCTACTGCCCTCATCACTACCCTGTTTTGAAAAACTCTAGGTAAGTACCAAGGATAACTGGCAATTTTAAAGTCATAAACAACCAAGCTATAACAGATTTAGTGCCATGTTACTTCTAGCATATGTATTTAGTTAGCTTGGATCCAAAACTACGAAGTAGACAGAATTGTGAAGGCAAACAAATATGAATTTAGTTCATATTATTGACTACTACTTCATTTAGACCAGGCTGCTCAGTTTCATTTATGCTAACAAATACATATTGGGGTTTCCTTACACAATGCGTAGTGTCTCTCTGTTTGAGTATACAAAGAGTGTGAGGAAAATCCTGTAATTCAAGAAGTTTTCTCTATATGAGGCTTGGTTAGTCAATAATTAATTCTCTAGGCTGCCTATTAGAGAATAGCACTGCTTTACTATACAGCAAAATAATAATCTATTTTATTTTGTGAAAACTTGTCAAACAGTATATTTTGGAATTAATGGGGCTACTATTTGCGCTTTTGGCCATTTTTTCTGTGTTATTAAGAGTCAGAGCCTAGAGAAAGGTGATAGAATTTTGCAGAGGGATGAGAAATGTACATAAATTGTGGGGGAGAACAGAAAAAGAAAATGCACTGATTTTTAAAACTTGCAGATTAGAATTTGCAGATTTGATGGACTTAAGAGATGAAAATCAATTAGTAGAACAAGCCTACAACACAGATGAAAGAAACCTGAGACAGAATTACAATAAACAGTAGTGAAACTATACTTGGAAACAGTGCAGAGTATCTCAATGGGTGACACCTATGCTGTGTAATACAGAAGTTCTCTCCTTGTATCAAAATAAAAAATAAACCAAACCAAACCAAACCAAAATAAACCCCAGAGCAACAGTTAACACAAGAATAAACTGCTGAGCTGATGTCCATTGTTTTAAATTACTAATTTAATATTCTTGTGCATTGGGGGAATTAAAATACTATAAAAGAAATTGAAAAAAAAGCAATCTCAATCTACACAAATTTGGAAACTGTCAGATTCGTGACTGACATTTGCTAAATGATTACTTTAAAATTTGGAATCTTATGCTAGAGGTATTGCCTGTAACAATAATTTTACCTAAACAGAATTGTATTTTAATGCTGTATACTTGAAGATTAAATTAAAAATACTACATCACCAAAATGAAAAGAAACTAAAATCCAGTCTAATTGTAATCTACTTGTAACCAACTGTTTAGAACAGATGGAAGGAAGCCTTCTATGAGAGATGTTCTGAAATGAGGAATGAGGAAAAAACTTTAAAGTTTTTCTGTAGCAAAACATTCTATCTAGAATCAACCAAATATTTCATATAGAAATTTTTCACAATTTTCATTAATGATTAATAGATATCTTGCCAAGACAAAAAAACATTGTTAATTCCCATAAATCTGGAAATCGTAGGAAATTTATTTGCAGGACTGGAATTGAAAAACTTTCTTTAAGATGCCAGACAAGTCCTCAGGTTTCGATTTTTTTCATGAGTTTCTGCCTGAAACATGATAGTTTTTGTGCTCCACCTCTCTCTCAGTATAATGTAACTCATTCTTTAGCTGAGGTGAGCATGATGGTTCACTGTCACTCACATGGCTTGGCAAGCAAGCACAACCATGCTTACCTTGTTTGGGATCTGATGCCTATGGGTGTCATTCTGGTTTTCCAATGCTCAAGTCCATGTGGATAAAAGTAATAACCATTCCCTTATCTTAAAAAAAAAAAATTAAATACACCATGGAAGCATTCTTCTTTAGTGCAAGCCCTATCCTCTTGGTGACCTCACCCACATAATCCTTTCTCAGGGTGGGAACAGATGAACAGCAGTGGAAATAAAACACAGAATCAGAAAATTATTCACCATATTTTCCTTACTATTTTCCCAATTTTTAAGATATATACTCTGTCACAAGTCTTTGACTTAGGAATAATGTATAATAGTGTTATATTGTTAGGAAGAAAAAAACCCAAAATAAATGAATAAAATCCTCAAAAACCAACCAACCAACCAAAAAAAAAAAAAAAAAAAAAAAAAAAAAACCACACAAAAAAAAAACCCACAAAAAAAAAAAAAAAAAAAAAAAAAAAAAAAAAAAAAAAAAAAGCAAAAAACCAACAAAACCCAAAACAACAAGAAATTATTTTATAGGAAATTTCATAATTCTGATGTTGGAAGTACAGCGTAGTTTTTTTTTTCCTCTAGATCAGTCAGAACTTAAAAAGTCAAAACAATATTGTATACTAAGTGATAACTGATGGAATAAAAAGCCCTCCAGTCAAAAAACTGTTTGAAGTCCCTTAACACAAGTCCCATAGTTAGTGGTACTAAATAATTAAAGAATAATTTTTGTTCAAAATTTATTTTTTGGCAGGAAATGTTGACAGTTTCATGTTGCCTCAGAAAAACTAATTCTTTTGACCAATTAGCTTTTTTTGTAATGATTCAAAAGTTTTTGATTTTCATGTCTCACCTGCTGTAGATAAAGAGGTAATTACCACAGGATCACTTACTGCTGTTTCAATTGCTGTTTCCTTTTTTTTTTTTTTTTTTTTTTTCCCAGTTGTCACAGATCTCTATTACACTAAATTTCTAGCTCTAGCTGCTACACCATGTCATCACTATGTTTTTCTTGGTCATTACAGGTTCCTACTAATAAAAAAAAGGTCAAGTAGAAGGTTCGCCATCATAGAGGGTTTAAAGTCTGAAAAGAATTGCAGGCATGATCATTGCAAAACTGCTTGAGGGAAATTGTGAGCTGTCAAGAAGCATATTTATTTATTTATTCATTTATTATTCAACTCCTTTGGAAGCCAGGTCATTCTTGGTTAGTTTGATAATGAATTACCTTAACCATCAGTATACCTTGTGTAATTACCACGCAGTTTTATCTGTACATCTCTTCTTTTTCTGCTAACATCATTATTTTAGACAAAGCTTACAAGTTCCATAAGCATGTGTTTTGATCCATGTGGAAAACATAATCACACAGTTGGTTTTATTCTCAACCTGCAGGGCTCTCAAAAAGCTTTACTTGCAGTTTACCAAGTTTTGAAAAGTAGCTGCTTCGCTACTATGGGATAGATGCCCAAAGCCAAGCGATGCTTTTGAGCTACCCAACTATCTACAATGATAAAAATCTACTAAGGCCTTAAACTATAGGAAAGCTATGGCATGGTAACGCTTTTTCATGTTATTTCTAATACATATTTATTTATACTAAAAAAAAAAAAAAATCTTGCAAATGCCAAACTATCTCTTTATCTTTGTGAATATATTAATCAAGTGTTAAGACACACACATAAATACACACTAAGGTATATGCACTACTGAAATAGTTGATTGATTGAAAAAAAGGGCAACAGATGAGAAAGCTTCCTAAAGTTGTTGAATAATATCAATTTTTCATTTATCAGTGTAAACAATTTTCTGAAATTGAACATTTGCAGCTGTTCAAGATTGATTTCTGTGCTATATAGTGGAGTTTGCACAGCTAAAAATACAAAATTATATCATTAAAACTGCACCCCTCTTTTTGATCTGTTGAATAAATTATGTAAATGTTAGAAAATACAAGTTTCACATATATATTTTATGAAATTCATATAATTATCAATGTGCATCTAATAACAAATAATTCACAGCACATTTCATTCTTAATATATGGATTTTTGTTCACAAATATTAAAATATGCATAGTAGCAACATAATCTGCAAATAGGGTATCAGTATGGGCAATCATAAATATTGGTCATCTTTGTCCAATTTATATTGTTCTTCTTTTGAATTCTGGTCATAAATTAGCCAGTTTAATGAAACTATCTGTCCAACATCGAGGCAAATAATTCCCCCTCTTGCCTGTTTGTGACTTTCATAGCTGACTGGTAATAAACAGCAGATGTCTCTTAATAATCTCTAAATTGTTTTATCATAAAGATAAAATTTGCTTTATTATTGTCTCTATCCCACTGGAAAACATGCACTAAGTTCTGATACCACCCTTTCTGCCATATATAATGGGCACTAGAAATAGATACTTTAGTTGTTGGTTTTTTACTACATAAATCTAGGAAAAAATAATTTTCACAAATAAAGAGAGTGGGGGATGAAAACTGTTCAGTGAATTCACAAAGTACACTGAAACAAAAAAAAATAATACAAAGTCTCTTTTGCACAGTTTTACGTTCTCAATTATCAAAGCTGACCATCAAGAACTGTAAAGATTTTTTATCCTGGATGACTGAGAAATCAAAACAATAGTAAAATTCAGGATTGATAGGTTTTATCACATAAAAAAAAAACAAAAAACCAAAAACAAACAAACAAACAAACAAACAAAAAATAAAAACAAAAAAACCCCACAAAAAAACAAAAACAAAAAAAAAACAACAAAAAAAACCCCAAACAAAAATACAAACAAAAAAAAAAAAAAACCCAAAAAAAGTCCTCTGGTAATATGTGACTGTAGTTAGTTCCTGACAAGAGATCATAGATATATCTCTGGAAACAAGTTCAAAAATTTAAGTGAGATGTAAGAATTTAGCAGGAAAAATAAGGAAACTCTGGGATACCACTATGTAGAGCACTAATATGCCTTTGTTCTGAATACTACATAAGTTGTGATCGCTGTATGAAAAAGAAGCAAAAAATGGAAAAAACTAGAGAAAGGGCAAATGGAGAGTCTGAAATGCGGAACAAATGCATATAAGGAAGGAGTAAATACACTGAAAGTTTTTTAGAAAAGGTATGGGAAAAGGAATGACATAGATCTCCCAAATCATGCATGAATGGGAGAATGTACATAGGAGAAGACATTTGAATAATTCTAGCTCAAGTGTTTTAGAAAGGACAGTAAAACTAGCAAACCAACATACTTGTTTACCATCCATAAACACTTATTTTCATAGTTATTTACTGTATGGCTTCTTTCCAATCCCCTGATATTCAGACAGGAGTGTCCCAGCCTACTTTGTCCTAACTTATATTTTAAATAATCCTTATCTTCAATATTTTCTTATGTCAAAAATCTGAATCTTTCATCTTTCATTTTTAAAAGGTTTTCATTTTGAAGGATTTTGTTTGAGGCTTTTGGTTTGTTTGTTCTAAGGAATTGTGCACATTTTTTAGTTCTTGTTTTGGTTTGGGTTGGTTGTTTTGTTTGTTTATTTTTGAGGTGTTTTTTTTGGGGGGGGGGGGGATTAAGGTTTTTTTTAATTCTTTTTGTTTGCTTCCTGAGGCTTTTTGGTTGTGAGTTTGTTAGGATTTATTTTTTTCCAGATAGGGAAGAAGTGAATATTACCAAAACTATTCAAGATATGAGCAACTAATTCTGTGTTCTGTTTTGCTTTCTGACAGTATATTAATAATTCCTAAAATGCTCTATTTGTTCACTTTCTTGTACTCTTTTCTCAAGCATCTTCCAGTGAGCAGGAAGCACTCCATCTAACTGATGGAGAGAGGATACAGAGCAGGATGAGCCTTTGATCTGGTACAGCATATTATGCACACTGAGACAGTGAAAATATAAATTATTACTAGCTATTTAAAATAGCTGAGATCACTGAGAAAGTGACATAGATAAATCCTGTGAGACTATAAGAAATCCTTCACTTAACTTGCAACATTGACAAAGGTGAATAAGCATATACATGGAGCAGTTTTGCTCCAGAAAAAAGCTGTTTATTGTGCTGAATATTTAAAAATTTTGGCAGTAAACTTGTAAACAGAGAAAACTTTCATATTGTTTTACAGTTTTATCCAACGAAACATGGGTCATCAACAGAATACTTGAAACAAGACAAGGAGGCTTTTTGCTTTATTAATTAAGCCTATGATCCAAAGAATTCCCCAAACTTTTTAAATTGATGCAAGAAATACAGAGTGAAAAATAAGAAAATTAAAAGATCAGCCATCTTCTGTGTATATTAATTGTGCTATGCAAATAGAAGTCTTAGCTCTATTCCTTCTTATGATAACGGAAGGAGTTGGAGGGAGAAGATAGGTGAGATGATAAGTGGTAAGTGAAACTTTAAATATGTAAAACACATTTTGATTTTAAATTGCCACTAAGAATAAAAAACTTTCTTTATTCCTTTCTGAGATTAACAGAAACTCAGGACACACATAAGTCATGTGTTCATAGAAATCACGGGCAGATGTCCATTTAACATAGAATATGCCATTCTAAGAACCACATCTTATAATAGAGAACGTTATTTCCATATCAATTGTTGAGTTGTAATGGGATGGAACTGCTCCCCTATAACCAAATTACATTATCAAATTTAAGATTTCAGGTAACTGAATTGTGTCATTGTTAAAACTCAAGTCTGTCAAGATCTAGAAATTTGGTTCTGGATAATATTTAATTCTGCACTGCCTTAAAGGCAATACTCTTTTGTGCTCTGTTGCCAAGTTATCAAAAACTAGCCAGTAATGCTGTCCTATTAAGATGCCATATCCATTTAAGAAAACTTTCCGTGATCAGACACCCTAAGGTATAGCCATCCATGTTGCATAAGAACATTTAAGCTTCATCTACAAAATGATTTCTGGTTTTGTTTGGGTTTTTTTCAAATGTTAAGTGTTCTGTATTTGGACCACCGTTAATCTTGCAAACAGCCATGTTAAGGTTGTATGTCCTAAAAAGATGAGGTCCTCATAGTGTTTCTGTGATATGAACTCAAACAAAGACATTTTCAGGAAAAATGAATGTAAAAATAGGCTGTTCTTAGAACCTGTGTAAAGTAAGCTGATTTACAAAACTACTAAATACATGCTAATTCTTACCTTGCTTGTTGAGGGTTTCTTTGTATTTATCTATACAAATATTTAGAGAATGTTAGTAGACACCTGAAAGGATGTGTAAGAATATGAGAATGCTTCAAGCCCTCTCACTACTGAATAATAATTACCTGTGATTTCAGAAGGTCCACAAGAATGTAGATTTTAAAGGTGAAATTTGATATTTGTTTGTCTATTAACTTTGACAGCACAATTTGTCAAACATTGTTTTTAAAACCTAATGAACTTTCTCCTGCAAAAACTTTAATTTTGTTCATAGAATCATTTAGATAGGAAGACTGACATTAAATCCACCATAAACTGAGCACTGCCAATTTTACCACTGAACCACATCCCTAAATGCCACATCTACACATCTTTTAAATACCACTAGGATGGTAACTCCACCACTTGAGTAACCTGCTCCATTGTTTGACAACCCTTTCCATGAAGGATTTTTTTCCTATTTTTTCCTAATCTAGACCTCCCCTGGTGCAACTTGTGGCCATTTCCTTTCATCCTGTCACTTTTAACTTGTGAGAGGAGACCTACCATTTCAGGTAGTTGTAGAGAGTGGTAAGGTCCCCATAGCCTCCTTTTCCTCCAGGTGATACAACCCCAGCTCTCTCAGCTGCTCCTCATCAGGTTTGTGCTCCAGACCCTTCCCCAGCTCCATTGCCCTTCTCTGGATTCGCTCAGCACTTCCATGTCTTTCTTGTGAGGGGCCCAAAACTGAGCACTGAATTCAAGGTGTGGCCTCACCAGTGCCAAGTACAGCAGTGCCCTGCTCCTGCTGGCCACACCACTGCAGATACAGGCCAGGATGCCATTGCCCTTCTGGGCACAAATCTGGCTCGTTTTCTACCAGCAGTGAAATTGCAATGTACTGAAGTAATAAATTTTACACCTTCTATATTGTGTTGACATCAAGGACCATCATTTCCTAAGAGCACCTTGCATAATACACTTAAGGACACCACATCCCTTTGAAAACAGTTTTCCTCTCCTTCATCCTGTTGTGCTTTTCCAAGGCACAATGCCTCCAAAAGTGCAGGAATTTTCGTGTTTTCTGTGAACCCCAAGAAATAATGTGGGATTTGTGAGATAAAAGTAGGCCAGTTTTTTAAGCAGCTTCTCTATAGATTTAGAATTCTACCATTTTCTCTCATCTGTAGCTTTTACTGGCAAATCATTTTATTTATACTTCCAAACTGTTAACAAAAATAACATGCTGAAAATGGATTTATGATTAGCCTGCCAGGATGCTCTGGCTGAAATGATGATTCCCTACATGCTTCTATTTTCAGATCTATTTATTAGATTAAAAAATAGCTATTAAACATATATAGCATTTATGGTGATTATACACATTGTTTTCAATCAGAATGTTGCATAGTGCTTAACTAAATATATCATAAGCCAAGAAAGTACATACAAATATTGAAGAAAAGAAATTGGTAATTCAGTGAAGGAAAACATCAAATTTGTCCTCTATGCTTAAAAATGTGGTGACTGACATTGTGGAATTTTTTTTTTTAATTCCTTCTAAAAATCAACTTATATTGGTTTTTCATTGCCTCAGTGTCAGGAACATCGATTTCAGTTCAGGTAAATTATACTATTAATTGTTTCCCTAGTATTTTGCAGCTCATCAGATTAATGTCTCAATCCCTATACTTGTAAAAAATAATCTTTACCTGATTTTAATATCTGTGGACAAGGAACATTTATTTTAACTATTATATTAAAAGTTCATTAAGAGGAAGATGAGCTTTTGATGTTTAGGGGAAAGATTTAATATTTACTGGACTATGTGGTTGTTATTATTATGTACACAGAATTACTTTTATAAGTCTCTTCTGGACAGTGCTGCACATGAAGCAGATTCATCCGGTTTGCTGCTCACCAACCTTTGTATGGAAACACGGATATTTATTATTCAACGTACTTCATGTACATTTAGCTGTTGCATCCAGTGCTGTGCCGAGCCCCTAGAAATCAGCTGTCTACCCCTGTCTATGGAAATCGGTCTCCAGCACCCTGACAGAAGCTGTGTGCTAATCTGCTGGTGGTTACAAAGGCCACGGAGGTTGCAGCGCGATTCTCCGCTGTGGTTAACGCGAGGCATCGCTGCTGGGAAGGGCACTTGTCCCACAAAGTCACAGTGCAGTGCCTGCTAGAAAAAGGCACAGCAGCTCAAGGTGCTGGACAGAAGATCACACTGATACAGACATTTAACATACAAAGGGAACTGGATGAAAAATGACTGACTGGATAGACTCCTTTTCAGATGAAAAGCAGAGAATGTGTCAAACGTCTCACCGGCATCACTGAAAATGTTGTAAGGGCTCCTCTGGCAGCTGCTGGAGCAACCACAGAAACTGAAATTATCTCTGCATGCTCTTATCAGTGAGAAGTTGGGGGCCTGTATGAATGTTACAAATCAGCTGAGCACACAGAAATATGTTCAGTTTCTTTAGTCCTTTTTTAGGACAATGGGAAACAAAGGGGAATGTATAGGGCAAAACAATAATGTATTAAAAATAGGTTAGCTACTACTTCTGAATTGAATATCATATATTTTATTTATAACTTTGGCTTTTTAATGCTGCTAAATATTTTAATGTACTCTTAGTAAGCCTTCATATTTGTGATATTTTGGAGGGTGGCTAATGTAGTTTAAAATGGTATCCTATTTTCATTATTTTTTCAGTCACCAGGACTCAAGACTTGTTTTGAATTTTGATTTGAATCCTACCAAGCATCTAAAAATTGCTCCTTGATGCAGAGATTTACCTTTTCACACAGTGAAGTATTCTGCTACTTTCACATGGTCCCTGTTTTGACATGAAGGGAGAAAATCATCAATAAGAAAAAGAAGGTTTTTTTTTTAAAAAATAAAATTATTATTGGCATAGTTTTCTGTAAGGGAGTCCATTAGGATATTCTTTTTTCCATTTTGGTGTAGCATAACTTGAAATGTGTCCTGGTGGGCAATTCTAAACTTGGCTAATAGCAGATGATTCCTTTTGCTTGTTGAAGACTTCACAGGTTCATTGGCTGTGGAAGTTAGCATTGGTCAAGGTTCTACTTTTTCATGGTTAGACCTCCAGAGTAATAAATCTTCAAGAAAAAATATATCTATGAGCCTAGGGAATGCTCTAATCTCACACATAAAATGAGTTGCTGTTTTAAATAACTTCTGAACTTCTGTGTATAAAAACTGTTTTTCTGCTTTGTTTTAGCTAGTGTGTGTTTGTATGTGCTTATGCAGTAATTGAACACTTAACAATTACTTGGAGAAACCTCTGGTCATTGAAAATTAATGGGTGTGTAGAGTAAACAGTCTGTAAGAGAACAAAAAACATCTGTAGTTATTTTTAATATGGATTATTCAAAGAATGTGGGATTTCCTTTGGTGAAAAAGGAGAACCTATTTCCAATTTCCTCCTTTTACATTGCTAGTTGTGTAACTCTGAGAGCTAAAATTGGGCAGAGGAAGTGGTGGGGACATGAAAGGTTTTTCTTTCATGTAGTCTCTGAGAGAGAACAGAGGCAACCAGGGTTTCTATTTTATTTGTTTGCTTGCTTTTCATACTTTAGAAGCTAAAAAACCATAATAACTTCTTGATGTGAAGCACAAAATTTGAAATCACCAAAAAAAGAGAAAAATTACTGGTCAGGACCTCACACAGACAAGTGAATATATTGCTTCAAGCATAAGGATGAGTGAACAATTATATGTGGTTGTCATTCTTTTCATTTGGCATTTTGTGTGCCACTCTCTGAGAAATTAGAAGCAAAGAGAAATGCAGTGCTACTTGGCAATAAACCATAAATACATACTCCAATATAACTTCATTTCCTGTGCCAAAGGAAAAAGACAAATTATTCCTCTTTTGTACATTACATGCATTATAGATGGCAATATAGCTGATAAAATATTCTAGTTTTAACAACCGCATACAAACCCAAAAACTGTCATCCAGAGGCTGGAAGTGCTTTAGAGAGATAGACAAGCATTTTATTTCCATTTTGACACAAGTGAGCAAAGAGCAAATGTATTAAATGTAGTCCATGTAACGTCACATGAATCAGTCACAGAGTCTGGGTTTGTGACTTCTGAGCACTCGCTGATTCATTAGTGCATGGATTACTTGTCAGTGTCTTGAGCTTCTAAGGTATTCATCCTTTTCCTACCACTCTACACCTCCAATTTTTATGCTGTAATCCTATCATTTTCTTGATCCTGCAGTTTGACATTTCAACTTTCAGATTAAAAGTCTTTTAATACAGGATTATGAAGTGGTTCTTGCTGATTTAGCTCTTTTCTGCTCTTATTAGACCAGTGCTTTTATTAAAAATATATGCTTGCAATAAATCTTTCTTTTAATAGCTATGATTATTCTTTACACTGTCCTAATCTGTGCTAGATTGCTACTGAGATACCCTTTTTCAGAGGTCCACTGTTTCTCAAATGCTGACCCTGTATTTGTATAAAGTTTAGAAATCTTTCATGTGCAACTTCATACAAGTTACATCTGAGAGGGGTATTATTTCTCAAAGGTTAGAGTCATTTCAGCAGAGAATTTTAAAAACTTGTGTGCCACTGTTATTCATCCTTTATTTAATTCTTTATTCCAAATAAACGTTACCTTTCTCATTACTTAAGCTCCAAGAACAACCAAAAACTATGAAGACCACGAAATTTTTAATTATAATTTTCATCAAATACTAGATATAGAAAAGGGTTACTATGAATAAAATGTCTGTTTGTGAGACTTTACATGTTTTCAAATGAGCAAAAAGCGGTAGCAGTTAGCAGGAAGTGTTTTTAAAACAGAAAGAAGATACAGAACACAGAAAGGTTAAGAAAAAAAGATTCTTTTTTATTAAAAAACCCAATGAATTATATTAAACGTAACTAAGTTTATATTTTTAAAATAAACTTGTAATTTTTTTTTTTATCAAGAAAAATGTTAGTAAAATGAAAATAGTTTTTTAAAATGCATTTTTAAAAAAGAAAATAGAGATATTATAAAACAGTACTTTAAGTAAGATTGGAACAGAAAACTGTTTAAAAATAAAGATATTAGCACCCATTACAAGGAGATTCACTACATCATTATTTTTTAATTATTAGAAAATATGTGACCCTGCCTGCCTATTGGACTTACAATGAAATGCTGGGCTTATCCTTTGGCATTATGGACACGTAGAATCAGCAATATTTATAAGATAGGGTCAGTTGCATAACTGATCATACTGAAAACTGTTAATCATGACAACTCCTGCGCTTCCAGAACCATTTGGAAAGAAATTAAATTGTAATCAATAAACCAACATAGAATAGAGGGTCTAGTGTTCTTGCAGAGAATTGCTAAACCATTGACAGCTTCTATAACACTTCTAATGTGAAGCAGCACCTGAACAGGATACAAACTCTCTGAAAATATGAAATGGAATCCCTAATGGAATACATCCTTGAGAAATGATCTTAAACTCCATAGTAATTGTCAATAAAATGGTCCAGCATTCAGTAACTAATTGTAGTGTCTTTTGATATTTCTGCATCCATATCTACTAGGCCTTTATTCTTTGATATGTGATAAATTTAGGATTCGTTTGAGCCTTCTGTGTATTTTAGACAAATAAACTCTGAAAAAAATGAAGAGGTATACACTGACAGGTAGAAACTAATGCTGCCAATTAGGCTGTAGGCAGGTCCACTAATGCTTACTAGTAGAGAAAGGAGGCAGAATTTCACTGCATTGATTCAATTTAGTAACTGGCATTTTTTAAGATGCATTCCCTAATGTTTATAACTTACATATCATATTCCTTTGGAAGCAATCT
Organism: Erithacus rubecula; assembly: GCF_903797595.1. NCBI lineage: Eukaryota > Metazoa > Chordata > Aves > Passeriformes > Muscicapidae > Erithacus > Erithacus rubecula. The sequence continues at coordinate 69,998,610 of NC_136689.1, forward strand.
TAGTTATGAATCTTCATAGTATTGAAATGCTTTCTATGTTCACATATTGTAAGTGCCCTGGGTAGGTAGATATTGGTATTTAACACACCATGTCTCAAAACAGGATCACAACTGAAGTAAATTTTCCAGGAAGAGTCTGGAGAGACACCTGAAAAAGCAGAGTAATGATTACTTCATTCCTTTGCATAATGCAAAATCATTAATTGAATAAAATCAGGGAATTACCAGCTGCTGATATTACTGACTAATTTCTCTTACTGTAATATATAATGAAGATCCATTAGGGTTAATAATCTCTATGGAGTTCACATATTGGAGTTTAGAGAATTTCTCCTTAGAAAACATTACCTATTGACAACCACAGAGTCACTCTGGATTAGTGAAGAACAAAGACAAGGATGTGATCCATTTACATGAACCCATTCGTCTTTACTATCTGACATATCCCCCAAGAAGATTTCATTATCCATTGTTCAAGCCTCTGTTTTCCTGAATGACTAACCTATGGTTTCTGCCAGAATGAGATGTAGGGTCACTAAACAGACAGTGAGCCCAGGAAAGATTAGTCTGTCTGTTACAGAACAAACACCCTGTGAAAATGCAGGAGCAGAGAGTAGAAACTGGCAATCATATGCAGTACAGAAAATCTGCTACTATCTTTGCTTCAACATATTAAAGCAAAAAGCTCAGGTTAGTTTGCAGCTTTGTACAGAGAACAAAATGTTTTTTGTATCCAGTGTTCAACTAAGTAGGAGGGTTTTGTTCACAATGTCACATATATAGGTCCATATATACCACATAGGTATCTCCAAATGATTTAAGCAGAAATCTCCTACTGTTTCACAGTTTTCATATTTCTTTACACTGTGGTTTGATATAAAGCATTCAGATTGGTTTCTTCAACTGGTTAAAAGTTCCAAATTTCACTGTTAGGAATACCACCTTGGTTTTACCATGAACCTTCAGAAAATCACCTTTTACTAGGAAACTGCACACTCAATAAACCACATTGAATAGTGAATCTCTATTCAAAAGGACTCTGATGAGCTACAAAGATTCATCTCTTATGCAGCAATAAAGTATTATTATAAATAAATTATAAACAGCTGCAAATTCTAAATGCTTGCAGTACATAGGTTCGAAGACTCTCCTGACTTGAAAAATGCTGAAGAGCAAACTTGGTAACTTCATATAGAAGGTTACTTGGAACTTCAAACATAAGAGAAGTGACTGAGTAATATGTCATGGACTCAGGAGAAAACATAAAAGAAGTTGGGGTAGGATGGTTCATTTGCTGCAAGGTCAGTCCCTCATTTCAGCTTTATCTTATGTATTGAAATTTTTTGGTATTAAATCTAAATAATTTTCCATTAAAGTATGGAAATTTTAAAGCATGGCTGGATGAAGGTGGGCACAGCTGTCTGGGATGTGTACTTCAAGAGTCACCTATTCCAAGAACAGTAATAAAAGCTAAAGCAGTGTCATATATCCCTTTCATTTACCAAAATGAAAAACTGAAATCCCATTGTCATCAGCAACAAAAAGCAATATTAAATTAAATAGGAATTGTATCTGATCTTGTATTAAAAGCATGACCACTAAAATAAGTCAATTTTTTCTAATCTAACATAACAATAACTCTCATCATCCCAATAGTGGATCCAGAGGAAGGGAAAGGAGGAGCACCACTAGTAACCTCCAGTTATCATTCTTCTTCAGCAAATAACTTCCAAAAAAAATGCTCAAATAAACATCGAACACCATTGTTGAAATGCTGCAGAGATTCAAGACTATATCCTTAACATCATTATGCCAAAGGAATGTTCCTGAATTTGTTGAAAATTGCAGACTTACAATGCACTTTGCAATGCAATGGAAGAAATAGGATGAAGTAAGACTAGGGCCTGTCTCTATCTCAATTGTAATCTAGTTGAAAATACAGATTCTAATACATAATAAAAAGTCACCACATCCATCAATGTGGGAAACAAAATAAGGAGATCATCTAGATCATTTAAAGAGGGGAATCCATATCTATCTCCATTCCAACATTGGATAAACCCATCAAGAGTGTGCAGAAGGAAACTTGACTCCAGTTCATGCACGAGAGACGTTTTAATTCTGTCAGTCTTCTCCCACATTTTTGTTTGCTAACCTGGATAAAATGACCAGGACTGCCTGACTCACTGAAGGATTCTGTGACCCAGTTGCAAGACAGACTTCAAACTGATTGTGTGGGAGGGTGGCAAGCTGGACCTCATCTTATGTGGGGGGAAATAGTAGAGGAGATAACAATATATGGCTGACTGATGGGATTTGTTGCAAGAGAAGTGAAGAATCACACTGCTATCCAAAGGGTGGAACTCAGAGAAAATGCTTCTTGGTTCAGATATTGGAACCAGGGAGTTGAATGCTCAAAGAACCACCTATGGAAGGAGTGATTGGAGAAGGGAACTGGTGATAACAACTGCTCAGAATTTGCAAATTCTGATGAAAATACGGAAAAAATGGAGATAGGAGTTCCCAGAACAGAGACTGTCCTTCCTCAAAACCTCACAGCCATTAGGTGGTCCCTACATTCCCATTAGTGAAGCTGTATGTATCTGTTTCTGAGATCCTGGGAAACTCTCAGTGCTGTGCCCAGTAGGTGAGCCAGGGTACAGCCAATGGAAAGACCTTAGAAGACTCACTGAAAATAAAGATGGGCATACATTGGTAACAACATTTCCCCTGGGTTCTTTGTGATCCTCAGTCATATTTTTAGTAGTCACAGCAGCCTTCCTCTGCCCTGAATGAGGAAACTACCAAACGAAGTAAGATAATCTCTGAAAAAGCAGATATATTTTACTGATGTGTTTGGGTGCTCTAAGCCACGACAGAAAGTTGAAATAAAATTTTGGTTGCCTGGTGATAAACCCACTGAGACCATGATGTATTGGTTTCTTTCTCTTTGAATATTATGGGATTGGGTTTCCTGAAGGGAAAAGCCTGGGTGTATCCTTAGGCAAAGGAGTAGAATTTCAGTTCCCCTGTGATCTCAATAAGGCTTTTACAAACTGCTCCTGCACTACCACGGTCAAGGTACTGAATGTAAAGCCTTATCCTCTGCCACTCGGGACCAGAGACGGAGTCTCTGAAGTCATTTGAGAGTTAAAGCAGAGGAGAATTGTTGTTCAAAGACACTCTTCCGATAATTCACCTCTGCGGCCCATTAGAAACTGAATGGGAGATGAAATTGCAAATTTGATTGTGAATTTGGTTGTGAGTATGGTCCCTTGACTGCTGTGGCACCTAATACAGCCCAACTGACTTCTGTCATTCAGGAGCAAGCACACCTTGTTTTAGCTCCAGATGATGTACTGGCTATGGATTTAATGGTTTCCTTCAGAGAGGGAGATCAGGAATCTTCTACTCTCAGGTGGGAAGGAGTACAGTAGACCTTTACTCATCTCCCACGGGGATATCAGCACTCACTCACTACAGCCCACCATGCTCTTGAGATGAAGGAAATGACCAGATGGGGATGCCAAGGTATATCAACACATTGATGATATATTGATTGGGGGTGCTGATATCACTGAGGTGGCAGAGACTCAAGCAAAAGTAATTTGCCATGTGGAAAAAATAAACCTGCAGGATATCAAGAGGATGATGCAGACTCTTCTTGGTGGTGCCATACCATAGGACAACAGGCAATGGGTAGAAACTTGAACACAGGAGGTTTCACTTAACATAAGGAACAGCTTCTTTACTTTGGGGTAATTGAGACTGAACAGATTGCCTAGAGAGGCTATAGAGTGAATATCTCTCTTCCTGGAGATACTCAAACTATCTGACACAAGCCCAAGTAATAAGCTCTGAGTTTTGCAGAAATATTGAACCTCCAGTGGTGTTTTTTCAGATAGTTTTGATCAGCAAGATCTGCTGGCCAAATAGCTTTCAGAATTTTCGTCACTTCCCCTTTCACTTCCACAGTGATAATTCTATAACACAGCAATTTCTTTGGAAAACTGAGCGAATTTTATAATTTGGAGTCAATATTTTATCACAAAATTGCCACATATATGTATATATAACATATATACCTAAATATACATTAGTGCACATATACACTAATATACATAAATGGGATAAGAAAAATCTCTCATTTTCATTTTACAAAGTGCAGAAAATTCTATATTATTTGGTCTCTCTGCCCCTCACTAAAAAGATACTTCTTAAACAAGCCATAACACTGCTAAAAAGGTGGATGGAAGGAAAAACCATTTTAAAAAACATTAAAACAAGGTTCCTTGAACAAGTATCAGACAGGAAAGAGATAATGCAGGACTTTGGGAATGCATGGCAGTATTTAATCTTGAAATAAAATATTGGAGCTATATTTGGGACTACAGAGGTTTTGAAAATATTTCATGCCTCATTTGCTTTGAGAGTTATTTAGTCTCAATGAAGTATCAAAGATGAAATCATGATTTTATGGCAAATTTCCAGAATAATTTTATTTAACTACTTGGCATCTGGTTATTTGTCCTTTTTTTAGTTGATTACTTCTTTAATGACTAGTCAGCCAGGTCTGGAGCTGCAGATATTTGAGTAACAGCATAATCTGATTAAAAGAACTTTCCTGCTTTGCTGGTTAAAAAAAAAAAAAAAAAAAAAAAAAAAACAAACCAAAACCAAAAACAAAAAAAAAAAAAAAAACCAAAAAAAACCAAAAAAACAAAAACAAAACAAAAACAAAACAAACACAAGCAACAGAAACAAACAAAACCACCCTACCAAACTCATAACTGAATACCACCATTACTGGAAGAAAAAAAAAAAAAAAGAAAAAGAAAAAAAAAGTGATTATAAAAAGAAAACTTCCCAGAATGACTTTTCAGACGTGCCAAATTCACAGCCCCCTGCCACATGATAGCCTCAGAACATTTAACCTAGCTGTGATAGATGAGTTTTTGAAATTTAGGTATTCAAACTGAAGAATATATGCCTTAGATTGCTCATAAACCTGACTTCCTAAAGTATTATGTTCAGTTGTTTTATTTCATAGATTCTTGAAGATGAAAGAAGTGCAAGGTTAGAAATGCAAAGCTGCACTTTAGAAAGGTCCAACTTTGATGTAAGGCCTTAGAGCATAAGTAAACTTTGTAGGTGAGTGTGGGGAAACAGTCCTTTGAATTACTGCAGATGCAGATGTCTCCTCATTTCTTCATTATTAAACTATTCTCATCAGTTCTAGCTTCAGCTAAGCTGGATTTATTATGAATGATTTGTATTGGAAGTGATCTGAGAGATCAGCTAATTCTAACCCTCTGCCATGGGCAGGGACATCCTTCCCTAGACCAAATTGCTCAGAGCCCCATCCAGGCTGGCCTTGAACACTTGCAGGGATGGGGCATCCACAAGTTCTCTGGGCAACCTGATCCACTTCTTCATCACTCTCACAGTAAAGAATTTGTTACTGACTTCTAATCCCACCTACTTTCTTTCAGTTTAAGCCCTTCCCTTGCCCCCACTATTTGCTTATAAACAGCTCCTCCCCAGCTCTCTCTCAGGCTGCCCTTCAGGTATTGGAACACTGGTATCTCTTCTTCAGGCCAAACAGCCCCAGTTCTCTCAGCCTGTCTTTATAGGAGAGGTGCTGCTGTCCTCTGATGATGTTGGTGTCCCTCCCCTTGCCATGCTCCAGCAGCTCCATGTCCTTCCTCTGCTGGGCCCCCAGAGCTGATGCAGCCCTGCAGTGGGGTCTCAGCAGGGCAGAGCAGAGCAGAGCAGAGGGGCAGAATCCCCTCCCTCACCCTGCTGCCCACACTGCTGTGGGTGCAGCCCTGGACACGTTTGGCTCTGTGGGCTGGGAGTGCACATGGCTGAGTCACATCAAGCTTTTTGTCCACCAGAACCCCAAAGTCCTTCTCCTCAGGCCTCATCTCAGTCAGTTCTCTTAATCTGTACTCACGTCTGGGATTACCCTGCCCCAGGTTCAGGATCTGCACTTGACCTTGACATTCAACTTGACCATGAAGTTGAACTTCATGAGGTTTGCAAATCTCAAGCCTTCAGCAGAATTGTGCAAATCATGTTGAGGTGCTTGTGAAGCATTTGTTGTCATCTAAACAGGAAATAGATTTCTTCAGCCAGATTTTTATGTGGTGTTTGAGAGAGGAGATTTTTATGTTTTGATTTAAAAATGCCTGTGTTGTAACAGAACAATTTCTCAAATAGTCTTTCCCTTGCACCTTAATTTTTAAGTAAAAATGTTTGAGCTTTTTTATATATGCAAATATACTTAGAGTGAAATATGCCTTTTGCTAGTTCACTTGTCTTCTGGTTGTGTTTATATATCACAATTACTACAAATCTAAAAAAATTTTCTGGGTTTTTATCCTTCAATTATCTTTTCTTTGAATTTTTATGCGAAAAGTCATTTGAATACCTTTGTCCATCAGACATAAGTGGAAAAAGTGCAGGTCCCTCTGGAAAGTGAGAGTTTTACCTTTAGATTTGTGGCAAAATCTGGCAAGTTTCAGTATCCTGAAGATATTATTCTTCCATTACCATCCAGCATCTTGGCAGAAGTTTCATCTCGCTTGCAGGTTCACCCAGACATGGATTTCTTACTCTTCTTTCAGCATTGTCTGAATACCTCAAAACCTGGACTAAACTGCTAACAATGATCAAACCAGAAATTTGGCTACTCCTTTGTGAATTTCTGTTGCTTGTATTTGTAATTAATAAATGCACTATTAGCATTGGCAAATGGTTAATAGCTCCTAATAGGTAATAATCTGATGAGTATGATTTGAGTTATAGTCTTACAAAAGACAAATGTGTCATTCATAGGTATTATTGTAAAGTAAAGCTTTTGTTATAAAAAGGTCAATTCCAAGGTCTTCTGGACCATCTTGGTCTGGAAGGTTATTCTCCATCCAAAGTCACTGCAACCACCTGTTAGTCCAAGGCTCAGAGGGTTAGGTAGTTGCACTGTGAAGAATGCATGCAAAACCCAAAGAGCGTGCTCCTCTGTGCTGGATAGTCACATCTGTAAGCCTTCTCTTCTCTAGCATTTTCAAGTTATTCTTTTCACTCCCCAAACATTCCAGGAATTAGGCTCTTCAAGGTGTTTTTGACATTGCCTCTAAGCATCATTTTGAACTTCTTGTAGCCTGAGGTAACTGTTCAGTTTGTACTTAGCATGTAAGTATACTTCAGAAATTCCTGACTTAGAGTACTAATAAAAAAACTCCTAATCTTCTACTCCAGCAGCATGTTTCTGGAGCTTAAAGCATGATCTATTCTACACAGATAGTTCAGAACTTAGTTGATTATATAAGGAAAGAACTGACTTTGGAAATGACCTTGGCCACAACAAACTACTGAAACTCCAGTCATGAGCTCAACTATTCTCTTAGTTTGAAGCCCTTCCCCTTTGTCCTGTCACTACATGCTTGTAAAAATCTCCCCCCAACTCTCTCGTAGACCCCCTTCAGTTACTGGAAGGCTGCCATCTCCCTTCAAGCTGAACAGTCCCACTCCTCTCAACCTTTCCTCACAGAGATATGCTCTATCCCTATGATAACTTTGCGACCCTTATTAGACAAAGGACAAAATAATCAATCTTGCCCCTTCCACGTAGTCATTGTTTAATTTTTCATGGTAGTTTGGCTTATTAATTTTAAATAATTTTAAAGCATTTTTTCTATGTATGTGACACTTAACTGCAAGATCCTTACAAGAAATTTTTCCCGTTATATAAGGGGTATTGTCATGGACGCAAAAAAGGATTTCACAAAGGTAACACACTTGAACAAACATAAATTTGCAACCAAGAACCAATGGCTAGAACTAATAATGGAAGGGTAACTATGATCATACCCCATAGCAGTAACAAGTTTAGAGTTACCAGTCAGAGACATTGTTCCTGCAAGGACTAGAACAATGACCCAAAGTGCATCTGCACTCCTACATGCACAGGAGGTCTCTCCCTCAGGGATAGCCAGAAGGTGGGTTCACTTCACTGGAAAGGTCAAAGGACCATTCACAGATGTCCATTAGAATCAGTCACTCACCTGGCAAAGGAATGAAGGCACTCATCCCTGGAAGTCTTCTTGAGTGCATCCCAGCCCCAAGGGACTTGACTAGATTTGGATTGGATAGACAAAAATCTTAGACTTAGTAACCCTAACCATAAGAATGAAAAGAAAGAGAGAAAGAAGAATAAGAAGGAGAAGAAAGAAGAAAGAAAGAAAGAAAAAAGAAAGAAAGAAAGAAAGAAGAGAAAGAAAGAAAGAAAGAAAGAAAGAAAGAAAGAAAGAAAGAAAGAAAGAAAGAAAGAAGAAAGAAAAGTAAAGAACGAAAGAAAGAAAGAGAAAAAGGAAAAGAAAGAATGAAGAATGACAAAGAAATAAGAGAAAGAATGAAAGAAACTAACCTTAACCCAAACCCAAAACCTAGCCCTAACCCTAACCCTAAGAATGAACAAAGGAGAGAAAGAAAGGAAAGAAGAAAGAGAAAGAAAGAAAGAAAGAAAAGAAGATGAGAAGGAGAAACCAAAAGAAAGAACGAAGAAGAAAAAGAAGAAAGAAAGAAAGAAAGAAAGAAGAAGAAAGAAAGAAAGAAAGAAGAAAGAACAGAAAGAAAGGAAAGGAAAGATAGAAAGAATGAAAGAACGAGAAAATAGAAAAAGAAAGGTAAAAAGAATAGAATGAGAAAGAAAAAAAGAAAGAAGAAAGAACTAGAAAAAAAGAAAAAGAAAGGTAGAAAGAATGAAAACGAAAAAAAAGAAAAAGAAAGAATGAAAAAATGAGGAACGAGAAAGAAAAATAGAAAAAATAATGAGAAAGAAACAAAAAGATAGAATGAATTAAAGAAAAGAAAGAGAAAAAAGAGAATGAGAATGAGAAAAAAGAAAAGAAAGAAAGAACAAGGAACAAGAAAGAACAAAAGAATGAGAAAGGAGAAAAAGAATGAAAGAATGAGTAAAGGAGAAAGAAAAAAAAGATAGAAAAATGTAAAGAATGAGAAAGAACAAAAAAATAATAGAAATAATGATAGAATGATAAGGAAAAAGAAAGAATGAAAGAATGAAAGAACAAGAAAGTTGAAAAAGAATGAAAGAACGAGGAGAGAACGAGAAAGTAAAAAAAGAAATAATGAAAGAACAAGAACATGAGAAAGAAGGAAAAAGCAAGGTAGGAAAAATGAATGAACGAGCAAGAAGAAAAAGAAAGAATAAACGAAAGAATGAGAAAGAAGAAAAGAAAGAATGATAAGAACGATAAAATGAGAAAGAAAGAAAAAGAAAGATAGAAAAAACTAAAGATCGAGAAATAAGCAAAAAGAAAGATAGAAAGACTGAGAGAATGAGAAAGAAGGAAATGTAGAAAAAATGAGAGAAGGAGAAAGTAGAAAAAGAAAGATTGAAAGAATGAGAGAACGAGAAGGAAACAAAAAGGAAGAATGAAAGAACAAGATGAGAACGAGAAGGAAGGAAAAAAGGAAGAATGAAAGAACTATAGAACTAGAAAGTAGAAAAAAAAATTAAAAACGAGAGAACGAGAAAGAAGGAAAAAAGAAAGATAGAAAGAACGAAGGAACAAGAAAGAAAAAGAAAGAATGAAAGAACTATAGAACTATAAAGTAGAAAAAAGAATGAAAGAACGAGAGAATGAGAAAGAAGGAAAAAGAAATAATGAAGGAATGAGAAAGAAGGAAAAGAAGATAGAAAGAACAAATTAAAAAGTAGGAAATAAAGTTTAAAATAACAAAAGAATGAGAAAGTAGAAAAAGAATGAAAGAACGACAGAACTAAAAAGTAGAAAAAGAAAGAATGAAAAAACAAGGGAATGTGAAAGAAGGAAAAAGAAAGAATGAAAGATCGAGAAAGAAAGAAAATAAAAGAATGAAAGAATGAGAGAATGAGAAAGAAGGACAAAGAAAGATAAAAAGAATGAGGGAACAAGAAAGTAAAAAAAAATGAAAGAATGATAATATGAGAAAGAAGGAAAAGAATGAATGAAAGAATGAGAGAACGAGAAAGAAGTAAAAAGATATAATGAAAGATGATAAAGAGGAAAAGTAGAAAAAGAAAGAATGAAAGAATGATAGAACAAGAAAGAAAGAAAAAAAGAGAGAAAGAATGAGAAAGAAGAAAAAGGAAGGATAGAAAGAACTAAAGAATGTGAAAGGTAGTATGTTCTACTCATTGTGTAAATTGTAACCCAAAAAAATACTTCAGTTCATCCATATAGGGCAACATTTTCAGAAATATCTGTCTTGTATATCACCTGAGCTCTCTTTTTGTTTGAAATAATTTTATTTTCACTTTAATGGCTGTACCTTTCTTTATTTCCTTCTTTGCTAAGAAAAAAGAAACTAATATGTCTGCATATTAAAAAAAAAGAAATTAATATAGACTTAACAAAATTATGCACAGAGTTTTTTTAGAGGGTAATTTTTGAAAGACTGCCAAAAAAAATAATTTGTGCTATCCCTTGCACAATAACATGCTTAGTGAGTTTATAGAACCTTCCCCTTTTAAAAGTGGTGATGTGCTAATTCTACTGATTTGAAGTCTAGAGGCTGCCCTGTATAAACTATGCAAATTACCAACCTAAAGCAATTACTCCAGCTTATTGTCATCTCATCATTAAATCTCTGCAGGTTAAACAATTTGGATTAATATTTGCAACTTCCAATGCATCAGCTGCTCCTCCATCATATTATCTTAAGACAAATTAATTAAGAAAAACTGGTATTATACTTATGCATTTTTGAGAAGAAAAACAGATTCTGATATTGCTACTGAGTTATAATATACTGCCAAAGATATTAATGTATGTCTCAAATATTTCAAGTCATTAATTTTAGGCTGATAACATCCATATTAATAATACAGATTATGAAACATCCAAAGCCATATGATTACATCAGGAGGGTCTCCTAGACTTACACACTCCTAGCTTTTGCATGCTTATTTAGAATTTGCTGTCCATATCACCTAATATATAAAAGCATGGACATGTACCAGGTTTGTTACAATTCAATCTACTTATTTGACCATGTGTACCACAAGGAAAATGTACACAGATAGAAATGAGATCCAAAATGTTGAAAGAAGAGAATAGAATGTAGACTGCAGTAGAACGGGATCTTTTGGCTAATGATCTGGCAGAGTATTCTTCTCTCTGTATACCTGTAGCAGCTGCATGCCACTGTATTTATTCATATTATCTTCATCTCCTTAGATCTATCTTCCAAAGAGTCTGGATACTATTTAGCTAAAAAAAAAAAAGAATACACAGTCTGTGATAGTTCTTTTTGTCTAAATGGGATTGAAGAAAGGTATAACTTTGACAGAGAAACAGTGACAAGCCATGCCAGTAGGCTGAAGTCCACGATGTGTCAGCTGATAATGTGGCCACCTGAAGAAGACATTGAACCAAAATTTAAGAGCACATGAACTTCAGAGCAGAGGGAACTATCTGGGTTTGTAATTGCTGGACAAGAGGAAAATGCCACAGCCTTGCCTCACTCTGTAATACTGCAGTGCAACCCATAGATGAGCCCCAATCAAGTAAAAAACACTGGAAGAGTGATGGACTGAAATATGTGAATTTACTTCCTATTCTACTCATGCTCTTCTTAAAATGTGAATAAATGAATTGTATAACTTGTCCCACACTGTGCTATCTATCTGTATTCTTTCCTGTCCTCTTTCTTGAAATACAGAGCATACATTTTAATTTGTAAACTATCACTGGAAAAAATTATAGAGGTCCTTTTTAACTTTTGTGGCTTTTTATATGTCTCATGCAATCTGTCATCACCCATTCTATCTGCAACCATGCTTCTAAGATTTTATTTAAAATTAGATTTTATACAAATATTTTCACAGATAAAAGACCTTTCTAAATTTCTAATAGGTAACATTGGCTTTGCTAAACTGAGTTCATAAGATATAATTTCTCATATAATGAGAAGCTTTAGAGAAAATACATGACATTTCAAGACAGATCTTTTACAGAATATATTTGTACCAGTGACACCTCTTTTGGGTACTGAAACCACAGCTGCTCTGGCTTAGGACATTGATGTTTCTCCAATAAATCTTTTTAATCCTCATGTCAAGCAAAAAAGCAATTCCACAGACAGAAACCGGTTCATTCCCATACATTCTTTCTAGTTACATATGACATTTCCAGGCTACTAAATGGAAGCAGAAAATTACATCTTTATGATACAGTGTAAAAATAAACTAAAAGAGATGTCGGGAATCCTCAGAAATCCAGTTAGCTCCTAGATGGATGTAAAAAAGTGGCTTGTTGAGTTAGATGTTGCATCTGTGATGAGAAAATGAAGGAATCTCGTAGTTATCTGTGGGTTCCCCAAAACAAAACCATCGCGGAAATGCTTAAAGTTAGTCCTGAAAATGCCACTGAGTGCTCACTTCATCTTGGTAGCATGATATTTTATATTCATTTTTACCCTCTGTCACACACAATTTATAAAGTTCACATTGTAAAAAGTAATTCAAAGGTGCAGCAGCAATTTAGCACAAAAAAATCCATTTACTTAACTGTGGGCCACTTCACATATTTAAGCCTCATTACAGAAACTTGCCTCTGGCCATCATAGATAACGAGGTACATCCAGATACACTGATCCATTGAATAACAAATGGCAAAATAGAACAACCAGAGAGCTCTATGACTATGCAGTCCCATAATTTCAGATTCTTCTTCCTCAGAAAGGAAAAAGTTTAACTATATATGTAGAATTAAAACAGAAGATGATGCTGTCCCCTCACTCCCTTTCCTTTTTAATCCCATTTTTGACATTATATAGACAGCAAAGTTGGACACAGAAAGACAATTCATTTGGCATGCTTTCTTCTGCTAAAATAAGGAGCATTATAAAATTTTATTCAGTCATTCATTGTGAGAATGAACATTAAACAATATGAATATAAATTTAAAATCTTCAGATATTATAAGACAACTATTCAGTCACTTTACCATTTCAACCCTTTAAAACTACTTAAATCATATTTCAGTATGATGCATTTAAGTTGTTTTGAGGTTTGTATGCCATATATTTTGAGGTTTGCATGCTTCAAATATTCTTCAAGTTGACCCAACAAAGATTCATTTAGACAGGAAGTTTTATTTGTGCTTCCTTTAGGATTTGTTTCCATTCCATATTTTTGAAAAAATCCTAGACTGGAGTCTGATCTTAATCAACATAGAACAAATTTAGTAGCACCAGTGACCCTACTTAAAAAATAATTGGAACAAAGCTGTAAACCAGCTTGTTTCTGTTGTGACAGAGTCAAGACCTTTATTTCAATTAAAGTCTAATAAGGGTTTGAGATTGGGATTAATGATTTTGAATTTGAGTTTGGTCACTTACATCCCCAGAAGAGGAAATCAGTATTTGCAAGATCAGCACTCCCTTATAGTAACTCCCTGCATTTAATCTCAAATTCTTACAAGGACTGTAGAATGGCAACATTTCTTATTCATACTTTCAATTCAAAAATAGAATTTGTCCCAGGGCAATAAGCAAATTTTGCAAGTTCTTCAGATAAAGTTAACATTCCATTGCACATAGAAAGCAAATGTACAAATAATTTTTAGAAAGCTGTTAGAATACATTCAGTGTTTTTCTAGACCATTACCATTTCATTCCTTGACAAACTCAAGGTACAATCAAAGTGACAGAAACAAGTATTTTATTAAGTTATTTTTATTTTTGACCTTTTTTTTTTTTTTTTTTTTTTTTTTTTTTGCTTACAGAACCATGCTTAGGATGCCACAGCTTTTTAAACAGAATTTTAACTGGATGAGATATGGGTTTCAGATAATAAGTTAGCAGCAACATTTGTTTCTAGAAAGCTCTTTAGGTATGTTTTCAGACATATAACAGGCATAGAAGGCTTGTGAAATCACAAATACATAATTGTTCACCAACCAAGTCTTTTATTTTGTGCAAAAATTTACCCTAACAGTGAAGCAAAACCCCCTTTTTATTTCTGCTTGTACTCTTAGTTAATTCCACAGTTGGTGAAATAAGAAATGTACCTATCTTAATTGGGGAGCTAATGTCAAAAGTGCAATCAAATTAAAAAGCAGAACACAGGTGGAACATAAAAACTCTCTTCAACCACCCACTGATCTAATAATTGCTAGGCAAGTGCTGTTATTATCATTGCTGGGTGGGGATTTTTAATAAAATAAAACTCTAAAACTTCAGGTGATTATTAAATGTCCTACCTCTACAAGCCCTGCAACAAAGACGAGACAGATAATATTTCTGATCCATCTTTTGTTACTCTCTAGGTTAAAAATTTCTCTTAGCCTCTACAACATTATAAATTGAGGAGGAGTAGTGTTTAAGATATTTAATATTTTCCCTGGGAAAGGACATTGTTTCAAAGAAATGAATCTATAATGATTCAAATGGAAGAATATGTTTCAAAACATTCAGATGAGAAAATCAATTAAGGAAACAGTAAATACCAAACCACGTTGTCCTCCCATTCACTTAATTTCACAGCAATACAATCCCATCATCTTTCATAGAATTTTTCCCAATGTACCATTGTCATAAAAAGTGTGGTGAATAAGAAATGTGGTGAATAAGGTACTACAGTTCAGGCAGAATTATAATGCCAAAAGAATGGAATGATGAATGAAACTGAAGGCATTCACAAAAACATTACCAATGGAGGGAAACACTGTTCTTACCATATTTTATGGTTTTCTGTTTTCTCTATCAAACACCATTGCAGTTAGGCAACAGGTGCATTCAAACAAATTGCAGCAGCACTAGGTAGAAAAATTAGGTTTTAAATTTAATCCAAAACCAATTCTCTGTTTCCTTTTATGCAGTCATTGATATCTATAAGCAGAAGAAAGCTAGTAGCAGTTTTTCTACTAACTTATTTCTAAAAGTATGATACAGTCAATAATAAATATATTGTATGCACTTTTTCTTATATAATAGCAGGCTTTAATGACCACAGAACATATTCTAGCACTGCTTTAGTTGACCTGGAACTGAAGGAGGGTCTGAGTATAAAGAATATAGTCCAAGAAGTCTACCAAGTTCATGACTGTGAGGAGGAAGTAAGTAAATTCTACAGTCTTGTACCTGAGTATTATGTCTGAAACCTACATAGATTTGGATTATTCAAGCAAAATAGGAACAGACAGAGAAGTTCCTAATTGTTTACTATTTAATAAAACTCTTTTTTGTTTTCTTGGAATAAAAATTTGTTGAGAGCAGATGACTGTTGTGATTTAAGCCCAGACAGAAGCCAAGCACCAAACAATCACTCACTGTTAAGTCCCCCACCAGTGTGACTGGGGAGAGAATCCGAAGGGTAGAAGTTAGAAAACTCATGGGATGAGATAAAGATTGAAGAAGTGATGCACACAAGCAAAGAAAAACAAGGAAAATATTCACTGTTTCCCATGGGCAGGCAGGTGCATCTTCAGGAGAATAGGACCCCATCATGTACAAAAGTGACTTGGGAAGACAAACATCATCACTCCAAGCATCCCCCATTTCCTCCTTCTTCCCCCTACCCCCAGCTTTATATGCTCTTCCAGCATATGTAAATTTTTCAGGATAAAGTCATTAATGAATTTTGTCACATTGCTGCATTTCTTGTCCAGAATATAATTAAATATGTTAAAATACAAAAGAACCAGACGCTTGGGTGTGTTACATCTTCTTCACCAACTTCTTAGAATTAATCCTATAGCAAGATTATTTCTCTATACAGTCTCTATATGAGGAAAAGATCAAATAGGAAAATAATATGAAAACCTGTGAACAGCACAATCATTTTATGTGCTTCTATATGTTTTCACTTTAGAAGCTACACAGGACAGGAAGCTTCGTGGGCTTTGTAGGTACTTCTGAGCTGCTTATAAATAAAAGATGTGCAGCTCCTACTGGAGTCCAAATCATAGTAAGGGCTATCATGAAGGTCACTTTGTACTTTCTCAAGCAATGTCATTCTTATAATAAGATCCTCAGAATACATTCCCCAAAACAATAGTTAAAAAATTGTAAGGAAAACTTCCACATATTAAAGAATTGCTACTCACTTTTGGTGCAAAATCCCACTGTGAGATGTCTCTTTTATTCTGGCTTGTCTGTCTAAGTTTTCTTACATGCAAAACAGAGATAACATTAGCCTCACCAGGTGCATGAGGGGAGAATATGGTGATAGATAGACAGTTAGTTAACATTCCTGAAACACAATCTATATGTTAAAATATTCTAAGATAAATTGAAATAAATGGAAGAAGATGTCAATTGTTATAACAGAAAAATAGCATGGTTTTGAACCCACAGTTAAATCTATTTGTTTACACTCTGTACTGTAGGATATACAGTAATGTTGCAACCTTTGCTACTGAGACTGCTCTTTTAAATTAGTGAAGCCAGAGGAACCAAACAATATTATGTCATTTGTCAGTACAATGCAGATTAGAATTGTGCCAGTCAAGTCACGCTGTGAAAATTTGCATGAGTCACATACACTGTTCAGTTTTAGATTTACTCTGTCTACTCAGACAAAAGTCTTGACATTGCCACTGCAAGTTAGCACACCAAAAATATTAATAGTGCTGAAATAGCTATAGTAGAAATAGCATAAAAAGGGTAAAGTGTGTGAAGAGTTAGACAGAAAATAATGGGAAATATTTTGTTGATGAAATATTAATTACACTGCCCCAGATATTACTGTGTTCTATTCTATGCCTTCATCTCAAAGTGAAATACTGCAGAAGATTGGAGGACTGCAGTCAGATTTGGAAATATCTCCAGAGGTAAATAAAAAAATAATTTAGAAATTATTCCAATTAGAAGGGGCATTATAACCTGACTCAGTGCAGAGCCATATGGAAAGATTAACAGAATTTAATAAATGTCAAAGAAAGCAGAGCCAGGCCAACTCGCCATATTCATTCAGAAAACCAAACACAGTAAAGCCTGAATATAAAGAAATGTGAAACTTATCAATGTAAATATTTTATATAATGCAATTATGAAAGGCAGAGTTTTTTCCCAATATTGGTATCCTCATCTTATTACAACCTCCTTTGCTCTCTCACTCTCTTTCAGAAAATGAAAGGAAAAAAACTATTCCACTCAGAGTGAATTCTTTTCTCTGTGAAAATCTTCTGATGCTTTCTAAATAGAGAATCTTTAGGCACCATTCTTAGAGGTGCACTGCTTACATCTCCATACTAGCCCCACTTCTACGGGGACTGGATTGGGATTGTATCTGAGAGGGTAATAGTGAGTAAAGACCCTCATTCACCCCAGGCTTGCTTCCCATTGGTTTCCATTTAATAATTCCCACTGGAGTGATTACAGGCACTACCTGCCTGAGAATACCCAGAGTAAGATTGTGCAGAGCCACTATTTAAATGAGAATAAGGCTTGTGGCCAAACCCCACAAGAGACAGCAAGTTGGCCCCCCAGGCCCCAGGAATCTCTGTGGGGAAGCACTATTGACTTCTGGTAGACAGGAGCAGCTATGACTAATGGTGTTATGAGAAAGATCAAAACCATGACAAATTGTGTGTAAGGGTTTTATCATGTTTAGGAAATGTGTCACAAAGCAAAAGGTTAGTATGGTTGTGGGATCCTGGAAAAGGATACTGTAAAAAGCAACAGGAGTGAGTCCAAAGTAAACAACCACCTAAAGAAAACGAGATAGATTCCAGCCCCATGATTTGAGATTTAGAGGTTGGAGGCAATTTTAAAAGTATTAAAAAAAAAAAAAAAAAGTTTTAAAATAGATTTAATTTTTTTCTCCTCATTGCAAGTGGAAAGTATAGTTCTTGAAAAAATCTGTAATAATATATAGGAAGCCTCCATACTATGTACACTGTTGCTAGGATTGGAATAAGTAAATAGAACAATGGCCCCATATCGATCTATAGCATTGCCAAAAGACATATAGAGCCAGAACAGACAAGCGAAACTTGTAACAGGCAGCACAGAGCAAAAGCAGCTCACATCACAAGATCAGCAACCCACAAGAACAGGGGACAGTAGTTGGGCAGCATCTGGAAAACACGACCTAGAACTGAGGTGCTACTGCAGGTGTCTGACACCCTCCTTTCAAAGCACAAGATGAGGATACTAAAGGAATAAATACCCTGGGGGAGGGACCAAGGGGGTATGAGCTGTCAGTCTCAGATAAAGTGTTCTTCTCCTTTCACAGAGCAGAGGAGGGGAGGACTGTGAATGCCAGTGCTGAGGAGGATGATGTAGAGCAGATGTAATCGAACCTCTCCTGGCTGATTTGAAGATCCCCAGCAGGCTTGCTCTTCCTGCAGATCAAGGGCTTCCATTGCCAGGCAAGCTGCAGTCAGGGAGCTCTGCTCTTTCCATTCTGATCTATGAGCAAACTCAGAACTCGACCACTTTGAGTCATGCAGCTGCCCACTCAGTCTGGACCTGTGTCAGAGATCTGCAGCAAGGGAATTTGCTGGGGATGCCATGATCTCACAGTCAAAGGATGAACTTTTCTTGAGCTACCAGGACCAATACCAATTTTACAGAGTAGTAATTTTCCTAATCAGCTCCAAGTGAGTCCACTGAGCCTCTTCTGTGAATTACTGATACTTATTTTAAAGAGCTATTTTAAAAACCTCACACTTTAGCATAAGTGAAGAATGCAGAAACTTAAATTACAATAAGGAAAAGACTGCAGTAAAAGGGAAAGAAAGAAAATAGTGCAATTAACCTGAACATGAGGAGAGAATTTTGCCTCAGGGGAACTGCTGGAAGAAATTGAGAAGGAAATGTGATTCTTCCTTTTAATTATATATTAACAAAGGTATACACAGATAACTCAAAAGAAAAAAATGCTTTGGGGCAAAGAAGAAATTTTTTGTTTGTTCAAATTTCAATTCTAAACTAATACTTCACTCCCCACCAAAACCAAATAAAATACAATATGCACATACTGGCACATTAATGACTTAAGATTGTTTTTGGTAATAGAAACTAAATATTCATCTGAGTTAAATGAAGACATTAGATCTTCCTCAGATACCCTAGTTCACTTTCAGAACACTTATATATGGAATATCAATAATTATTTTAATAATACTTTAAGCTAAAAAGAGTCCAATTTCTCTAAGCAGTCTGTATAATTCATAGAGTCCATAGTCAAATAAACTTCTACTGTCAATTAACTAAACTAAATTAGAGTTAATATTAAATTATATTATCATTAAAATTATGCTGTTACAAGCACTAAGTTGTAGAATTCTGCTTCTGTCTTCTAGACAGAAACAAGAATATTCATTCCCATGAAAGATAAACCTTTAAAGCACAAAATGGAACAATTCTGACTTAAATTATACAATGTGAAGAACACAGAATACAGGAGATGTCATGCTGTGCACCCCCATGCCCCCCAAAAAA
This sequence comes from Erithacus rubecula, assembly GCF_903797595.1. NCBI lineage: Eukaryota > Metazoa > Chordata > Aves > Passeriformes > Muscicapidae > Erithacus > Erithacus rubecula. Next base: position 70,018,068 of record NC_136689.1, read on the forward strand.
GACCATTATTTTCTTCTATTCATTTCCCCATGCTTATAGCATTACAGCTCTTTTACCAAACATTTCAGTACTTCTCTCTCTAAATTTTTCACATATAAAATGAAAATAAGGAACTTGCACTTTAAATGTCTTAGCAACATGCTTGTCAGCTCAAAAGAAAGATCTAAGTGAAAGGTTTCTTTTGATATTTCTTGGTATTGTGTCACATCTAGCAGTGTGGCAAAAAAAAGTAAATACAAGTTGCATTTTAAGAAAAAAAAAAAGATTTCTGGTACAGAATAAAAGAAAGTTTGACATTTTAACTTAGTATTTTTGGGGGAAACTGAATTATTAGATTCCAAATTGACTTCCACTGCAAAAATCAATCCTTTCTGGTAAGGAAAGTTTTGGGTTTTTTTCTTCCTAGAGAAACTGAAAAGGTTTTAAACTGAAATCAGTATGTCAACAATTAAAAAAATTATAAAAATCCTGAACACCATTCAAGAAACCTACCATAATACAGCACTTTGGCATGATTATGTCCAGAGTGCCTGATTTTCAATCTCTTGATACTGGAAACAAACTTATTGTTTTAAACAAGTTTTGCTCTAAAGTTGCAGATATCTGAAGATCATGTAGGAGAAGCAATCATTCTTTTTCTGTTTTTGAAACAACTCTGCTGAGAACTCTTCAATAGAGATGTAGTTATTTTATTGAAATACTGTTTTTACACAATGTCTTTTGTGTGTTAAGTAAACAGAGCTTCAAAGTTTTGGGGAAGCAACAGGCAATGGTATTTTTTCACTCAAGTGAGACTGGTTTGGGTGATTTATTCTGAATAGAAACGTTGCTCACTTGCACAACTTTTTAGGCTTGCTGGAGTTTGGGATTAAACATATTGAACTGAATCACTTTCTTCCTTATTAGAAAGCTCCTCTCATTAATAACAACCTCCACAAGAAATTATGAATCCAAATTTATTTAGGAATACTGAAAATCCTTGTGATGTCAGGAATTACTCCAGGGTAAAGGCTGCATCCATGCTTCTATTATAACCATATCTCATTGCCTACTTCATTAAATTTTTTGCTAAAGAATTCATCTGAAGAGGAGCAACATAACTTTCTCACCTCATTTACTTCTGTAGTCACAATTCTGTCAAACAACTAACCAACAAATTAGAACTTAATAATGCAATTATTTTTTAATTAGCATACAGACTAGTCATTGTTCAGTACAGCCTAGAACCTCTGAAGGAAACCATTACTAGATACTTAAGGAAAACAAAATAAAAAAGCAGATATAGAATAATATTGCATGGTAGAACTACATTCATAAAGACTACAGAATTACAAAAGAGAGGAGTACCAAACTGTTCATTGGAAATTAGCTTTCTTTCATTAAAAGATTTTTGTAAACAATCCCAGCAAAAAAACTTGAACCATTGATACAAAAAAAATGGATCAATTATTTAGAAATGAGAAAGTACCTTAAGACCTGAAAAAGACAGTCTCTCTGATGACAGTACCACTCATAATAGATGATAATGGTAAATTTATTGCAAGTTTACACAAATAAATAAAGCTGATTAAATTTCTGACTTTCCAGTGGTAAGCATATGACAAAAAACCAAAAAACCAAAAAAACAACAGAATAAAAAATTCATGGGCACAAAAATCTGAATCTATCTAAGAATCCAATTAAGTGCATTGGTATCTGTAAACAAAACAACCCGCATAAAACACTCCTCCCCTAAAACACAATTATTTTTTTCTGCTGCAAACTATTAATTGGGAACATTCATTGGCATGAACAGGATGAACAGGATTTGTTTTCTAATTCTAAGTCAACACAGATTTGGCATATGAACATGTTAAGTACTGTGGTGGAGGAATAATATGAGTAAAATATATTTTTCTGCAGCTGTGAGTCACTGAGAATTGCTCAAACAAAAGGCAATTGCTAGATATAAAATAGTTATTAGGGCAGAATCTAAAGATATCACTGAACTGTACATATACTTGTTAACGAAGGGAATGTATGTCCCAACCCACATGTAAGCACCAGATAAATTATGAATATTTATCAACTAAAATAGCACTGTAGACAAGAGTGATGCAAAATATTTTTCTCCTATCTGCCTTTGTTGTTTTCATCATTTAGGCATTTTATCACTTCCAGTTAAAGACCTGAAGAGATAAATTATAAGAATGGGACTTGTTTTATTTTCTTTCAGCCATAATTGCTTTTAATACAGTGTTCAGAGCTAAAACTAATCAGGAAGCTCTTTTCATACCATCATTCTTTACTATCCATCGAAACTTTGAGATAGAGTTCACTAGGTCATGAAGTCATAATCTGAAAAACTTTGGAAATAACAACCACACAATTCAAAATCATGTCGGATTTTCAAAAACATGCTTTCCTAATATGATTTTTTTTTATTTTGAAAGTTAAATACTTTGCAAACTTGTATAATGAAGATCTGCAACATTTTATACAAAGTCTTTCTAAAAGTTTATAATTGCAAGTGCTTTTGAAGTGGTAAATGAACTGATTGATACATATCATGAAATATGTAATTTTGATTATCTGAAAGATTTGATCATAACTTTGTATGGAAAGAGTTGAATACAAAAAATCCATAAAAATGTATAAGTTACAATTTTGTTGGATAGGCAGCCTGGAAACAAACAGCAGATCCAAAATCCCATCATATACTTAGCAGGTCTTACTTGGAATACTGTTATACCATGCATGTAAATGGAAGAAAATATTTATTAGATTGGTAATATCATCTCTTATACAGAAAAAAAAAAAAAAAAAAAAGGTAGGAATTTTACTTTCATTATCATAATATAACAAACAACAGTTTCCCTTTTGAAGAGCAAGAGAGAAGGAGATGAGAAATGACTAGTTAGCAACTCTTAATGACCCACCTTCAGCTATTACACTATTATAGTTAATTTGTTCCAAACCACTCCTCACACCAACATAAAATTCTCTGGCTCAGATATTAACTTTCCCAGTATCAGAAAATGTTTATTTAATGCAGAAGTTCAAGGTGGGGTTTCAAGGCTGCACTCTCATCCTGTGCAGTACAGCATCACATTGGGGTGTGGCAGAAGTCAAGCTGGAAACCAAACTGAAACATATGTAAAGAACTCAGGGAAATGACTTGGACGCAGTGACCAAACAAGGTAGTAGGTGACCTGGGAAACAGAGCAACAACCCAAAAGTATGTGTAAGGAAGTTTCCCTCCTTTTTCTTGACTCTTCCCCAGCAGTTTGTAAAGAATTTTTGTACCATCTAGTAGAGCAGATGCAGTAAAGTATGCAATTAATTCCATTTAATGAAATGAAGCATACCTTCATAAATAGGTTTAGATAGTGCAACCTATTCACATGAATTCATCTAGTTTTAAGGTAAAAATGAAAGACTAATTAATCAGTGCTCATATTTTTATAAAATTGAAATGAATAGAATTTAAAAAAATATTGAAAATATCAAGAATTTTTGCTTGATATATTTAATTCCTATTCCTATTCCTTTAATTCCAGGCTATTAAGACAACCCAAGATTCAAGATGGGAATTTTAATTGCCCAATCACAGTAGGACAGAAATAAAGAATCAGTTTCTTCAAATAATTTCCAGCATTGTCTTGAGCAGATAGTGTAATATGAGGCACCAACTGCTCCTTATGACATAGGAGATACATAGGACAAAACAGAAAATTAAATCACTGACTGTCTCCTCCTCCTTCTCCAGCAAGACCCTTCAAGATTTTTGTATATTTTTTGGCTCCTGAAATTCTCACACTTTTCTGAATAGTGAAGAGCAGAGCAGGGGCAAAGCAATGCCAGTGATCTCATTAAATCCTCCTTTACCCAAGTCATGACAGATCAGCACAATATCTAAATCACTTTAATTCTCCCTACTGAGAGTCTGATAATAGAAAACTATGCTCATCTGCAAATTTCCTATACAGATGAAGACACACTGTAATTGACCGTGTGACCTCTGAAAAATTATGCTATTTCCACCTCTTACTTGTGACCCTCCCAAGTATCTTTAATTCTACAGAGCTGTGTCAGCATAAAATGCATTCAACTGTATTTTAAAACTGTGACAACTTTCAGGCTTCCCTATGTGTTTGATGGAATATTTTTAAAATGAGAATGTACTAATGTAAAGACATTCTTATAGGCTCAAGGTTTTCCATGTACACATAGAAAAGTATATACACACCCCCATACAAGATCCCAAATTACTTTCCGGGGAAAAGAAAAGCAATTTCCTGGCAAAGTAATTTTCCTGGGAAAGTGAATTTGTCCCAATTAGAATGATTCCACCTGAGATGTGTCAATCACTGAAAAGCTTAAAGTGCTTAAAGGTAGTTCAAGAATTGATCTGAAGAAAATAGGAACATGGGTGTTTTGTTCTAGACTACAGCCAATCATTCAGGTTCATTATCCATTTAACAGTAATACCCAAAGCTAGTTGTGTAAATGTTGGCCAGTGCTCTGCTAGAAAGTTGTTAAGAAAATGAAAAAAACAAAGAATAGAAGACCTTTGATTTTTAAAAACCTCAAAACCCAACAAACAAAAAAACCTCCCAAAAAACCAAAGGAAAAACCCAAAAAACTAAAGGTTTCCCAAAGGAAAACCTTTAGGAAATGGCAAAAATACATCCTATTCTATGTAAATAAAGGCTAGAATGAATTGTAGCAGTGGATTCTGTAAATTCAAAAATCTATGTCTGCCACACTGTGTCCCTGCTGAAAATCTCATTCAAGGATTTTCGCTGATCAATTGAATCTCATAGGAGTTGAGGGGGTGAACCATTTTTGAGAGATGTTTTCACAACCTGCCTAGAGATAGGAGTGCCCTTCAGCCAAATTCTTGGATCAGAAACTGTTGATGTAGACCTGCTTCATGCTGGACAATATTTTTTCCTGACCCTCAAGTGGTTTTATGTGGCAGTGGATGACCTTATGCTGAAATTACTAATTTAGCAATTATTTATGCAATAAGATTAGAATGACACAGAAAACAGCCTCAGCTACCAATCTTGAATAGTGTCTTATATATCACTTGTCAAGTAGTAATAATATCAATTGAGATTTTCATAAGAAATTGGATAAAAGCATTTAACACTTTGTTGGATGATAGGGGAAGAGCATCTATATCATGCTGTGGCTCTGATTTAAAACAAACAAACAAACAAACAAACAAAAATCCCCAAAACCAACCAACCAACCAAACAAAAAAAACCCAAACCAAAACCCAAAATCCAAATTCATACCCAAACAAAACCAAACAAAACCAACCAACCAACCACCCAAACACAACAACCCCCCCTCACCCCCGAACCATAAACTCCTGTATCTTTTTAGATTTGTTTAAAATTTGAGTCTGAATATGTTTCTTAAATGGATCTATTAAATGGGGGGAACTAGAAAGATAGAATTTAGTCCCAAAAAAGCTGACATTCATCATTCATAGAATTCATGGCATTCATAAGAATACAGTTTTGTAGAAGCACTGTGCAGTTGAACCAGAACCAACCTACTCACTGTGTTGTAAGAAAATAGGTTTACTTTCTTTAAATGTAGCAATAGGAAGAGCAGACAGTGCACAGAAAATGAAAAAAAAAAAAAATACTAAAAGAAGAAAAACTCTCCCACTACACCCACCAAAAAAGCCAAAAAACAAAAAAGAAAAAAAACCCCAAAAAACAAACAAACAAAAAACCCACAAAAAATAAGAAAAAGAAAATAGAAGAAGAAAAAGAAAAAGGAAAAGAAAAAGAAAAAGAAAAGGAAAAAGAAAAAGCCTATAAGCCCCTAGAGGGGCATTTTGTACAAACAAAATCATATCTTTCCTGTTTTTAACAATTTCTATGTTCCCATTAAGTGATCAAGCATAACTCTGCAGTGGATATGCCCTCAAACCTGTTAATACCACCACTTTCAGCTATCATCTACAAGAGCCTTGGAAGATAAATTCTTTATAACTGGAACTTATTTACATAAATATATGGAAAAAAAATAATTAGACTTAATTTTTATCCCTAATTTTCCTGAAAAATCTGACATCTACTCTGGTAATAGGAGATATCTAATAAAATATATGAGTCACTACTTCCTGTACATTTTAATATTTTCAATAATTTACGAACTAAAATCCTGTATGTTCTTTAATAATATATTTCAAAGTCATGCAAAAATGAAGAAAATTTTTAGACATGTTTTCCTAGTAAGGAATTCTTGGCCTCTCTCCAAGGGCACACCTGAATGTGACTATGGGATGTGTGAACACTGACATTTTCTGGACATTTTGTGTGTCAAAACTATTGGGCATTTCCTCCTGAAGATCAACCCAGCAAAAATATTTAAACTTAAGTAACCTGAAAAATTCTGAATACAAGTCCTTGAGTTTCTTAAGATTACAAAACATTTTTCATGCCATGTGAAGGCTGTTTATGTGCATCCCCCTAGATCAGAGCAGCAATGGCCTTCTCATTATAACTTCAAGGTATATTTTCCAAACTGAGACAATAATTTCATTTCAAGATTGCTCTCATTTATTTGAGCAGTGTTGGGAGGGGGTGATGTATTTTCCCCTCCAGAACTCCTTTACATAACGAAAGACTAACAATAATCCAGAAAAAAATAACCATCTATATTCTGAAATCATTAGCCTGTTTAATCACGAATTTCAAAATCTGTAACTAATGATTATTTATTATACTGTACAGAAGAATGTTTGCCAGAATTTCAAATTGCAATAAATAAAGCCCTAAAGGTCACAAGTTTAATGATGTTTGCCTATGCAGCTCGCTTTTCATCATGAGCTTTAAATTGCCAAATAGTTTTCTGATGAATAGGAAGCCAGGCAAAAACAGCTGAACAGGGATAAAAAGCCCCAAAAGGCGACAAACAAACCACAAGCCTTAGACATGATCAGAGCTGACTCAGAATGAGATTCAAGGGCTACTGAAACATGAGTTAATAAAAGCAACAGGACTAATGCACTTTGTGATGTACACAGGCTGAAATTAAGACCAGAGTGGGAGGAACGGAATTAACTGAGCTCAAATGCAAGGCTCTTCACTTTCCCTTTGGGAAAAATATAATTTGAAAGACTAGAACAGGAGGAGAGATGAAGAGAGGAAAGCAGTAGGGAAAAACAATTTTGCAAAAAGAATGACAAGTATACCCCTTCTTAATAAGGATCAAGACCAGCCAAAACTAAAAAAAATAAAATTCTTTCTAGTTCAATTTAGTGCCAAAACAGTGCATAAAGATAGCATTTGAATTATGAATAACCTATGAATAACATCAGTAGCCTGAAAGTGAGTTTTCTTGTCTTTTCAGAAAGCCCTCAAGTGACATCACACATATTCTGTAATATTACCCCAAATGACAACATGACTTGTGGACTCAGCAAATGTGCACAGCTTGACCAGTCACACGATACATCTGGAAAAAGCAGTGGAAAGAACGGAGAAAAAGAAAACAGGTACAGGCCTCCAAACAGACAGGCAACCAGACATCAAGCAGCCTAATACTTGCAACACAAACAATGAAAAGGTAAGAACCTTCCAGCTCAAAGCATCTTCTTTAGTGTAGGACCACATTTGTTTTGTAAAATTTTCAACTAAAAAGAAGAATTCATGTCTACAACCATGATTAAAATCATGTCACATCAAATTAGCAATCAATCATTACAAGCTCCTAAAATCCAAATAGCTGTCAGTAACTTTTTATTTCCAGATGAAATAAAGTGATCTAGTTCACTCTAATCAGGTAAAGTTGAGAGTTATGAGATTATAACTACTTGGACCTCTGAATTAAAATTTAAAAATTAAACTGAATCTTTAAGTAAAAAATATGGAAATGAAGAGCACATATTGACTAATCAAAGAATCCCTGAATGACAGAACAATTAGGCTTGGAAGGGACTTCTGGAGATCACCTAGTCCAACCCCTCTGACAGGGCAGGGTCACTTAAATGATTTGGGACAGAGCTGCCCAAACCATGTGCAAGACCAGAAGCATAAGGAGCATTCACAGCACCTCCAGGGCTGGACACTCACTGCAGCTTGTGACTGGCATTGGAGAGGCCCATTTGCAGCTGGTGACCCACTGGGCTGGACCAGAGCTATTCAGCTCTCTCCAGGGCTCTTTTGATATACATTCTAGAGCAAAGGATTTGATTCCCCTATGAATTTCACTCCCTATTTACGCTGCCTCAACCACATAACTCTTCCAGGACCTCTGGTTTATTCTGTGCACTGACAGTGTCACATGAACACAGTCTTGGTTAAAAAGTTGCAATTCAGAATTAACAGTTTTGAGTACAGGACACATTCTGAGCAGGGCGGAGAGAAACATGCAGCATCTAGAGGATTCTATGTGAAGGAGGTTAGGGGCCTCCTGAATTACATCTCAGAGGGATGCAGGAAGAAAGTGCACAAAAGATTTACAAAAGAAAGACAGACCCTCAGCAGTAACATCTTACCTGTGAGTGCTAACATGTATGGACCCCAGGGAATTTAACACAGAATGCTTAACCTGCACTTTGGGAAATGAAAATATGAACCAGCACACAATGCTTGAAAATTTCCAGTATCTGCTTGAAGTGTTTTCCACAGTGTAAATAAATAACACTTTCTCTGCTTTTTTTGATTCCAAGTTCTTTTTTATTCCCCTTAAAACAAATCAAGGATTTGATTATTTAAGCAAATTCCGACAGCAATTTTATGCAGTTCCTTTCCATCTCCAGTGAAGCACACCATGTCCGATATTAACATAGCCTTCTGTACAATAAAACATTACAAAAGTTATGTATCTTTTTCCCTTAGTAAAACTGCTGCCATCACCAGCAGCCTTGAATCTGCCAATTGTAATTACAACAGTAGGATTTTATTGTCAAGCACATTCCCCAGATAAATCATTCTTGCCTTTTCAGTGATTCTGACTGATGTGCTGAGCATGGAGTCATCTCTTAAAAGCTGGAATGTATGGGGTAATGCAGATTCTCTTGCCTTTTTACAAGCTATACAAAACCTTTTTTGCAAATGCATTTTTATTTTTAGTGCTTGCTTCTTATCTGTGTGGCTTATTTTACATGAATCTGCACTGCTTTGCAGCAAATCAGATTAAAGTATATCATTTGTGAGCTACATACAAAGGCAACAGTAAAAGCATTAATCTGTCCTTTTCAGCAGACTAGGTCTCAAGAAGCTCCTACAATCTAGCATTAACAAGCTATTTATTTCATTTACCTACTTAATGACTGAAGAAAAAAAAAAAGAAAATTATGATTGCTTGTTTGTTAATGAAAGGGTGCTGTGGTTAACCACCGGAAAAACTATTAAGCATCATAAAATTGTCCTTGGAATTTGACACTTTTAATATCTCTGATGTGCCATACTAGCAATGCAATAGAAATAGAAAGATCAATAAAGGTTTCACCTAACTCTCAATTAGATAATTTCATGGATTTGGGGAAGAAAATAAAGGTTAACTTGAAAAGATAGCAATCTAAATATTAAAACATTTCAGATTATTGAACAGTGAAAGGTGACATAGGCAAATTTTGCTATTTTACAATAATTTTGCTGCCCTTTAAAAACATGAACCTAATTATTTTTTGTATGTATTGCCTATGTTTTTGCCCACCTAGGAAACTTACAGATCCTTGAAAGTCCTTGCTAGATTACCAATTATATTCACAAAAATGGAAAACAAAAGAAATATTTTTTGATAGATTTTTATATTTCCTTGCTCTTTGTATTGGGAGCCTTGCAGCAGACACTGTACTGAGGAGCTGCTGACCTTGAAGAGCCCACGTCTCCTCTCCTTGTACTCTGGGCTGGAGCAGGCTGTATGCAGCAGGAGTAGCCACTGCAGGGGAACCTGCTGGCATGCCCAATGCCAGCCTCTGCTGCAACAGTAGGTGGTCAGGCAGAGGGAACATCCCAGCCTGTCAGGAAACTGATAGCTGGACAGCTTCCCAATATAACCTGTAAGTTTTCATATGCTTGGAAACAGGAGAGTCTGTGCAGATCAAGGGGTGCAGTGAAGTGATTCTGACTGGGGGCTGCTGTACCTCAAAGAGTTGCTGATCCCCATCACAGCTGACCTGAGCCTGTGCCGTGCTGGGCCTCCTGTCCAGTGTGGCTTCAGGATGTGTGGTGCTGCTCCAACACCTTGGCTGCAGGACAAACTCGGCCAGCTCATCATGATAGGAGAGCATGCAGGCAGCTGCCCCTTGGTGCTGCAATTACACCACCTGTATGACCTCAACTTTAACTAGTGCTGTAAGAAACCTTTATGAGAATGTCCTTTATGAATAGAGATGTTTGATTGTAAGGAAATGATATATTATCTCAAAGGATCAGAAGGGAGAATCCTTGGACAGGATCTCTGCAGCCTGCCATGGATATCATAGTCATGGTATCTCTTATAAGGCATGAACAGGACGTTCCCAGCTTTGGAAAGGACACCAGATTTATTCCAATAGTCTTCTGTAGAGGGCAGATTAAGGAAAAGAAAATAAGTTAGCCCTGTATTATTAAGAACACTTTATTAGCTACATCTTGTTAGCTCATCTCTCTCTCACACAATACATCTCAGTGTCTAGAACTTTGACACAATATTTTTGGCAAGGCTATCAATATAAAGAACAAGGAAAATATCAAAATCTAAAAAACAAATCATAAGAACTTTGCCAGCAGATCAATACAAGTAGATTGCATTTCTGACTATGTATGTCACTATCTTTCCTCCCAGACTTCTTCATGTCCAAAAATCTTGGCTAACTTCTGACTACTCAGTTCTCCACTGGTGAACTCTGAAATTAGCATTGGAAGATTATTCCTGCAAAGAACAAAGGCTGAAGCTATGGTATAAACTTCCTGTCACAACAATCTGGAACATCTGCCATGAAGGTGTTTAGAACCAAAGTGGGATGGCCCAGGTTAAGAATTGTGCATTTGAATAACTAATTCAGAAAAGCTGGTAGTTGGCCAGATGTAATCTCATTTAACTGTAGGAAATGGAGGAAAGTAGGAGGAAAAGTAAAAAAAGGAAAGTAGGAGGAAACTGTAGGAAAATGAGGCCTCTTGATTGACATCCCTTTCCTAGGCTTGGTCTCTGTGTTTTGTAATGCCTACAGACACTTCAGCATGTAAAAACATCAGTGCTGAACTTGCTGTTTTGCAGGCAGACAGGCTGTCAAGGTGTGCCTAAAGGGTTTGCCAATTTAAAATATTTAATTTTCTTTAGAGACAGGATTTAGGAGTAAAGACAATGCAGGCTCAAAACTTAAAAAGAAAGTACAAGAAGAAATTTATTAACAACACAAGAAAACATTATTCAGAATAAGATTCCTAGATTATTCCCTCCTGCTTTCATTCCACATTTTTTTACCAAACACATACAGAGAACACTTCAGTCAGTTATCCATTCAAATAATCATTTCAGTTCACTTAAGAGAGAAAAGTTCCTTTTTCTGCTTTAGACTTAGGGGGTGTCTTCACCTTCACAGTCTGCATTCGCCAGGGACTTACAGAACCATGAATTTTCCTCCTATTCCCACAGTCCTTCCAGAGCCATGTTATGGGTTACGATGCACGCATGGGCTGCTACTTTTAAAGGCAGGCTGCTGAAAAACAAAATCCTCTTCATCTCCTTCTCTATCAAATATCTCTGTTCATATTCCAGTCCCAAAATCAAGAGCTCAATGTCCCGAGGTAAGGAAGGTCTTCAACTCAAGCACCCATCCTCCCCAGGTATATTTCACAGTTTAAAGCAATTTTAGTGAAGTCACAATCCCTTCATAGCCCCATAAAAAAGGTTTTCAGCTACTTATCAATTGCATCTTTTCAATGTCTTCCCATCAGGAACTTTATCTTCATTCCGCCAACTTCTGTGGACTCCATGCTTTATTCCTTCTCATTAAGGGGGTTCAGGAGATCGAGAATCTTATCTAGGCATTAACAAGTTAAAATTGTATCCAGATCATTAAGAGGAAAGTATGCAGCCTGTGCCAAGGGTCCATGTGACCCCGCTGATCCAAGCCGGGGCCAGACTAAGGGCTCCCTGCAGAGCCAGTGCTGGGCCGGGGTGCCAGGTTGGGCCCCAGACTGAGCCCGGAGCCAGGCCAGGGGCCGGCCGGAGCACCCGGCTCTTCTGGAGGCCCGAAGCCGAAAGACCCACCAGAACTTCATTCACTGTGATTTTTGAAAGCAAAATAACTTTTCATTGGTTTCCCGAGCTGTCCATCACCAAATCAGCTCTCTAATTGGTACCAGCAGCTCACAGGAGAAGCCCCGGGAGACGGAACAGCCCCCTCCATTCCCGGACCACGTGGAGCTTTCCCTGAGGGGAAGCCAACCCTCCCCACAAGCACGTGAAACCAACACACTGGCCTGGGGCACAGCAGACAATTAGTTTCTTCCTTTCCAGATAAAGCCACAGAAGGGTGAAGAGTAAGTGAACAAATAGATTTTGCCCAAAATCATGGTTTGTGAATGTGATCAAAGCCAAACTACTGGACAGCATTGGGATTAAGATGTTGCAGAGAAAGAAAACTTCAACTATAAATATGACTATGGATGTAAGAAAGCTCATAGATTTTAAGTATTTGGCACAATTTTGAACATCCAAATTCTGGACTTAAAATGAAAGCATCTAAAACTCAGTTTAAAAAAAAAAAAAAATCCTGTCACAGTTTTAAACATTAACATATAGAAAGAAAAGACCAGATGTGTTAAAAAGTGCTTTAGCAATTTATCAGTAAATATCAAGGTATCTCTGTGTGGATTACAGGTCTTGAGAAGCGCTTGTTCTCCCATCTTTTATGTATTTATATGCTATGTGTGATTAGACTAAAAATAGAAATCTTATGAAGCCTACATGCATTGTTTCCTAGAGTAAACAGTAAGACCTATGATTATTCTCACTGATTTTTCTGAGGAGGCTGACATAATAAAAACTGCAAAGCTAATTCATGGCAATAGATATTGCAATTTATATATGAAACATCAGTATAACCTGGAATATAGGCATATTTTGGGTAGTTTATGCAGTTTATACTCTGCTAATCTACTGAATGGATTTATGTTTTGTGTAAGCACTTCATTCCATGGCTCATTTTTGCAGGGCACTCTGGAGAAAAAATATCAGTACTTATATCTCAGGAAACTCATTAATAGTATACAAGAAAGTAGTATACATGAAAATGTAACCATAAAATTACTTTTGGCACTATCATTACTGTCACCCTGGCCTCTCAATTAGGGTTTGTTAGGGGCTTTTTTCCCCCTTTGAGGTAAGAGAACATTTATACAATATATACAAAAATAAGCAGACATCAAATCTTCCCTTTGCATTGCTTAACACTCAAGCCCTTGAAAAAAGAACTGAAGATTGTCTAATGGAGGATGCTGCAGAAGTGAAAAGAAATTCTTGAAATCATGTAAACATCATTTAGGAAACTTTGAAGCTCATTATAATTTCAAATCTAGAAACCCCTGCAACTAGCATTCATTATTTTCAGAATATTTGCATTGTATACATCAACTTTATTCTGGTGTAAGACTAGCTTTTAGAAGAAAAAGACCACTTATTGGTGGAAAAAATCTTTTATTTTCCTTATGTATTTCAGATAAAAGTTGGTTTCTAGATAGTTGCATAGTTCAGCAAGCATTTCTGCCTATGTGCCTTTGCTTGTGTGAAAAGTGTTGGTACTGATTTTATTACCAAAAGAAACAAAATATTGTGGAAATAGGAAAAAACCCTGACTGTGGAAAGAGAGAGACTGAACAGAAGATTGTTTAGGTCTTTCTCAAAGTCCTTCCTTAGCAGAACAGTCAGACATAAATATAGATAGGACTGAAAATTTAATTCAATATATAATATTGAATTAAATTCTGATTTCTGACTAGATTAGGATTGACATCAATCTTCATTGATATAAAAAAAGACAACATATACTGGTAAGATTCCAAATCAGTTATAACAAAATACTTAAATTGAATTAAAGTATACACTGTAGAGATATTAGATACACATAGAACACATGATAGAACAAAAATGTAATATAAAATAATACCCAAATAATTTTGGAAGTGTAATGTTCCTTTGATAAAAGAAACAGATTAACCAATAAATACATTTCTAGTCTCCAGAAAAGCATATTCAAAATATTAAATATTATTTTCATTGTTTGCCACTGTCTGTATAAGCTGTGTTTACAAAAGGAGCCTATCCTTCATTCATTCTTTGTCCGAACTAAAACAAAAGTGCATTTGAATTATGGATGGCAGAAAGAGGATTGTATGACATCCAGAAACGTAACGCAGGGAAGTCCCTTTTTAAGCAATTCTTTATGATTTATTTTTTCAATTGCACATATTGATTGTGAAGCATCACTTAAGCATATGCATGACCATACGAGGTATGATTCTATTGGTCTCAAATCACTTTGTTAGAATTGCATTGGAACATTCTATTGCTTGTTATAACATTTGTTGTTATCAATCTGTCTTAGCCTCACTCTTTATTACAAACAAAAAGTAATTGCAGCTTATGACTCTGCATTAACAGAAATGTCCCACCTGTAATTTAATTTCAAAACAAGGTCAGTATAACCTTTCACATTTAGTTTCCTGTGTTGTCAACAATGCAATTTGTTTATGTCATGCAAGCTGCCTAGGTTTTTACTGCTTACATTTCTACACAGTTAAGACACTTGAACATATTCAGCCCTTCCTTATTCTAGGCCTCAATGGATACTAAAGCTTTAAAATAGCCTTCTAAAGAGTACAAATGTTTCACCATTTTTTTGCACCAGTGCCAGAACAACAGTAGTTTTCAAAGAGTAGTTTGAATTTAGAATAAAATAAGAGGGTCTCTCCTCAAAGTAACCCCACTGAAACATAAGAAACATTAAGATAAAATAAAAACAACAATAGAAGAACTGACAGGGGGTGCAGCTCCATGAATTGTATCTATCTTGGGGATTGAAAGGAGATGCAAATCTACACCTGAGCGCAATGAAAGACAAAAGGTCAAAGAAGTAGAAGCTCTTTTAATGGGGGTTTGCTATTGTGACAGAACTCATGGTGATAAAGTCAGGCAAGTGGTGGGCAGAGAATGTGAATTGTTGAATAGCAAGAATGAGTCATCTGGGGGCACCATGATGGATCCCAACTCAGAGCACAAGAGGAAGGAGACAGTGTAACAGGCTGAAGTAACAGAAGGAAATTGAACACCTGTAACAGATCAAGATGGAATAGTCTCTTCTTAAATAAAATTATCTTCATTAGGTATAAAGAAAAAGCTTTAAAAATGCATCAAAGCAGAGATTCTTTTTAAAATATGTTAATTTGATTCTATTAATTGCTTAACTTTACGACTGAGAATAGTACCAATAGGACAATAACGAAAGTAGGACATCACTGTACTGTAAAAGAAAAAAGTTACTTAGAAAGTCAGTCCCATTTAACTCCTGAAGCCAGAAAAAATTATTTTCTAAAGATGCGGTGCTTTATCTTACTACATACCTCCACTCCTTCGTTCTGGAGATGCTCTGTTTTTGCTCAGGAAGGTTTTTCAAAAGTCAGGGAGCAGTATCAATGTTTCTAAATGCACAAACAAAAAAAAAAAAATTAGAAGTTGTTTTGAAGGGAAGAAAATGTACAATCACTGCAATGATAAGAGACTCCTTCAGCTATGCACTTCAGAGAATTTCATCATGTCAATAATTCCTTAATCACATGCTTTAGTTCAGGCACCTTTCTGAAATGCCTGAACATTTAGCAAGAAAAGTTGCCAGGATTGCCCGTTTCTTCCCTTTTAGAGGTGCATGTAGGATTTCAATACTTGTGGGAGGGAAATTTTTCTGAAAGGGATGTGGCTAAACTACTTATTTTTTTATTTTTAACAGCAATTTACAGTGCATATCAAATTAGATATATTCAAATAACCCTTCTATGCTGCCTTTATTTCTTAAGTAATTATAATACAACATTCTGGCTGAACTCAGAAAGGGAATAATTCCTTCTACAGAACCACAGAGAAAATGGAGTTTTCCTTCACAGATTTCAGCAAAAATTTGAAAATGAAAGTTTAAGACAATAGGAATATTATTCTGTTTCTGAACAAGATCCTTGTTTTCAAATAAAAATTGAGGGGAAAAAAATAAATAACTACAAATACTGCAATATCATGATAAAAAGGAATTTCCATAAAAACTATCCCGGCTATAGCAAAGATTAAAAAAAAAAAAGCTAAAGAAACAGACTTTTTTACTTTTCTATTAAGTACACAGTAGATATTAAACCGATAATTCATAATAAACTTAATAGCTAGTCTCCAGAAAGTGTGAAAATAAACCAGCAGGAAATAGGAAATTATGCATGAAATAATATTATCTAAGCCTCCCAGTGCATCTGGATTTTATACCTAGATTGTATAGTATACTGTCGTATATATTGTGAGCCCCTGGGCAATTTGCCCTGGATCTAACTAGGCTTCATCAACTACCATAAGGATGTAAATTTTACCTCTTGTCTATTTATTTTTTTCCCACTACTTAGCAAGGGAATAGCATTAAAACTGAGTGTGGTGTTGCAACACAGGACAGGGAGGAAATGGGTTTCCTCCCAGTCATTCTCAGACCTTACTGTTTATAGGGTTGTTCCCCTTCTTCACTCTTGTCTGTGGAATGCCAATGCATTCAGGCATTGCAGACTTCTTGGTTATCTGCTTTAAACAGCACCAATCCCTTTTCTTATATTTCATCAGTCATAATCTTCCAGTCTGACTTCTCCCCTCTTCCCACCTTTCTCCCACCACCACCCTTCTCCTATTTTCTCCCCCCAGTTGTTGTGTGCTTTCTACTTAATTCTTCATATTCAAAAGATACATGAAGTGCAAAAGGCTTACATCAAGGCATGCTGTCAATTATATACTTACATCTAGGAACAGGGTTTGGTGATTGTTGCAAAAACATGTCATTCAAGTGTAACCTCATTTCTTACATAAAAATAACCCAGCAATTTAAGTACCATTTGTTCACTTAGTCCTTTCTGTGTTTAAGGCTCTCCTTTTCAAAGAACCCTTCAATGTTTCTTGTCTATTACGGAAAATTACTTTTTTGAAATTAGGTTCAAGTTTAGACATCAAAGGTTTACTACCTCAGATGGCATGTGTCAAAGTTTTTTGAAAGCACTTGAAAACTACTCTTTGCAATTCTTTTCTCCTGAAAAAAAAACCAGCTTTATAAATGCCACTTCATACAGGATATATTGGAAGATTACCACTGTCTAGTCTTTAGGTGTTAAGTTTACTTTGCAACACAGCCAAGTATGTTCCAAGTTAATCATGTCTTTCATTTTGTCCTGTAAGCAGGACATGACAGACATGACAACATCTAAAGCCATGGATGAGATGGTGAATTCCAGAAATCACAATATTTGTATAGCATTGAATAATCCTGAATTTGTAAGTTACAAATGCATGCACAATGCCTCAGCATTCAAACTCTGAAGTCTGAAGAGAATTATGGGGTACTCATGTGCACATTAGAAATCTTGCCTAGCAAAATTGCTTGTTGAATTTTCAAAAGAAGTGTGTCAAAATCAGCAGTCATAAAATTGAAACTGATGCCTTCCGACATTAATAATAGCCACTGCTATAAACCCTGCCCATATGCAAAGACCTAGCTCTGATTATTTCTGTATTGAAGAAATTTACAAAGTCTGAAAATTTACAAAAAAATTACTAACTGTTCAGTGTCTCAGCATTCGTATTATACAAATTAATTTCTCTACTTTTATTTCTGGACACAGTCATGTACACAAGGATTATGGAACTACTAAATTTTCACTGATGAAAAAATCTTTTCTTATTTAAAAACCTATGTACTACTTTTTAAAGCAGGAAAAGAAATGTAAACAGCTATAAAACAGAAATGCAAATAAAAGAACAAATTTAAGAAGCATCTTCCATTGCTCAGCATATCCACAGATAAAACTAGAGGATGGGACAAGGAATGGATAATTTGAAACAGTTTAAAAGGTTGGATCAGGTCTTCTGGCTCCCTGTATCTTCTCAAATCCCCTGCTATTGAATAGGCACTCTGAAAGCTTTTCAGTCTACATTGTAATTAACACTATTTTACAGAGAATATTTTCTGCAGATATTTGTTAAACTGTTCTTTTCTAGGGTATTTTTAGGCACTGCTATACTCAGGGATATTTCCTCTTTAAAAGCTGGAAATCCAAAAAAAGTAGGTACAGAATTTATCCAATACCTTAATAAAGTTCTTATTCACCTCTCTTTGGAAATAAATATCAGTAGGAAGTATCAGCTCCTCCACTGTTACCTGAAGAATGGTGTTGATGAATAAGTGGCTCAAGAATTTAGCTGTCAACATATGCTATGGCATCTCAAGATGACCTCTCAAACTGTGATAGAAAATGACTTAATTTTTAAAGGGCAAACTCCAACATCAGTTTCTCAAAGAGATAATATGCAAATGAGATGAACACTGAACTACTCACCATCAAAAATATAATGCAGTTGGTTTAAACTAATTCAACTGCAATGTGACAAAATGTACTCGAGGAAGGAAAAATATTTTTCCACACAAACTGTCAGAAAATGCCTCAACAATGTGTCTAGTAAACTATGTTATGATGTATTCAAATTATTAAAATCTTTTCTTCCACAAAAACAAGCCTTACTTTAGATATCCAAAATTATCTTTAAAGGTGCAAGAGTAAGGAAGTGTGGAGGAGATCCAGACTACCCTCTGCCTGTCTAACATAATCTTTCAAAATAAATAAAATAAAATAAAATAAAATAAAATAAAATAAAATAAAATAAAATAAAATAAAATAAAATAAAATAAAATAAAATAAATGTATTTGTGCATTTAGCCTTTCATATTTTCCTGAGTAAGGACCTGTCAGATACCTACGGTAAAATACCCATAAACATCAGCAAAGAAATGTTTCCTCTAGTTCATCACAAATTGATGGATTCCACAGCACAAATGCACAGAGAATGCTTTTGGTTCAAGGAATATTATGCACTATTTTATTGTTCATATCATATTTTTGAAAAGGTGAGTGGATGGAACTAAATACGTGGAGTGGGGTGGTAGTAGTGAAGATAACCCTAAGTATTATTTCTAGGTTTTGAAAAATCAAGACACTTTATTGAGCCCTGTGTTGTTTTTCTTCCCTCTGGCACATCTTGATATGCCACCTACAGAATTTCTGAATGTTCAGTTTGTTTTGACCTATTTCCAAATTGAACAAATTTGTTGTTTATCAGTTTTCCATTAATTCCCAGACCATTCTGATTATTGATAGAATTATGTAGTTTAGCATTAAAGGCTGTTTCAAAGAGGAATGGCAACCTAGAGGTGAAAAATCCGATTCTGTGCAATTACAGTAACACTTTGCTTTGCTTTGGACAGCTGAAAATAACATCCTGTTGCAAGCATATGCTGGTGGATCAGAGGTTCATTGGCAAGTAAGTTAGAGATGACAGACAGCTTTGAGAAAACAAACATGTTTTCTCTGATAGGGGTATGATCCTTTGACTGCCAGTGTATCAGAAAAAAGTACGAAGCTGAAGAGACGAGAGGAAGAAAAAAAAAAAAAAAAGAATTCAAGCTAAGACAATAATTTCAGCAGAAATAACTCCATACAAAAATTCTAGGAAAACCCAAAGTAATCCTATCTTCCTGCTACCTCTAATGTCAGCATTTATATTAAATGAGAAAAATAAATTCAGAAAGAGCACTAGAAACTAGATATAATACCCTTATTTGTGCGAGAATTTAGATCTTCACCAGAGATATTACATGATGTAAAAGCATGAGTCCCTAACTTGAAGTCCACTTAGTATATACTCTAGTATCTTTAATACTTAAAAATATTACCCTTTCCTGTTTAAATATAACTTTAAAAAAAATCTTCTCCTTTTAGAAAGCATATTCATAATCTCTCTCAACTAGCCATTTTCATTTTGAATTCCTAAAAAGGTTGGACAATGAAATTTAGCCTGTGAACTGTGCCAAGGAAAAAAGGACAGTTTTGTATCGTGTTCTCACATTGCAGTAAAGCTGTACTTGAGATCACAGCAGCACAGAGCAACTGTAGGGAACAAAAGAAATATATAAATAATGCAAATAACATGCATAAGATTTGCAAAGGTTAAAATAAATTTAACCTATGACAGCATTTAAAACTTCAAATCTTATTAAGCAGATCCACCTGTCTGTTTCTTGGTTTCTCTCAGAATGACAAGGTTTCTGTTCATCAAATGAAAAGAATTTAGTAGGATTCAATAGTTGGTCTGTTCAGTGGAGCAGTAATAAGATTTTATATATTCCATGTCAACAGCTTTTACTTTGCTTCTTCCTTCCTCCCTTGTTAAGTAAGCCTTTGTGAAAAATCAGTATATGAAAATCCTCTGATGCCTGCTGATTAGTCACAGTTAATTTTTGCCTCCATGTAGCACTATTACCTTTGTTTAAGATGAAATCTTATGTTAACTTGTGCTATTCACTCACTGCATTTTGCCCTCTCGAGTTAAGGAATGTAAGTCACGCAGGATGCAGTTTTAAGAGGTTCTGCTCAGACAGTCTTTGTACAAATAGCAACTCCACATTTAGAGACACAGTTATTAGCAATTTTGCCCAACTTCCTTCTAGGCTATAGTTAGGTAAAATTAATGAATTCTGTCTTGTTCAAATTAGTTCTTTAAGTTAAAGACTAGGGGGAAAAGCTAAGGTTAAGGGCAATGCACATTGCACTTTGTTATACACAGAACAAGCAGCTTTCCTATTCCTGTCTCTGATGCTTTGGGCAAGATTCACCACATTCCACATTAAACAAAACAATGGATTGCAGTTCAAGTCCTTCAGGTTTCCTGCTGCTAATTAGGGTTTTAAACAACCTTTTAGAAGCATAAATGGATCAAATTTATAACAAAGTGTCCTGGAGGCACAAATAGATTTAATTCCTTTCCTGCTGGTAATCTCTCTCTGTCCTACATATCCCAGAGAACAACTCACTTCATTCTGATGGCTACTTCACCTCAAAGGTCTGACCCTCACAGGGGTGTCACTGGGCTAGACATTTACTTACAGCACCACTAAGTTCTCTGCAGTTTTGGGCTTATAAATCTTTGTTCTCCAGCCATGCATTTGTTCCTCCCAGCTCTGTATTGCAGAAAGCAGTCATTCAGCTCTTTCTAAACAGAAATGGAAAAAAATTACATGTCACACAAAACAATATAATTCCATATTCCCCTGGGAAATATCACATCCTTGTTAACTTTGCTATCTCTCCTCCTCTCGTACAGCATCCAAGTGTGGAAGGGATGTCATGACCTGGTTTACTGGGGTCTTTCTGAAGTAATCACTTAGAAAATAATAGATTCATAAAATGGTTTAGTTTGGAAATAAATTTAATTATCAACTAGTTGCAATACCACCACCATTTTGAGGGAAACCTACCACAAGACCTTAGTCTTGAATACTGGCAGGGAATGGAACATCCCCAAATACTCTGGGCAACCTGTGCTAGTGCCTCACCACATTTGCAGTAAAGAGTTCCTTCCTAATGTCTAATTTATCTACCCTCTTTCAGTTTAAAGCCATTTCTCCATGTTCTGTCACTGTATACCCTTGTTAAAAGTCTGGATCTCTTGTAGGCCCTCTTTATGCACAGGAATGTGCTATAAGGTCTTCCCAGAACCTTCTTCTCTCCTGGCTGAACAGCCACATCTCTCTCAGCCTTTCTGTAAAACAGAGGTACTCCAGCCCTCTGGTCATCTTCCTGTCCCTCCTGTGGACTCACTCCACCTGGTCCATGTCCCTCTTGGGTGCCCCAGAGCTGGACACAGCACTCCAAGAGGAGTCTCAAGAAAGCAGAGGAGAATTCTCTCCCTTGCCCTGCTTACCACTCTTCTTTTGATGTCACCCAGGAGGCAGTTGGCTTTCTGGGATGAAAGTGCACTTTACTGATTCATGATGAACTACTTGTCAAAGAAAAAAATACAGAGTAATTTTATCAGATGCTAAAACAGGGAAACATAATACCTCATTATGATATTCAGTATAAGGAATAAAGTATTCATCATTTGATAACTCAGTGGGAAATTATTTTTCTGTGGCTAAGATATTCTTAGATATACATTATCAAAAGACAGGAGCTTAAGTTCTCAGAAGAAGCTCAGAATGCTGGAATATATCATGACCCACTATGGCACACTCTAAAAGTGCTTCTAGTTTGCCATTGATCCAACTTGCAAGGCAAAAGAAACCAATCCCCCAATGACCTCCCTTTGTGGCTCTGCAAAAATGTAGAAATTTATTGATAGAGATTTGAAATGTTTGGCTGCATCACTGAGCTCTCTGTTTCCAAATGGAAGACTTTTGCTACCAAAACAAAAAGCAAAAACAAAATTAAACAAAACTAAACAAAAATAAAAAGACCAAAACAACAGGAGTTTTATGATAGTCATAAAACAATCTTGTTAAACATTTCCAAATATTCACTGCCCAACTTGCTTACCTCTCCCCTCTTCCCCTGCAAACTATGGAAAGTGGAAAGCAGCTGCACAATTTATGACACTTAGGCTGACCTATTTCCCAGGGAGGGATGCATGCACCATAAATGCAACACATTCATGAAGCACTGAGCCTCTACTACCTGAGCATTTGCTTTCCACTATACAGTCTAGGAAAGGTGCACAGAAAGGGTTGCTAGTTGCAACACTCTCAGCACTTTAAGGTGCTGTGCTCCCTGCTGATGTAATAAGACACATCAAATATGCTAACCCTGGGTCTTTGGGATGACAATAGCCAGAAGTTATGGTCTCCCCAAGCAGATAGTAATCCCTCACTAGCTGACAGCCTTCAGTCCTTCAGCCTAAAGTTCAATTCAATAGTTCTTGATTTATCTGTACCTTTGTAAAAGTAAGGTACAGATATGCAGATATTATGGATATTCACAAATCAATTTAAAGGGGAAAAAATTATTTTTATTCAGATATAAAATTTATCTTTTAGTTAAGCAAGAAGAGTACTATACAATTTTAGGTATAGAGAACTTAATTCCTACCAATCCTCATTAAATATTACTTACAGTGCAGTTTTGGCTTCTTAAATATATTTTCAAAGTCCTTTGTTTAGATATTTTGCTTGATCTTTTCACTTCTTTCCTGTTTGAGATGAAATGGTGGTACTTTCTCTCCTTTGGATTTGTATTCTCCCACTAAGTGAGAGCATACATGTGGCTCGTTGCCTGCAGCTGGGTGAGATTAGACTCTATAACCATTCAGATCCCTGTAGTCCAATGTTCTGTCTTCTTGTTACTGCACATACCATTAGCTCAACTGCAAGGAAAGCTTACAAATGAATATTAGCAAATTTGTTGCTCACTGGACACAACAAAAACCCTGAAGACTAGTATATAACATCAGGACAAGGATTTTTGCCTTGAAATCCAAGACTATCAACCTTATTTCACAAGACTCTTTTCAACATTGTATCTAAATATATATATATATACTTCTTGGGAAAGTTCCTAAGGGAGAGAGAGATGAGAAGTTTCTTGGTTTCTGACATCCTTTACTTGACAATGGGTCTAACTATAACAGTTTGAAAGCAGATTATCACATCAAGCCATTACCTTAAATAACTTTCAGAAAATATTATCACCTGGCAAGAAAGCTATGAAGCTCATCATTTACCATTCCCTTGCCCGTTATAAAAAAAATTTTTTTTAAAAGCAGGTTTCCTAAAAAACAAAGATTACATAGTCTTGCTGCATGAATATGGCAAACATTTATTCCTCCACTTTTGTTGTTTTGAGTAATTTTATTGCAGATATACATGTTTTCAGATCCACACCATTATCTCCTGTTCCAGCTCTCTGAAACCTCATAACATTAGTGTCTGGTAACATAAAATGTTTTACACAGGCACCAGGGGCACCTGGCATAATAAGGCAGTGATTTAAAATAAAGTCTGCCAAAACAGGTACAAAAACTGCACAAAATCTCAAAATAAGCATTCTCAGGGGAGCAGTGAGCTCTGTGAGTTGAAATTTAAGTCTGACAGAGGTCAAAAATATGGCAATTTTGTTATGCCTGATTATCATAGGTCCCTTTATTACAGTCTACCAAGTAGGGCATATCTGTTCTTGGCTGTGATTAAACATGCTATTGAATCCAGAAAGATAGAGCTCTAGAATACTCTGTGTTGCTGTGCTGTTATGAAGCTCACATTTACAACTGCTCAAAATGCTCTAAATTCACCTTAGAAAAAGCACCATCTGGCTATTACTGGCTGCAAATTACCAGCTGTGAAATATTACTATATTAAGAATGTCAGCCAAAACAACAGCTGACCTTTTGTGCAATAGAAATGCTGTGTATAAGCCTTGCAACATTTTGATCCAGATTTCAACTTACAAACAAAACTTATGCTAATTTTGCCTTTTCATAGAAGAGTGTATTTTCTTCAGTATTTTAAAGATTAAAAAAATCCAAAGACTGATTTTCTAAAAGGTTTAGTTCTGATGTTTTTTCTTTATCACTGAAATTAATGGAGGATTTTCCTAGATATATATCTATTCATATCTATGTCTTCATAGATATGAAGATATGTACTGTATTGTAATTCAGGGAAATTTTCAATATTCATTCCTATATATTGTCTTTCTTTCCTGAAAACTTTATAATTTATCCTTTATCAAGAACTAGATATGCTCTTAGGTTTTTTAGGTTTTTTTTTATATATCTGCTTGTTTTTAATTAAACTAATATTTCTATGAGGTGGAAATAGTTTTGTAGGGAACAGAAGGTTGTGAACTGATAATCTTGAGGATTTGAAGGAGTAGGGTGTGTTGTGTATTGTTTGTTTTCTCCATCCTTTACTGACTATTTCACATAAGTATAGATAAAAAAACTTTGAGGGAAAAGTGTTGTAAATCTAATATGATTTCTAATGACAGGAAGAACTGCTATACATAAAAGTTGTTGGTTTTTGTTTTTTTTCCTCCAGGTTATATTAACTGGTCCAACAGAAGATAAAACCCTTCCCTTCTCTTTGCCAGAATAGATCCTAGACCTTGAGAAAAGAAGCAATGTTAATGACATAAATGCAAGAATAAAAAATGTTGTTGTGCAACAGCTTAGCAGAATAGCAGACAGGGAAACCCTTGACTATTTGTCTCTACTGAGAGGATATGAATACTTGTTTAGGATGCTTTGAAAAAACTTTTGCTTTTATCAGGCTGTTTATCTACTGCAAGATTAATTCTGCCAAGTATTGTTCTTCTTAGGCGGGGTATATTATGAAAAATAGATGAAAAAACATGGTGTTGAATTAATGAAGTTGAAATGATGAAAAAAAACCCACGCTATACTGCTCATTTCCTTCTCTGTTCCACAAGTGTTAATTAACAATGAATATTAATGAAATATCACAAAGATTATTAATCCAGAGAAGCAGCTTGGTACTGAGGGCTTAGTACACAACCAAGTAGCCACTCATTAAGTCAACTGCAATAACTGGAAAATATGCATGCTCTTTGCCCAAGGAGGTGTACAAATGATCTTTTATACAGATTTAAATTAGTACATTCAGAATTGACTAGAAACATTTGGCTAATCATTATGCTTCAGATAACAAATGGGAACTCATTTTACACAGTGATAAAACAAGTGCCAGTTGCTCACATTTTATGCTGGTGTTTCTAAAACTGAAAATGCCATATTATCTGCAGGGCTTTTAGTTCTGCTGTAGCAACCATGTTCATCAAAGACATGAAGGAACACTATTGCACTGTCTGGACTTTGGCACTGCACAAAGAGACTACCAGCAACTAGTGCTCACTATCTGAATGCAATCAAAGACATGGTATGCACAGGCACAGCCTGGCAAGCACCTAAGCTCAGCTTCTGTCTTCAGAACACATGCTATTTAGAAAGAACATTCAGGCCTAGACGCTTTCTGTCATCCCACCTATTCCCTCAACACACCCTGGTATTAAAAATTGTTACAGGAATGGCAAACAGGACATCATGCCAAATATTTCACAGAACTGTCAATCCAACTTTTCCTTGCAGTGTTGGAGCTTCTGATTTTGCATTTGGCACAGTTTGCTTTAGTTTGGTCTCTCAGAATTTAAGTTGACTTCATTCATTGCATATGCAGCCTTTTTTATTTTTTTTTTTTCTCTGTTTTATAAGGCTGTTTTAGGCTACTTTACCATTGAGGTAAGGAAGCACATTAAGCTTACTTCAAGGGTAAATGCTTATCATCTGCAAGCTTGGAAGTTTCCCTCTTCATTGTATTTTCTAGGACACCACTGAAGTCAAATAAAGTCAATATCATCATCAATCCTACAGGACTGGTATCTCACTCCTCCTCCTTTACCCTGAAAACTGATTTCTAAGCCCTATCCTTCCTTCCCCTACTCTAATTTTCAATAGAAGAAAAGCCTTCCCTTAAAGCCACATGTCAGTATTCAACATACTCTGAGCAAGTTCTTTTAGATATTCTGTGAATGGAATGGATAATGTTTATTGTAAAATTGACTTCTCTGGAGATCTCTGATGCCACTCAGGGTTTCTTATTTAGGAGAGTGATACATAATATATTGAGAACACAGGTAAATTTCACTTCATGAAATATTGCAATTGCAATATACAGTTCAAGCTCATTACCAGTCCTGTCTCTAAGACCTGCTGCCTGTGACAACAGTGGGCATCCCATCTCACCAAGAAGCAATGTGTGGGTTGAAAGCAGCTCAGCATTGGATCTCTCTTCAAAATACTGTTGCTAGTTTTTATACTCTATGTTGGGCTGAGCCATGAATTCACTCCCCCCATTCTGGTCTGACTAACTCAGGGAGATATATACATCTCCAGTTAAGCCACTCAGCTGCTCTCCATTTAAAACAAAACCCACTCCCTGGTCCCTTTTGAGTGAAGGCAGAAATCACTTTGCATCTGGGCATACTCTGGGCTTCATGAAAACATCACAGTTGCAGATTATTCTTCTATCACAGGGTTACATTACATTACAGCCCTAGGGTTTTAGTCAGTCATATCATGGTAATTTGCTTTCTTTTATCTCCACTGGATTTACTTCATGCATGATACCCCATTCATAGAAGTGTTACACACATCTTTAGTGAGGCAAGTCCCTCCTCTACAGAAACCATGCTGAATCCCAGAGAGTCATGTGCTTATATTTGTTATTACAGTTTCTGCTGCCTTATCAGAGGTGTGCACCAGCTTCATTGCTCTGCAGCTGACAGGATGTCCTCCAGAGCCCTTTTCTAGGTAGGATTGCACCAGCAATATTCCACTCCTTCCATACAGCTCCTATTTGTAATGTTGGGCTGCAGACCAAGATCCTAATTTCACATCTGAATTCCTTCACACTTCTCTGGTGAATATCATCCTAGCCTTACCAGATGCAACTTGCCTATCAGATCTAATATAACCCATACATTTAGTGAAAATTGAGCTAGTGTTTCTGTTCTGTCTCTTAGAAAGCATGGGTCACTGGGAATCTCTCCAATACCTACAGCAGCAAAGGCCAATGCTAAGAACTCACTTTTATTCCCTGCTGCTTCTGTCTCTTTTGTTACCAATCAAAAGCACTGACTGGTTCCTTAGTTTTGAACTATTTAAAGAGCTCCTTCATATGAGCTCAAGCATGGCACCTGCCATATTTTGTGGGCTTTCTTGTTTTCCTGTTCTTCTTGCTTTCACTTCTACCAACTTCAATTTCCTTTTTTTAAAAAGACTGAACTTTCAGTCTTGTTTGCATCTCAAATTATTTGGTCATCTAACAAATGGATTTTTAACTGACTCTGGATTGCTTCCATTTTCTTGAACTGCTGCTTTAAGGAGGTGTTTAGTTTTGAAAAATTCTCTAATGTTCATACACTTCCAGCTCTTAAAATTGAATATGCATGCACTGGATTTGTTTTGCCTATTGGCTCCTGCTAGAACATTAAACCTAATTGTACTATGGTAGCTACTACAGAGCAGCTGTACAGTGTTGATCAGCACTCAGTGTAAGCCACCAGAAAGGCTTATTTTCCTGTTGTTACACATAGTTTGTCTCAGAAGCAGCCAATTATTGCATCTAGAAATGGAATTGATCTGTACACAGTAGCTTTAATTGCCCACTCTTCTACCTGCCATAAATTTGCAATTTGACTGATTTTGTTTAACATTCTGTTCATTATTTTTCCTAACAGTGGTATAAACAATATAATTAATAAAACCTTACTGTTACACACTGGGAATTCTGGCCACAAAGGTTCCATAGTATTTCCCTTTTCCTTTAAAACCTGTTCTGTTATGCCTTTCATCTTCCCATCAATGAAAATAATTTGATTCCTGTGAAGTTGGTAGCCTGATAAAATTATGTCCCATTGAATTTTCTGCATCTGAAATGGCTGCTTGCAAGAACCACTTAGTTTAACTTTTTTTTTACCCCCAGAACTTAGGCTGATGTAAAAACACTTCACAGTTTTGTACTCAGTTCATCACTTAAAGCTGCACATAGAAATCAACTGGCATTATAGGTGAACTAATTTACCTCCTTTAATTTTTGCCTTCTTTAATTCTTGTATATCATTTATTTCTTTCAGACTGCTCAGGACTGCACTGGACATTCTTCACATCAGTCATCAGTATAAACCAGGTGATCATCTGTAATTCCAAGCTTTCCCTCAATTTCTGTTTCAATATTCTTCTGTAACTCTTCTGATTCAGTTATCATCAACTTGACTCGTGTGATAAAGATGCAGCTCATCCTTCACATACAGTTTCCTCAGTTCCAAATATAAGTAAATCTCATCTTTACATCATCTCCTCATCTTTATGCCATTATAATTTATCATTACCTTTTATATCTCATCCACATATTGAGACTTCAGATCTCTGCCTGGCACTTGAGACAAAAAAAAAACAGATGAACCTAGGGAGGTCTTGGACTCTGGTTATTCTCCTGAACACCTTTCCTACATCTTTGTGATTACTTTGTTACTGGTTCCAACACAGACATCAGCATTCCTGAATAGACATCGCCTCACGCTCATTGCTTTTTTTGCCTGGCACAAAGGTTCCCTTTACCATCCTCCTGAATATCCAAAAAAGCCCCATATTTCCATGTATCACTGAATTTCCACTTACTCCCACCTGCTTACTCCTACTTGTGCTGTACCTTGAGCACAAGAGGACATTGACCTCAGCTGGAAAGTGAATCTTGTTCAAAAGCCTTGTTAGTAATGTTCTCCATCTTTAAAACTTGATGCTCTTCTGTAGCATTGAGAATGCAGTGACAGAAGTGAGGCTATCATGATGTTTTCCTATCAGTCACATGAAAAAAGAAAGGCTTCCCTAATTTGCTTAATTCAGCAGTCCCAAATAAAGAACAAGTGCCTGTTCATTTGGTGTCAGTGGATCTTTTCATTGTGTTGACAAATACAGAATCTGCACCTTAGATCAGTCATTATATATGCTGCATTTTAGAACCTGCTCCACTCAGACTATCTTGTTGCATTTGTAAATTATTTTAATTTTTTTTTTTTTTTAAATCTTTGTGGACTAATACCTTCACCTTTCTTTTCTTCTTTCTATGGGTTGATTATTGTTTCTTCCTTGAGATAACCATCAAGAAGTGAGAGATATACAACAGCACAAAAAGAAGACACAGTTCATGGAAGTCATCAAGTACATTTCTTTCTTATCCAACAAGGATAGGTGCTAAAAAACCTGTAGATTTTGCTCTCTTCTTACATTTTGGGAGATTGGCTTTATGGACTTTAACTAACCTTAGCTGGGTATCTCAACATAACAAGTTTCACATTAAGAGCTGAGCAGTAACCTGTGCCCTCTATTGAATATTTATGAGGAAGCTGCTGACCGAGATAGCCACAGCATCCTGTGTCTTGTGATGTTAACATAGATTTTCTGTATTTGCAGGTACTAGAGAAAAACAAATAAGTCAACTCAAGTGCCCTGGTAACTAATTCATATCAACTTAAATATACACATACACACAGCATCCTGAAGCAGGTTTAGCTATGTCAGTAATTAGATTACACAACCTGTGCCTCCAACACTTTGGTCCTGGGCCTGATTCAGAGCTTTAACACATAAGCATCCCTACCTACTGCTCTAGTGTGCAAATTACCAAGCGTCTGTGAACAGTAACCTCAGCTGGAGATGGCAAATGACAACACAGTAGCAATGAGAAACAGCTTGTTCAGTCATCCATTAGTTGTATCTGACTGGGTGAACACTTGTCTACTCCAGCAGCCCTTTACTTACAATTCAATGAAAGCATTTTTAACAGCAGTTTTTATGGAAAAAGAGCAGCAGAGAGACTATTCAAGATGGTACTTTTGCTCAAATGTTTCTTATTGCACTCAGAAATCCATTTCTGCCTCACAATCCAGTGTTTTACATGTCATACCATTCTGAATTAGACATCAAGCACATTATGTGGGACAGATTTTTTTTTTTAAGGTTTCCAAAGAATGAAATTTAATGCAGCCTAGGCTTGCTGGCTTAGAAGTATAGCTAGGCAATGATTCAACCACACTGACATGTACATAAAAGATTCAATAATTAGTATGTCAGTCCCTCTAGCTTTCTTTCAAGAAAAAGACTTATAGATTTCAACTTCCAGAATTCCACCATTTAAGTTGCCCTGTTACTTCCCAAAAGTAGCTTCAATTAGAATTCTTCAGAAGTGTCAATGTGGGGCAGATATGAAGTGTGCATCCTGATTCTACTCTGCTCTTGTGAAACCCCACCTGGAGTGCTGTATCTGTCTCTGGGGTTCCCAACAGAGGAAGGATATGGACCTGTTGGAGAGAATCCAGAGAGGGGACACAAAGATGATTACAGAGATGGAGCACCTTTCCTATGAGGAAAGGCTGAGAGAATTCAAATTGTTAAGCCTCAAGAAGAGATGTGGCCTTCCACTAATTGAAGGAGGTCAACAAGAGGGAAATGAACTTTTACAAGGGCAGTGACAGGACAAGGGAGAAGGGATTCAGACTGACAGAGAGTAGGTTTAGGTTAGGTAGTAGGGAAAAAGTCTTTACTGTGTGAGGCAGAGGAACAAGCTGCCTAGAGAAGTTTAGGCTGCTCCACTCCTGGAAGTTTATAAGGCCAGGCAGGATGGGTCACTGAGCAACCTAATCTAGTGAAAGATGTTCCTGGTCATTGCAGAGGGGTTGGAACTGTGTGATCTTCAGGGTCTTCTCAAAAACAAACCATTCTATGATTCTTCATAGAGTTTGTGAAGGAGTTGGCTAAAAAGAAATAGAGTGGAAGAGAAATGGAAGCTATTTAATAATTAAGATTTCAAAGTCAATTCATGATCTTGAAGCAAATCTACTTTTCATTCTGCTGTTTTATTTCCACATTATTTGATTGCTTTGGTTACTTAAGAAAAAAAAAAAAAAAAGGAAAATAAAAATCACCACATTTTTTAAAATTTTCTGAACTAACTTTGTTAACTAATTCTCTAAAATCCTGCCTTCAGTAGTAAGAAGTTTTTATCCAGACAAACAGATTTATAGTTCTTCTACCAATCTACCTAAAATCTTCAAGTAAAATAAAATTAAAAGTTTTTGTTTTGGGAACACTATCTTTGAAAAGAGCTACCTTTTAACAAGCCAGCAAGAAAGTGATGATCATTGTAGTTTTGTCACTACTTTCCAGAAACTTGAGAAACTTGTCTGCAATGGAATCAATAAAAAGGGGCCAGTATATACCCAGTATTTTCAGATAGCCAAGTAGTACACATACACTTATAAGCATACTCTCTTTTGTGGGTTCAGTTTTGTGATGTATATCTTTCATTAATAGACATTGCTGGAACGTATAGGTTATAATTTTTGAATAGTATGAGTGCTCTACAGTTTCTACCAAAAGTAAAAATAAATTTAACAACTATGTATGTACTCTCCTTTCTGTATTGTTCTAAGAGATCTGCCTAGTTACTGTGTATCTCGACTTAAAAAAGAATGGATGCAAAGTTTTGCTTTATTAACCAGGTCATTTTGCAGAGACAAAGTCAGGACTTGGTGGAACTATGGGAAACACAATTGCAGAATATGAGGAATAACCTAGACAGCACTTGCATCCAAAAGTCCTCGAAAGACACCTTTGTAGCACTAAGAATTGAGCACTACTGAAGGTATTCAAACCAGCAATCTTCTGTATAAGTAACAAACATATGCAAGAAATCTGATCTTTTTTTCATGTTCCTGATTCTTTTCTCATTACTGTCTCTCTGTTTGGTACCCATTCCCAATGTTTATTCCTACTTGTAGGCTATTAACAAAGCCAAGGAGATAACAGATGTAAAGTGAAAGCTTCTCTTCTTCCACAGTATTACAGTCCTAGTCCATTCCTCATCCATTGCAGCTTGGTTTTCTGAGCACTGCTTACCTCAAAAAAATACTAATCTGTTCATTTACTTGACTTTACTAGTTGTCAGGATCCAGAAATTACTGTACACCCACCTTTTTATCTTTCCTCCAGTTCATACTTGTTAACTTTTCTTCCCCACAAAAAGCTGTCACAGCTTGGTACAATTCCTATTATACCTCTCCTGCACCTATTTCTCTGCTATGCCTTTCATTTCTAGTCTAGCTGCTGTCTCCCATAGTTTTTCCACTGGAAAAACTGCACTATCAAACAGCAGCTGTGATATGTGTATTAAGGACATCAAACCAGATGCCATCTTTTACCTCATTTAAGTTTCATAAATAGAAACAGAAAAATGTTAGTGTGGTTGTTGAAAATGCAATTCTATTGATGACATCTCTGATACAAATTCACATATTCCTCTGGTTCCTTTATGAATTCTTTGAGTTACAGGATAATTAGCACACTTCTGGGGATTTTGGTCTTCTTGGTAAGGAGCATGAAGAAATATCACAGATGTTTTCTAATCTAAAGAATTAGGATTTTTTTTTTTTTTTACTTTAAACATCCCTATAAAAATTGCCTGTAACATTAAAGTATTTTTCAGTAAAAAAAAAAAGATCAGAACAGGTTGCAAAGTTTCTTCTTCAAGATATTTCTGAAGCGGATGAGATTTGAAACAATATTGAAAGAGAACAAAACAATAACTGCTCTAAGCCTTCAATATTTTATCTTCAGATTTTCAAGCTTGTTACTTTCTGAAAGCTTTTAGAGACACTAGGAATGCAGTTTCCTCTAGACAGGATGAGGATGCCATGAAAATGCATGGGATTTGCCAGTGATAAACAAGTTTATTTTGGGGGATAGCTAATTCAAAGTTCTTCCTAAAATTGAATGCTCAATCTGGGCTTGGAAGAGGGGAGCAGACTAAAGTATATGTTATGGGGTAAAAATATTGAGCAGTGTCACTCTAGGGTCTAGAGCCAGGTTCCTCTGTTGTGGTTTTATTTGTTCGTTTTGTTTGTTTGGGTTTTTTCCATTATTTTTGTTGATTTCTTTTTTATAAGGCACAGTGGTGGATTTGTATCAGTGACACAGCAAGAAGCCAAAATTCTCCCATTTCAAGGCTCCTTGTTCCCTTTCTGGCCAGCAGACACTCCTGTTAATTTATACATAATGCATTCCATTGCTCAAAGCAACATAATCTATTGATATAAAATAGCAAAAGACAGTATTGCTCCCATTTTGATCATGCTTGCAAACAAATCTAACCCAACACAGCATGTTTGTTTCAAGAGAATACTATGTCCTAATTAAATTCTTTCAAAGATATAATTATGTAAAAAGCCTCAATGCATTTCATGTTATTTTATCTTAATCTTAAGTACTGCTATGATTAAAATTTCATTATCAGCTATCAATTGACCCATCCCTGAACATTTTGTAATACTTTAAAAACATCAACCCTCCTCCAATTTGTCCTCTTCTCTTGGGTTTCATAAAATGCACTGTTCCTATTTATAACTGGAATATCTAACGGGAGTCATTAAAACTTTAACAAATCAAACATTAGCAAAAAACATGAAACAGCAATCAAAAAAACAACAAGCCAACCTCCTGCCTACCCCTTTTTATATAGTCTCCTTTTAAACTCAATAGCGAAGCTGGGACACACGCAGGAAATCAATTAATTTGCTACTGTCTCTTTGCAGGGATTCATTAGCAGGAAAAGGAAAAGTAGCAGCAGGTATGGGGTATGCAATTGCTGCCTGAATCTCTAACCAGAGGAATTTGAGCTGACAAAGAAAAATCAGCTTCTAGGTGGGCTTTCCTATGCGGTTTCTATTCTTGCCTAGTTAACTTTAATAATAGGTGACCAATAGGAAAATAAAGCAGCAGGAAAGGGTATTCCTGTGAGTCAGCTCAATCTCCACTGAAGTGGTAGTGACTGCCTACCTAAATCCCAGACACCATATTGTTCTGCGACTGGGGAAAAAAAAAAAATATATAAAAATTAGCAGACTTAAAAAAAAAATCCAATCTATATAGCATATCCAAAATGTTAGTCATGTGTAATCTGTTGCTGAAGCATAGGTAACATCCTACTATGAAAAGTAACTTGAATTCTGATTATTTTAAATTTTATCCTTTAAAGAACATCTTCAGCCCAGACTTAGGCTATTAAATCCCTTAAGAAAACTGAAGAATCCTGCAAAACTGTCAAACAGAGGAATGTGAGTGCACTTCAGCTGATTCAATCAGCTTCCTCAATGACTCCTAGATAGCTCAAGTCTCCTGTGGTTTTTCTGTAGAATCTGACAACAGTATCCATTTGGGAGTATGAGATTGGTGTTCAAAGTTGAGATTTTATTAGGAAAGAAGGAAAGAAAAAGGAGAGAATGTGGGAGTCCAGGGTTTTTCCATGGCTCCTTTGGGGGTGCAAAAACCCCCCTGGCAGCAGACCCCTCAGAGACCCCTGAGTGCTGCCCAGGAGCTGCAGGGGCTGGATTTGGCTCCTTGGGAGAATTTGCCCACATTGAGAGAAGAGACACAGAAATAATGATGAGTAGAGTGTAATTAAATGTTAGAATGTAGATAATAGGTTTTCCTTGAATGTTTATGATAAGGGACACGTGGCCAAGATGGAGAATTTGGGGGGTGGACACCTTTTCCTCCTTCTTCTCCATGTCATCCATATTGGGTGACACGTTGGCACTCTTGAATTGGTTGGGGTCAGGGCTGGACCATTTAATAAAATTGTATTGTATTGGTAAAATTTTGTAAACATGTAATACGTAGTACGAACTATATAAGATAAGCCCTGCCTTCACCAGGCAGATTCCACCATGGATGCCAGGCTGAGCAGACCACTGCTGGCCAGGCAAAATGTCCCAGAGATAAGAGATAATAAACAGTACTTGGAAAAAGAGAAAACCATCTCCGGCAGTCTCTCTTCAGCGGCTTCGGGGAAAACCAGGGTTTGAACCACCCTTCGTGTCCCTCTGGGGTGATCTCGGGGAAAAGGAGAAACCCCGGACTGTTACAGAGGAAGGAAGGAAGGAATGAAGGAAGGAAGGAAGGGGGGAAGGAAGGGGAAGGAGGGGGGAAGGAAGGGGGGAAGGAAGGGGGAAGGGGGGGAAGGGAGGGGAAGGAAGGGGAAGGAAGGAAGGGGAAGGAAGGAAGGGGAAAGGAAGGGGAAGGAAGGGGAAGGAGGAAGGAGGAGGAAGAAGAAGGAAGGAAGGAAGGAAGAAGGAAGAAGGAAGGAAGGAAGGAAGGAAGGAAGAAGGAGGAAGGAAAGAAGGAAGGAAGGAAGGAAGGAAGGAAGGAAGGAAGAAGGAAGGAAGGAAGGAAGGAAGAAGGAAGGAGGAAGGAGAAGGAAGGAAGGAAGGAAGGAAGGAAGGAAGGAAGGAAGGAAGGAAAGGAAGGAAGGAAGGAAGGAAGGAAGGAAGGAAGGAAGGAAGGAAGGAAGGAAGGGAAGGAAGGAAGGAAGTAGGAAGGAAGGAAGGGAAGGAAGGAAGGAAGGAAGGAAGGAAGGAGGAAGGAAGGAAGGAAGGAAGGAAGGAAGGAAGGAAGGAAAGAAAAGAAAGAGAAAGAAAGAGAGAGAAAGAGAGAAAGAAAGAGAGAAAGAAAGAGAGAAAGAAAGAGAGAGAAAGAAAAAGAAAGAGAGAAAGAGAGAAAGAGAAAGAGAAAGAGAGAAAGAGAGAAAGAGAGAAAGAGAGAAAGAGAGAAAGAGAGGAAAGAGAGAAAGAGAGAAAGAGAGAAAGAGAGAAAAAAGAAAGAAAGAAAGAAAGAAAGAAAGAAAAAAAGAAAGAAAGAAAAAAAGACGAAAAGAGAGAAAGACAGAAATAAAGAAAGAAAGAAAGAAAGAAAGAAAGAAAGAAAGAAAGAAAGAAAGAAAGAAAGAAAGAAAATAATTTCCCCTTAGAATGATCATCATAGCAAAAGAATACATAGCACACAGCCTTTTTACCTTTGGATAAGCAATAGTAGAAAAAAACCACAAAAGACACCGTTCTCTTGGAAATAGAAATTTGACTGGGTGCATAAAAGGAAACAAAATTATCAGACTTAAGAACTACTCAAAATTAGTACAGACTGGCTTAAA
Source organism: Erithacus rubecula (assembly GCF_903797595.1). Lineage (NCBI taxonomy): Eukaryota > Metazoa > Chordata > Aves > Passeriformes > Muscicapidae > Erithacus > Erithacus rubecula. Next base: position 70,054,675 of record NC_136689.1, read on the forward strand.
AAACATATTATTCCAAAGCTGCTAAAAAATTTATAGTTACGCTGACAATATTCAAATTGCCAGTAAGGGAGTAGATTCTGAGATGAAATAAGGGTATCTTCTCTGCTCCAGGAAAGAGACAGGTCTTGGCTAGAAAAAACTGAGACACCAAATATCCTGCTTTGCTATCCAGCAAGCAATATCTGACATTATTTCTTCTAAGCTCTCCTCTTTCTTTCATGCAAACAAGTACAAACAATGATGGATTATGTGCTATTTAAGATCAAACTGTGCATCTGGATTCAGATTCTTTTCTTCCTTGCCTATGAGCCTGTATAACATTTTGGGTGGTATAGAACCAAGTGGCTGACTATTATTCAGCCTACAATGAAAGGTTATTTCTTTAATATAATACTTTCTGGCATCTCCCTACTTCAGCTCTGCATTTCAATTGCTCGATTCTCTTCACGCAAAATATGTTGCTTTGCTAGTCTTGTTAGGATGTCTGGGAAGGACAGTTGAGCTAAAGTTGCTCCTTATTTGAATTTATGTTTAGGAAGCCACACAGAATGAATAGAAAGGAATGTAGCTTCTGAAGAAGGAACCAGTTATTTGCTACATACCCATCCCAGAGTGCTGTGTATTTTGTATGTAGTGATTAATAAATGAAACTGAAGAGGTAGCACCAGTTAAAAATCTTCACTGAAACAACCTGTTTATTATTCATGGTTGGTTTTATCCAGATAGAAACTAGTTATTGCTCTACCTGTGTCTCCTGCAGTTAGTTTCATTACAGTGACTATATCTGCATTTCTGTTTCCAATACACTCAGCAAGCATCTGTGCTATCTGTCCTCTTAATGAGGTTCACTATACAATATTGGTATCCCATTTTCAATTGCTTTTCTGGTGAAATTTCTGGTGAAATTTTGGCAATATTCTTCAGATAGGGTATTTCAGGAAGCTTAAGGCAAATATCAATCAGTCATGTCTAACAATGAAACTGGGTGCCACTCTTTTTCTCATTTAGAAAGTCTAGTCTGTTGAAGCGTGCAGTTTATAGCCCTTAGCATCTCTGCACATCTGTGCAGACTGTAAAAATCTCACCAATGGAAAAATACAGTCCAACAACACTAGCTGTGGCATTATCATAGACTATATAATAATATATAAACATAACGAGAGAGAATTATTATTATTTGCATAACGCAACATCACTTTTTAGGGTTTTCTGTCCTATTATTGCTTGGCTTGACAACTTTACTGTTTTGAGCATACTTTTGAGGTTTTGAGGTTTTTTTTCCTAGTAATTCCCAACACAAAAGTGATAGGGTTTTGAGTCAGCTTTATTTGGACTTGAAACTGTGGAAGAAAATGAACAGGATGAATCTCAGTAAATTTATTTACAGACTCTCAAAGTTCCATTTCTCTATGTAACAGTACAAACAAGCAGAATTAGTGGACTCAGAGCCCCATACCAAAATTTCCCCCCTCAGCGAGGTACACAGTTTTCTGCATCTTGATCTCAATTCTCCAAAACAAGCAAGCAAAAAAAAAAAAAAAAAAAATCCATAGTACTCCACAGTTTTCCTTTTCCATATAATTTATAGTTTTCTCTAGTCACTTTATGCTATATATATATAACCAATTTTGGAAACTGGAAGCTCCTAAGTTGTAGATCTTACAAGTGTAAGATTTAATTTATGCTTTAATAATTTTATTGAAGCTATTGAAAAACAAGTTAGCAATTTGAAATTGTGTGAATTTTCACTATATACACAAGAAGTGTGCTTTGAAAATCGTGTGTCTTAAGACGTCTCAGGCTAAGCCTTGTGATTACCCTGTTATTTTGAAAAAGCTTGCCTGCACATGATGGCATTCAGTCTTTGTTACAGCACTAATGTTGGCGCAGTTTTGGAAATTTAGAATACAGTGAGTTGGAGCAGTGGAAGACCCAGAAAGACTCATTATAAACCTAGAGATGTTTCTCAGGCATGATATGCCCTCACCTTTGTGAGTGGCTAACATGAAGATTAACCAGAAAATATGTTTTTCCATCTCAGAGAGGAGCAGGGGGTAGAATAATGGTTAAAGTGAGATGAGATGTATTTTTGCAAGGGAAGATGATAACTGAGTAGTACTTAAGGAAGCAGAAGAAAGAGATTAGAAACAAGTTAGTTGGTCAAATTAATTTATCTGCCCAAAGAATAAAATGAAAAATAACCCTCTAAGTACTTAAATAAATCTAGTTTCCCTGATAAAATACATATCTAGAAAAATACCCAATTGAATGATTAACTGATGTAAAATAGGTCTTTTTTTTCCCCTACTGCTCTCACATTTATTTTGTGAACTTCGTAATATTTCCAAATGTGTAGATAATACAGAAAGATAACACATTTGATCTGAAATAATATTTGAAAACTCATCACTGGAAACTAAGTCCAGGAACACGTTTGAATGCCAGGATGCAGGACATTGCCTGAATTTTAGCAAGCCTCTAGCAGTATGCCTGTATCTATAATATCTGCAAGTTAGATTTCAGCTCCATGCTTTTCCTATGATAAGGTCAATTATAGCAACCAAGTAAATGACTCAATGTGTTTATTTATGGGAGCATTTGACAAGAGAAATCGACCATTAAGTCTTCTTTGCAATGTACGTGTACACAAATCTACCTCAAGTATTTCAAAGGCTGTTACAAGGCTAAACAAAGAAACCTTGCCAAGGCACCCAGCTCAAGCTGAACAGCTGTGCTTTTGTTGCCACAGACAGACATGAGTGAATTCCTAGCAGCAGATTACTCATGTTACCCATCAGTCAGTCACTTTCCATGAGTTTGAACAAAGGCACCTGGTCTTGTTGTTGTCACAGCATTGTTCCACTCTGTCAAACTGTGCTCTCTTGACTGCTTTCAGATCCAAGAGCTATGCAGCAGGGCAATATGGAACTGCAGTGATGAGGAACTTCTTTGCAAAAACTACTTTCTCGATGCAAACAGATCTGTAATTCAAGTCATATGCAGTATCTGTCTTCCTCTTCCCAGAGGATTTAACTTTTAATCTTATTTTCCATCTTATTTGCAGCATATTGGTTAAATGCAGAAGTAAGTTATTTCTAATTCCTCACACTCTCCATAAAGGACACAGAATCACAAAGTGTTCAGAACTTCAACAACATGAGATATACTTTTTAATCCTTATTTCCCTTCAACATGCTCATTATGATTCAATGTTTAATTACAAACAACCTTTTTTCCACAAGATCCCTATTTAAATCAAATTTAGAAAGGACAGTAAATGTTTTCTGGTTGACAAATCAATATTTCCTTCCTATTCACCCGTGATTTTGTGACCACAAATTTTATTTACTACCTGTTGTTCAGGCCCTGCCATGAAGACAGAATTATTAATTCCCTTAATAGATTTTGCTATTGCCCTCATTATTCTGACATCCAAGTACTTCACAAATACAAAAACACCCAAATGGAAAAAAAAACCAAAAAACAAAAAACCCAAAAACAAACAACCCACAAAAGCCAGCAACAAAACACAAACAAACAAACAAAAAAACCAAGACAACAACAACAAAAAACCAACAAAAATTCCAAACAAACAAACCAATAAAAACAAAACAAAAAAAGTGCAATGGTTACAAAATCTCATGAGATGAAAAAAATCTGTCCCATTTTACAGATCTGTCACTGAGGACAAAAGAAGTAAGATGTGTGGGATTTCAGACTAACTGAATTCAGGCAGATGTTTATATCTTCATAAAACAGTGCACCTTGCCTCTCCATACAGTTACTTTGAACAGTTTTATCTCCAGCCTTGCCATGCTATAATTACATAAAGATTGGATTTATTATTCCAACGAACTTTCTGTACAGCAAAATAATTGCACCTGATCATGTTTGATTCTTATTTTTTTTTCTCTGTAAGATTTTGAGTAATTAGAGTCTGACCTTATGGTATAACCTCTCACTGGAAGCACTGGTTTATGATTCCCACCCTAAACTGTACCAGTAAATAACCTGCCTCCAAAGACTCTGTAAGTCCTAAAAGATCCATCTTGATGGCAAGTTTTCCTGAATGTTCTAGCAGAAAATCGATTTTCAAAATTCAAGAAGTACCTTGACAAATAAAAATAAATTAACTTTATTAGTTCGAGGTATTCATCCTTCTCTTTCAGCCCCTGAAGAAGATGCCATAAAAGATGGAAGCTAAGTATAGCATAAGGAGATCTCAACAGCACTAAGCATTATTGCTGAATGGAAGGCAGTATCAACACACATTATCAATTTCACCAGAGGATTCCTTTTACTCCCAAAAAGGAGTAGCCAAGGCTGTTCTATAGTATGATATTATCCCTCCTTGCTTACTCCTAAACAAAGCACGTTTGAGAAGTGAGTTACATTAAGCTTTTTCCTGCCTCTGAAAAGACAGAAGCCAGAGATGGCACCAGCTTCCTTCATTTTACAGATATTTGTAGTTTTTCAGTTGCAATATGTAAATGCCTTGCACTGAGTTCATAGATCCATTGTCTGTAAATAAGGTATCTCACTTCAATTGTTTGTACACAAGAGCTACCAGACTCAAGCACCTTATTCAGGACAGGATAAGTCAACACCTAGAACTCTACATTGACTCACTATACAGCCTTTATAGCTAGGCTTCACACTCCAAGCTCTGAAGATAGAAAAGATTACTGTGTCAGCTAACTTTCAAAGCATGAGCAATCACACTGTAGCCAAGTCTAAAATATCAGGATCTATATTTCTGGGCAAAAAAGCCTAACTAAAAGATGCCACCATATTCAGCACTGCAAAACACAGCAGCCCTCTCCAATCCATCCAATTTCAGGAAAAAATGTACTATTCCTAGTCAAATTTTCAAAAATCTTTAGAAGAAGATGCCCACTTCAAAAAACAGCATTCTTGAGCATTAACCTAGTCACAAACAATTCATTTAACCCATCTTTTAGGTTAAAACCCATTTGCTTCTGTTTGCCAAGTCAGTCCTCTCTATTGTCCTTGAAATATAGGATTTAAATGCCAATAACAGTAGATAAATCCTCTAGCCACTGCAGCAACAACAAATATAATGTTATCTAGGAGCTGGATGAAGCAAAAGCCTGTTAAAAACAGGAGAACAGCACAGGTGTGGCAGTAGCAGAGCTAATGAGCAGCACATGTTTTCAGTAAAACCCTTAATTTAAAGCCTCTTCTAAGCCAGGAAAAATCTGGGGAATGGAGATAACAGTCATCAATGACCCTGCCAACTAAGAAATCAAGATTAGAACTCAGTTTTTTGCAAGTGTATTGTTGAGGCCAGTACTTTCTAAGTGTTTTTATTTATTCAAGGAGAAAAAGAGATGCTTTTATAGTCACATCAACTAGAAAGAATTTCGAAGAGAAACAACAGGTTGAAGAAAAGCTTGAATGGCTGCATACAGTCACATTGCTTTACCTTATGCTGTATCTCATTAGCTTATTTACGAGGCTAAGAACAGGATTAATGTAATAGGGACTACATAAAATTTGTCTTGTATATGCCCCTTATTTGTCCTATCTTAAGTTTACCAGTGTCATTAAATTCCATGCCAGAAAAATTAAAAGCCTATTGATGTGATCAGAAGAGGTTTGGTCTTGTTCCACTGCTGCACAGACAAGTAAAAGTCCGGCAGATTTCTGCACTCACACTGCAGCTTCTGATAATGAAGGAAGACATGCAGGCAACCCACTGTGACAGGGAACTTTAGGCAGTAATTAATAGGCAATTGCTTCCAGCTTCTTCTGTTTCATCCTCCTAGAGATGGAAAAGAAAGGATGGAGCACAGATTCATGAAGAAGCATGAAAATGTAGAGACAAGACAAAAAAAAAAAAAAAAAAAAAAAAAGGACAAATAAAATGTGAGAGCCCTCCAAAGTAGGAGGAAGCATCTAAATATATAGTATCTGCTTATCTAAAAGATCTCTGCCCTTTCCTAAGGGCTTTGACAGGGCAGATTTTAAAACCTTTTCCTAAAGATGCCACCATTGCTTCTACAAAGGAAAGGGAGATTTTGGAAAAACAACCTTTGTGTGATGAAAAGAGCATTTTACACCTGAAAACATCTTTATACCTGCCTGCTCCTAGGTTCCCTCACTATTGCCAAGTGGAAAGACCTGCAGAAGTGGTATTACACCATGGCAGAGTCAAAACCAATGGTGAGTTTAAAGAGGTGCCTCAGGGAAAGATCTGCTGAGACAGCCTTGGCTGGGGTCACCAGTTTGGCAGCACAGCTCTGGCTCTGCAGGCATTTGTTGCCTCCTGCTGCTCAACAGTTGCCATGGCTTCCTAACTTATGGAAGGATGGCTAATTTCCAAGGTAAACGGGGACAAATTTAGCTTCTAGTGTCAAAGAGGATCACAAATTACAGAAATTAACACCCAAGTCTTTATGAGCTACGTGGCCAAATACTGAATATGGTGGTAGAAGGGGTTAAATTGCTGCTTGAATGCATTTCTGGAAGGTGGATTCTGGTCGAATGGAGGCTGCAGATAAATGAAGGGATTATCTCTCCAGCCCCTGGTTGCTCAACACTGAGGAGATCCCTTTACATGCCATGATGTCTCTCTGACTGTGTTAACTTATTAACATTAATAAACTAGGCAGAGATCTTGGCAGGTCTCCACTTTGTTTCATCATATAACCCATTCTTCCTCACTTAAAGCCTGTATTTAGAGCCCATAAAAATTATTTGCATTTCTGGGTCAGAGAAATGCAGATGACAACTGATGAGAATCTTATGCCTCATAAATATCCATGGTTTTATAAAATTTTTAGTAGTTTTTAAAAGTGCTACATAAGCAAAGATTTCATTTTCATCAATATTCTGTTGACAAGTATGTAGTTGTTCCTTGATTACTGTCTGAATCCTTTTCCTCTTCCACTAATAATTTCATTAGAAAAAGACTTCGGAGAATCCCCTGGGGTTGTTTGATCTGGTCCATAAAAATAAATTGCTTTTGTAAAATGGGGCAGAGATGACTCTGTCTTGCAAGTGTGGAAAATTATTTCTCTAGCTTTAATTTTTACATAAACATGTTTTAAGAAAGATGGATTACTTTTTATGGGATAACTTCAAAATATATTAAATACCATAAATCTTTGTCTGTAGAGATCATATTCAGAAGACATAGATCTTAAATGAGTAGATTTTATTAATGCAGAGAAGTTGAAAACACTCATGACAAAAGATCTTTTCAGAAGTGACTGCAAATGAAATGTTTGTGCTAAACTTTTCTTGTGACCCCCTTACCACACCCCTGAACCTTATTCAATCCCATTTACTAGAAATTGAAAGGTTTGCTTTATCCAAAATAAAGACACTTTTTAGCTTTTAAACTGTATTGTAGAGCATTTTTGGTTTTTGGTTTATCTCATCTGGATATTTGCCAGAATACTTAGTGCATGTGTTTCTCTAGCTAGATAAAGAGATAATGAACAACAACCTCAGCTATCAGCCTGAAGATCAATGCTCTTAAAAAGCCATCAGGTAAACAATGAAACTCTGTAGGCATTTGTTTTTGTTGTATACCAGTGTAAGCATGACTAGTGCATAAATCCTACATACAAACAAATAATAAATATATGGTTATGGACTCTAATAATAAAAGCCAGTGACAACTATAAGGCTTAGTAATTTCAGTCCTGTACGCTTTTATTTGATTCTCCCAGTGGTCACCTAACTCAGACCATTTTCTTCACCACAATTGCTGGAGGGAATTATAAAATGTAGGAACATGCAATTCTGTCTGTTCCAGCATCAGGCTCACAATGAAGCTCATGGATGCTGACAGCCTCAAAAGTTACTTGTGCATAAGATGAAAAGTGTTCCCTTGGTTTTCCAGCATAGTAGTGTTAGGTACATGCACACAAAATTCTTTGATCATAAAAAATAAGCTATTGGCTCCTTGGTTAAAGATAAGTCCTGCAAAAACTACTCTCAGCAGAATCTACCCTGTGTTTCTCTGACACTAGGTGCAGAGGCTACATAAACTTCTACAGAGTAAAAGATTGCAAGGAATTTTCTTGATTAAAATGAAAATAAATAATTTTGCTAACAACTACAGAAAAAGGATATAAAATGTTCTCTCACTTCTAGTAAGTCCTCCAGTGTCTTCAAAACACTTATTTCTTAAAACATTTATTTGTTCTATTTAGTGGTCTACTAGGTTATCCAATTTTTTTATGTTGCATTTTTATTATTTTATTATTATTTTGTTGTGCTTTCCAAAATGGCTACTTTTTTAATGCATTAATTGCATTTAAAGCAACATTATCAGTTAGCTGTGACAGGATGAACCGCTCTATTTTTCCTAATTAATTAGTATCGTTATGTTCTGCAAATGTGTGCATTTCAGAATAAATTTTGTTTTCCCCTAAGGGTATCTCTTAATATATCTTAGATTTAAGGTGTGATTTCAACATCAACTCTGTATCTGAAATAAATAAGAATTTTTGTTTTTATTACTAATACTACTACCACCACTACTATGACTATTAAAATTCCATGGGCCTCATTTTAACTTGTCAGTGCAGCATATTGAGACTTTTGACTTTTGTATTTGTTCTGCCATGAACTGGTGTTAGCTGCAATAACAGTCATCTGAAGGTTAAGGCACTATTGTCTAAACATTTTCAGCTTTACTCTGAGTAAATAAAGCTTCAGAGTAAAGTAAAGCTTTGCTCTGGATATCACACATAGTTAAGATTTAAAGAACTTAAACACTAGTAGTTTTGGTGAATGGGGGCAACTAAAGGCTGCAGTGGAGCTCTCAAACTTCAGCTGTAAACTAACGAACAGAAAATAGCCCTTGGTACAAAAATTGTAAGAATAACAGCACATTGGCATCACCAGCAAGGTACTCCCCTTGCTGAAGGGCCTGGAAGGCTGATCCTTTCTGCTCAAGAGACATGCTGTATACTTTTGGACCCAAAAGCAGTCAGCAGTCAGCAGTCAGATTGCATCTGCAAACAAGCAGCAATACTCATGATCAGCCGAGAAAGGAAGAGAGGTGGACGTCAAGGTGATACGAGGCAAACCACCCTTTTCAGGGAAGAATAATTTGGAAATGAGGTTAAGTCCACATCTGAAATTTCAGTCTCCAAGTGGTTTTATGCAAACAGCATATTTTCATGAAAATTAATGGAACTTCAAGAGTTAGTTGATCATAGCCAAACAGGAATCCTTCCCTTACAAATACTCCTGCCTCAAAAGACTTGTGGTTTGACACTGGACCAACATCAGGCACCCACAAGAGTCACCCATTCACCCTCTCTTGACAGAGCTGGGTATAGAGGAAAAAAATAAAGATTAATAAAAGGTTCTTGAGTTGTGATAAGGACTGAGAAAAACACTCCACGGGCAAAACAGGCTCAGCTTAAGGTCGCAAATCAGAGGAAGATAATGGGAAGTAAAATAAGCCCTTAAAACTCCTTTTCCCACCAGCTCTTCCCCCCTTCCCACTGACAGTGCAGGAAGACAGGGCAGGAAGATTTCAGTCAGTTCATCACCCAGGTTTTCTTCTGCTGCTCAGGGAGAGGAGTCCTTCCCCTGCTACACTGTGGGGTTCTTCCCATGGGAGACAGCTCTCAATGAACTTCTCCAGCATGGGTCCATTCTCACAAGCAGCAGTCCTCTCAAAACTGCTGTGGTCACTTTTCCCTGGTATGCAGTCCTCCAAGGACAGGCTGCTCCAGCCTGGGATCAGGGCCCCTCTCTCCACTGGGTCTCCCACTGGATCACAGCCTCCTCCAGGCATCTACCTGCTCTGGCATGGGCACCTTCCCATGGGCTGTGGGTGGATCTCTGCCTCCCCCATGGATCCCATGGGCTGTGGGTGGATCTCTGCATCCCCCATGGATCCCATGGGCTGTGGGTGGATCTCTGCATCCCCCATGGACCCCAAGGGCTGTGAGTGGATCTCTGCATCCCCCCTGGATTCTAAGGGCTGTGGGTGGATCCCTACATCCCCCATGGATCCCCATGGGCTGCAGGGGCACAGCTGCTTCACCATGGTCTCTCCACAGCCTGCAGAGGAATCTCAGCTCCAGCACCTGGAGCAGCTCCTGCTCTTCCTTCCCTACTGACCTTGGTCTCTCCATGGTGTTTCCCTCACATGTTCTCACCTCCTTCTCTTCTCTGGTTATAAAAAAAATGTGTGCACTTTGTTTTGATTTTCTTCTTAAATATGTTATCACAGAGGCAACTCTTGGACATGGTGGAAGCTTCCAGCAGCTTCTCACAGGAGCCACCTCTGTGGCCACCCTGCTACCAAAAACCAGGCTGTGCAAACCCAATACATTAGGATAGAAAGACAGGACAAAGATTTTAATTTAACATTAATATAAAAAAGATTCTAAACATGTATCTGTTGTATTCTTCAAATAAATCACATGGAGATATTCCTAATGGGTAATGAAATTATATATTAGAGGATAATGCTTTGGGATTAGAATGTTAGAAAGTAATATTTTTTCAGTCTTTCTACTTACTAAAAATCAGAGATTGAGTTTGTTTTCCCAGTCCCAGTGATGCAGAAGACTACAGTTGGATGGAAGTGATACCACCTGCTGACATGTGCATTTGAATTTATTCCTTAAAGAAGCCATGGAAAAAAAAGTAGGGGAATTCTGGTATTTTCCACTGCTCTACTCCAAATCCATGATATGGCCAGGAAACATACCTGAGCCTGGTCGTTGGGAAAAGCTCTCTGTGTCCTCAGTTCAGATAGAAATTCTAAGCTAGCTGTATCTACATGATTTCATTATCTCAGGCCTTTGGGGAGAAAGGAAACAACATGAGCATTTGAAGTGAACAGACCAGCAGCAGAGCAGAAGTGTGGAGGTGTACGAGGAGTATACAGAAACACACGTGGTTTTCTGTAACACACATGAACTGATTTCACAGTTTATTTATAATGTAAGCGTAGGCTAAATTTATACAGCACTTTAAATAAACTTCACAATAAGATAAACTTGCCAGTTCATTCTCAAAGATGAACTTACCAGTTCTGACTTGAGGTAAGAGTTCCTGTTAGTGACAAATGTTACTAGCTTAGTGGCAAGAAATAGAATTTCAACTCAGGAAAATAAAAATATGTGAAATGTTTTTCAAATCCTTCCACAAAAGAACCCTCCTAACCCATCACTGTTGTGCTACATAAAGAGTAAATTAATATAAGTGACGATATCCACTTTCTTACTTAGATTCCAGCAAACCAGATATGGATGTTCCAATCCTTGTTCCAATGTTAGAGGCAAAGTTCACACAGTGGTTTGGAAATATTTAAAAATAAAAGCCACATAATGAGCAACATTATTACTACTATTATGTCTTGTGTGAGATGCTTGAGGTCTTTTTTTTCATTCCATTGTTTATTAAAAACCTCAATTACACATATATATAGCACTGAAAAGATACCAAACAATGTGTTTATTATCTGTTATTTTTATCAATGAAAAAATACAGATACCACCTATTTGGGAAAATAATTAGTTGTCTTAAAGAACAGTATACTCATATTTAGAAAAGCCAATAAAACCACAAAACTTCTGAATAATTTTTCTTTTAAATACAATCAGAATTAAGCTTTTGTATTATAGACAAAAGTACCTTTATTACCTGACCTTCTAAGTGGCAAGCTTTGGACATCGCACCGTAATTACAATTCTGGGACACAAGTGGTATGCAATATTGCCAACTTTCTGCTACTCACAGTGTTACTGCTTAATAATAAAGACATCTTTCACAGTAAAGGTAATTTCAAAAAGCTTACAACTAATAATTTTAAAAATGTTATTCAATAAGTGCACAAAAAATGTATATCATGGCCTATGCCAAGGAAAGAAACTGCTGAACTGAAACACCCCCCCCCCCAAACCAGCCAAGAATGTTTAACAGTCAATACTTACAGTCAAACTCATATCAATGTATGTCAATGTAGATAGACCACTTGAATGTGAGTAAATTCACATGTTCTTTGACTGAGAATGGAGGTTTCACTGAGATGACAATGTTTTACTTCCAGCAGTATTTTCCAATGTTTCTCCTAAATAGTCCTACTGTGGGTTAGGATACTTTGTTCTGAAGTGTGTTCATGGAGAAATCAGGGTAAAAACCTCTATGTATAAAATTCTAGGTTTTAAAAAAATTATTTATAGACATCATTAGTATTGCAAATGACATTTCTCTGCACCTACATATAGACAGCAGCTGAAATTATTCACCTTTTTAAGTGCAGAAGCTAAATGAATAAGTCCACTCAATTTAGCATATAGCTAAAATGCTTCAAGTTGACCCCAGTTTAACCAAGCAGTTTAGTACATGCTAAAATCAATATCCAGCAAAGCATTTTAATGCACTCTAATCACCAAAGAAATAGAGAAATTTGACCGTAACTTCTAAACTTGTGTTTGAACACTGCCCTTGAAAAGATATTTAGATGCCAAAATATTAATATAATCATCTCTCCAGATTTTAAAAAATTACTATCTTGGAAAATTAATTCCAAATTAAATTCTGGAAGTAATTTGCACCGGAATCATAATGAAATTAATTACTAGACACCTTGCCCTTTACAAAGTTAAGCCAAAGGATCAAAATATAGACCCTTGTCCTTTATTTTTGGTAAATCATTATTCTCCTTGTAAAAATCTGAGTATTTTGTGTAAATAACAGTAATCTGTCTACAACAGATTACAGTTGTAATGCCATGAGTCTAAGTTCCTGAGGAAGACTATTGTTTGGCTGTACCTGATGAGATTCTTTATAAAGTTTTTATAGAAGAGAGTGGTGGAGCTCCGATTTTTAGTTCCACAAACCCAGCAAGCTGAACATTAAGACCTTCCCAGGTGAAAATTTAAGCAAAGAGGGGGTTTAATGAATTAGTAAATGACAGCTTACTGTTCTATGGCTTAATTACATTCTGCCAGTAGAATATAAACCTCTCATAATTCAGGAAGGTTTTCCTTTGTTATAACACCTGTAATTAAACACAAAGTGTTCCTCAGATCTTGCCATGTCCAAAAAGATTCATTCTTCAAAATTCTCAGGTAAAAAAAAGCAGCACTATATATAATGTGTGGACATAGTAGGAATCTAGAAGTAATTTTACGGAACAGCTTGTCAAAATGCCTTCTAAGGGGCAAACTGCTCTAAAAATTGTCAAAAGTAATCACTGTCATAGGGAAATATATTGAAAAATATACCATCATTTTCATAAATTAAGAAAGGGAGGGTGAGAGGAAATAAGAAAATTCAATTCACAATTAAAAATTAGTAACTGCAAGAGGAATCCTACAGCAGTTGTTACAGGAAGATGATTAATCCTTACAGAAGCTAAATTTTACAGAAAGTGAATTTCCTGCCTGCTTCCATCATATCTAGGTCTTAATTATTTTCCTTTTCTGAATACTTAGATACATCAATTAGTATAAAGGTTAAAATTTGTCCCAACCACACAGCTAAAAGAAATACATGTTAATAGCATCTTGAATAGAAATATATCAAGAAGAAAACAATCTAGAAACATCTTAAAAAATTAGAAATATTCAAAAGTGAAAAAGAGTAAAATGGTTCAAGAGAGAATTGTGACAAGGTTTCAAATAATAGACTATATGAATGCAGAAACTTGAAGGAAGAAGAGAAAGAGTCATCCATTAAGCGTATTAGGAATGAAAATAACAGTGTTAACCAAGAAAAAAGTTTGCTGGAAAATAAATTGAAAGGTGTAGGAGTTAAAAAAAAACCAAAAAAACAAACAAAAACCAAAAAGCAAACGAAACCAGGAAAAAAACCCCCAACAAATAAACGCAAAAAACGCCCTAAGCACCTTAAGAAAAACTCAAAGCTCACAACATTAAAAACAGAAAAAGGAAAATGCAGAATACTTAGTAGAGCAAATAACTGTCTAACAGGAAAAAGAAACCAAATTGTTCTCAGATAAACCTGAGAACAATTTGTTATTCTGCTTCCTATTTTCTACAAAAGTTTACTTTAAACTTGCATATCTTCTCAAAAGCCCAGCTAACACTCTGTTTGATGTAAGTGAAACAAATCTTCATTATTCCCTATAAAAATACTACAATACACCTGCCAGGTGTTGTGCACAGTGGTTTTCAGAGATCAGTTCTGGGCAATGCTGATGAGCAAAGAAATACCTAAAAGTTTTTGGCATTTCTGTTTTTCAAAATCCACCTAATAATGCAATCAGATTCCAACAGAGGCTCAGAAGTCCATGATATCAACAAGAACACAAGTTGAAAAAGGCACCAACAAAATCAGAATTCATTTTTTGTACCTCTTGTTGTTGTTGCCCCTCTGTTTGCTTTGCTTTTGAAGGAAAAAAAAAAAAAAAAAAGTTTCAATTATGGCTTAGGAGTGTTTACTTCACAGCAGGATGTCTCTGTCACAGAAATTGTGCATGAAAAAGACAGAAGGGAGGTTTGAGTAAATGATGTTTTATACCCATTATGCCCAGCAAGAACCACTGGATTGGAACATCAGGAAACATCAGGAGGTTATTTTACCTTGAATTGCACAGGCCATGGATTACCAGGGTAATCTACATTACTTGAAATGAATCCATCAAACTTTAGTGTATTGAATGGGAATTAGATACCTGTCAGTGGTTCTTTTAAAAATCTCAGTCTGAAAATAAAATAACATTTAACTATTATAAAGTTAAGTACCCCAATAAGTGCCCATAATTAAAGCTGCTTAAAATAATAGTAACATCAATTTTGAAACTTGGTTTGCATTTTAATATCACTTGCATATTTTGTTTTCAATTCTAGTACCTCTTGTTCTTTTTTTATCCTTCTTATTTCCTTCATACATTTAGCCTCTAAAGCCCAAAAAATAACAGATAAAATCTACTGACTTTGGCCAAGACACTTTTACAGATGGCCACATTCTACTAGGAACTGAATATGCATGTAATAAATGTCTATTTCTATATTAAGTAGCTTAACATTCAACATGTACTGAAATTCTACTTGCACTAGAATGTTCAGAAATCAATTCAGACTACATGCTTAGAACAATTAAAGTACCAAACATATTGCATTTTTCTTTTAAAGTGGTACATGCTCTTGGCTTGCACTTTATTTCCTACATCTGGGAAGATATATGTCCATTGGCCATCAATTCCTATGAAATTTTCTCTGATGCAGTGCTTTAAAATAATGGTCACCTACTATGATTTGTGTTTAGTATTATGTCTGTTTTATGCTTCTAGTTGCACTCAGTGGTTACATGGAATGTTTCTGTTTGGATTAGTACATCTTTGAAAATCAGCATGAGTGGAATTATCAGGAATTATAAGATTTTTCTGTAGATATTAACTCTACAAAAGAAACCATATGCTATAAACCCTTGATGATTCATTGCAACTATTCTGGAAGCTAGAAACTGCATGCACAGAACAGTTTACACCATTGGGGTCTCCCATTTAGCCAGGGTCTGCAATGTTTCCTAAATCTGTCTTTTTTTCAAGTTATTTTCATCTTTTGGGACCACCTTGTACTATTTGTAGTACCATCCCTTAAGACTGAGTCAATTAAGTAACATTAGCCCCCCAAATCAGGCTAAAATGAGAATCTGATTAATGTCTTTCTAAAATTTTTTTTTAATTTTGTAATATTCATCTAGATTTCTATAGTACTGGAATAATAGTGCCTATTAGAAAGCATGAATTAGAAGTCACTGAAGTTATTAGTAGGCAGCTAATTAACACATCAACATTAAAGCTGATTTATTCTGTGAGGACGTTTCCATTTTGACAGCTTCATAGGTCTCAAAATGGAAACATCCCTACAGAATGAATCAGATTGTTCCCTTGCTGTGGCAATGGAGTTGTGTAGATGAAAACAGGTTATCATTCAGCTAGTTAGCTAAAGTGCTTTATAGCAGTATGGACATAACAGAGAACTCATTAAGAGCTGTTTAACTTGCTAGTCCACACTATATATTCTCCTAATCTTGCTGCTAGCAGGATTTTAAATTGCCCAGGTTTGTCTCCCACCAGCTATGTTGTAACGTCTGTGTAGGCATACCTTACCTGAAGAAATGTTTTTTTTTTTCTTCTATAATGAATTCAAATATCTTTTGAAGAAAACATGTACAGTAAATAAATTAATAACAGGTATTTTGGGTTTGTGATCCTCATCCCACTTCCTACAAATGTAAGTTTTGAAAAAGGAATATTTTCCAACATAAGTTCGAAACTCAAGGCATAGCTGTACAGCAGAAATGATGAACTAATCTTCTAATAACAGAAGAGTTACACTGTCGGGTGATTGATGAGATGGGGCTCATTGCATGGATGCAAAAAGCCAATTTATGGATTCTACAAATCAGTTTTATATATTTTTTCAGCTATAGCTAAAATTAGCAACAGTCACACAATTGATGTTTCTACGTAACATGACTTAATCAGAGCCCTATACAGAGCTCTTGCAGAATCCTGCACAAACCTGCACAGGCATGTACAATCTTGCATGATTTATCTTAAACAAAGCATACCAAGCACACATTTGCTTCCTCCTTCAAGATTTCGTTTTCTGTTGCCATGGCTTGTGGCCTACCACAGTTGGCATGTCTGAGTCAGTGACCAGCTGGGCAGTTCTCTCAGTCTTGCTTTATATCTGTATTCCCATATGACATGAGCAGATAGAACAGATAGAAATTTGGTTATTTAGACTCTTAGTCATAAGCATTTCATTCATCCAAGCACCAGGAATCACAGTGATTCTGTCATTACAAATTCCCCAGTTTGGGACAACAAAGTAAAATATTGGCCTGGTCTTTATGTTCATGTTCAGCCTTGTCATACTCTTGAAAGAGTGTCTGAATATCAATGAATTCTGTGGAGTCCTTAATGACATCTCTGGGTAGTGCTCTTGCTAGTCCCTCACTAAGCAAAGAGAAGCTGCTTACAGGACATTTTTCAATGATGTGCTGCCTGAGATGCTTTCAAATGATGTCATTAAAGGAATTTTGTGTTTGTATATTGTTTTCAGGGCAGAGGAAAATTATTTGATTATTGTATTATTTGACTATTAGTTTATTTGAAAGAAAGAGTACTATTGACTACTATGGTTCTAAACTTTAGCCTCAGAAGATTTTACAACAGATGATTTATCATGCTGGAGTGTGGTGGATTGAGAAGGTGGCAATGGAGCAACAGCATCTCACTAAATGACACAAGCCTTTTATTTAATATAAAAATATTTCCATGAAAGACTGAAAGAGACTGGAATTTTGGAGAAAATTTCCCTGTCCAAGGGACACAATCAAACAATTTTTTTTTTTTTTTTGCTACAAAATGACATCTTCAAAAGGCCCTCAGCAATCAGGGCTAAAATAAACTTAGGCAGATGTTTCACTACCTGCTCAGTCCATGAAGAATAACACAAAACCTGAAACTACATTCAGTTTACTGTACAGTGTGTGTAAAGACTTTGGGCTCTTTGCAGAACAACCTCAGAAACACTAAAGAAAGAAGCCAGATAGTAAACAGGAAATTTTCTTAGACTTAGGTGCCTAAATCAAGATTGCACAGACATATTTTTTTTTCAATTTAAGATTTCAAGTAATGGAACATAGCTTGAATTTTTTTTTTTTATGTGTTCCAAAATATGGCTGCTCAAAGAACCATTCTCTCAATGTTCATGGCACCTACATTTTACATGAGAATTCAGAGGTTTTGAACATTCTCAGGAAGCTGGAAATACAAGATCTAGCCTGTTTTCAGCCTAAGAAGGTTCAAAGCAATATTTCCTATTTTCGAGTTTAGTTTCTGCTAAGACAGTGAGAATCACAGAACTAATTTTCCCAATGGCTTCTATTTTTTCATGGTTTGATGTGAAATTTATAAACTGTAATGGAAACAGTCATTTGTCCCACTTTTTATTATTATGTGCCTTTTAAAAATAAAGCCACTGTGACTTCATGTGGTGTGGTTTGTAAATTTTAAAGGAAGTTTCTTATTTTTGTTTATTTTACTTGTGCAGCCTTAGTAGCTTTGTCTAGAAAATGCAAACAGCCAAGGCTCAAAAACTCATCTGTGTCTGTCAAACCCATACCTGTAAAGTCCTTTCCTTTATAAAAAATCAGCAGAGAAAGAAGTCAGTCTAAAGGCTACAAATGAACAAGTTTATTAGATTGTATACGCGCAACAACAGATAAGAAATCTCTGTTGTGAGATAAGGTGATTGGAAATGAAAAACAAAAATGAATCAAGGTAGTAATGGAAAATTTTCATTAAAATAGAGCATAAAGATTCAGGGTTTCTATTAAAAAAAACAAAACCAAAACCAAAACCAAACAAAAAAAAAAAAAAAAAAAACCAGTCTGCATTTTATTTCTAAGTTGTACTCTGAAATTTAAAGAAACATTGTAATGAATTTCACTATTCATTTTATAGCTACCTGTTTAAAAATTAGAAAGATTATGTTGTAAACTATCAAGATATTTTCAAAAAAAGAAGATAAAGAAAATATGGTGAAAGATTTTTCTTCTTACCATGAACAATTTTGTGGAAAAATATTTCCTACCTGTCATGTTTCTTTTAGTTATTTATTTAGAATGGTTTAGGAAAATTAATTTGAAATACACTTCCATTTATGAAATGTAGTTTTCTACTAAACTTACTAATTATTTTGAGTGCTAGTACACCATATTCACTTATTAATTTTATACTGGATAATAAAATGTTATATTACAGTGCCAGCAAAACAGATGAATTTGGTAGTTCATGAGAAAATAGAATATATTTTAAGGGTCCTAAATTTCTCTGCTGAAATTCTAGGTAAAAAGCTTATTAAAAACTTCCTAATTTGATGTAAAAGAAGAGTAAAATTAAAGTCATTAGTTCTAAACTCTTACTTGGGTATTATTTTAAAATAAACCCCAGAAAGATGGATTTATATTCACCAAAAATGCAAGTAATTCTGTGTTTAAATTTCAGCCATATAATTCTGCAATCATTAAACTACAGCAGAACTAATCATGAGCTGAAAATGATGCAAGAGATTAAGCACCTCAGTGAATCTGGTTTAGGAAGGAGACTTGTCTCTTTTAGAATTACAGTCTCCTTTAAAGCTTCAAATCAATTTTCTACAGTTTATTTTAGAGTAACTGTTCAGGTAAAGCTTTTTTTTTTTTTCTCTTCAGAGATGAACCAAATATTTTTATGAATTCATTATTTTAATGACTTCTTTTTAACATTCAGCTCTAACTTTTTTTTTTTTTTTTCATTTTCACACATTTTAATTTGAAATACCATTGAAATGCTGAACCATGTTTATGTGCACAAAAAATTCTTATTAGTCTTGCTGGTTAAGTTGATTTCTATCTAATTTTGTGGTATTTTTGTTAGTTCAGAAAGTCCATCCCTTAAATGTAGTTTGACTATGCAACTGAAGAGACATGAGCCAAAACGAACATAACACCTGAACAAATTCCTGCAGATCATGGCACTGAATCAGTGAATCTAATGAGGCTTCAAAGTAAATTAGTAAACACTTTCATTGTACAAGACACCCCTATAAGTATTGAGGCAACAACTCATTAGAACCACATACAAAATTGAGTTCAAATCTTATTAACTCCTTGGCAGATGCCACATCTAATGTCTGTACTCCTGCCAAAACACGCACAGAAAACAAGTTGGGTTTGGACCATAAAAGCATAAAATACTACATTTAATCCATTATTATTACAATTAATAGAAAAATTAAATGGATCAATATGCACAGTAATGACACTGAAAATATTTTTTGAAATGTTAGTGGTGACATCCATTTGACAGAAGCATAGATTTTGGGAAAAATAAAGGTAAGTGTTCTTCCAAGAAAACTGATATTAAAATATCTACATTCCATACTCTTTAAAAGAAATTACAGAATATCTAGAAGAATGGGCAGGAAATAGCAATTTGTTTTATCAAATATGATTAGAGGTAAATTTTTTGTTTTCCATGACAAGGATTCTACAAGTAATAATATTCCTAAACTAGCACTTGGTGAACATAGTTTTTTATCTTGTACTAGTGAAAATTCTCAGTTTGATCTGCTTTACTACCAGTAATGCCTGTAAAGTTTCTTTATCTTGAAAATTAGAAATGCCAAGGCAGTATTGTTCTACAGTCAGTTGTAGAACAAACCCAGCAGTAAAACTAATCTCAAATGTGGGTTAAATTTATCTAACAATATGCCTAAAGCATTGAATTTCAGTTTAAGAAATTATATATGTGTGTGTATAAGAAGATAATGGGAAATTCCATAGATCTTTCTTTGGATTCAGGGTTTATGTATTTTTTAATCTATTTATTTATTTACCTTAAACCAGAAACTTAAAATACTAAGAAAATCTCATAGTTGTGTATTTAACTAGATAAAAGATTTGGTGCTATTGTTTGGATAGAAAGTGCTCAGTTTCACATAGCTAAGCAGTTGTGTAATTTTCTTCTACTGTAAAGATATTGGTATTTTATGGAAAATTGTGTACACTGTAAAAAAAAAACTGCTGAAGTTAATCCCTGCCCCAAATGAAAAACACTCTGTGGTACCACCTGCAGTGAAAATAGGAAATATTCAAAGGAAAAACTGATTTCTCCTCTGTCACCAAAACATGACATGACATATTACAGAGCAAATACTTCAAAAGAGTTCAATTCAAAAGTTTCAGGGATCCCTCTGCTGATTGCACTGGGTTTTGGATTGGGCTCCCAGTGTGCTCATCCTGGTGAGGATGTTCTACTGTGGACTGTATATCACACTATCAGGTTTACTCATGCAATTTCGAGTTACTCAGTGGCAGTGCAGGTGAAAGCACTTCAGAACAGAAATAGAAAGCAATCCTGTAATTGATTGAATATGTTATATGGGTGACAGGCCCAAGCCACCATGATTTTTTTTTGTGACTTTGTATTTTCACCAGTTTTCACATTGATATTTACACTGGAGGGTTTTTTGAAATATATATATAAAATATATATAGTATCTAAAAATTGTATATATTTATATAATGAAAAATATATTAAATACTGCATGCTACTTATATTCAATATATATATATATATAAATGTGATGAAATTGTTGACATTTTAATGTAGCAGATTTTTTAAATTACACATTTATTCTGCTTTAGTTATGGTTTGTATGCACTGCTACAGTGCCTTAGGCTTTGCAAAGTGGAGGTTCTTTTTATGCAAAATCAGCATAATAACTTTTATTAAACTGATGTAAGTACCAGTTGAATTAATTTTGTGTTTGCGGGGAAAAAAACAACAAAGGTGTTATATTAATAACTTTGGAATAGTATTGTAAATCCATAACACCCTCATTAACAACGTGATAAAGAACAGACTAGATGACTGGACAATGAAGTGGAACAAAATCTAGCTCAACTGACAAACTCGATGGTTGTGAGCAGTGGCACAAAGTCCAGCTGGGGGCTGGTCACTAGTGATGTATTTCAGGGGTTGATACTGGGGCAAATACTGCTTACATCTTCATTAGCAACCAGGACACTAGGATAGTGAGAATCAGAAAATCTGCAGAAAACACAAAAATGAGAGGAGTGATTGGTAGTGCCACATGGTTATGCTGTTACCCAGAAGGACATGGTCAGGCTGAAGAAATGAGCAGATGGGACCCTTATCAAGTTCAACAAAGTAAAAAACAAAGTCCAACACCATGGATGAATAAACCTATGGCTGGAAAGCAGCTCTTAAAAGGGCTTGGGGTCACCTTGGACCACTTAATAGAAATACATAAAAGAAGGCCAACAGCATCCTGAGCTTCATTAAGAAGATGAGTGTCACAAGGAGGTGGAGGGAGGTGGTCCTTGCTGTCTACCCAGCACTGATCAGACCAGCAGCTATCTCAGGTCTGGCTACCAGCCAATATCAACCCACAAAAAACACAAAAATTACATCTTGAATAAAACTGTGCAGATAGGTAGGTTTGACTGGGGTAGAGTTAATTTTCTTCACAGTGGCTGGTATGACACTGCATCTTGGATTTGTGTTGAGCACTGGGTTTATAATACAGTGATGTTTTTGTTATTGCTGACCAGGGTTCACATAGAGCCCAGACATTTTCTGTTTTCACACTGACAGGCTGGTGAGGAGACTAGGAGTGTTTGAGAGACTGGAAGGAGATACAACCTTGGGAGGTGACCCAAACTGGCCAAAGGGATATTTCAGACCATATGGCACCATGCCCTGTGAATAAAGTGAGGGAAAGAATGAGGGAGATGAGGACATTTGGAGTGATGGCATTTGTATTCCCAAGTTGCTGTTTCATGTAGGGTTTGCTCTCCTGGAGATGCCTGAGCAGCCCATGGGGAGAAATTAATTGTTCTGCTTTGTATGCATGCACAGCTTTTCCTTTCGTAATAAACTGTTCAACAAGCATCAATTGAGGCAAGAAAAGAGTGAATCTTGTTATTACACTTTCATCCCTTAACAAGGCATATCAGCAACTTGTGTTGTGAAAATTAAGAAATACCAGCCCAAAATTCTTTAGCACAACTTTGCTTGAAAAGGTCGCCTTTATTCACCAAAGAATTTTTCAGCAAAGAGCACATATATGAAAGTCAATCTACAGTTTAACCTCAGAAGTGGAATGATGTCCTAGTCTAATCTGCCAGCAGAGGCAGATAACAGAAGGATAACAGAGTTTACCCTAAAGCATCTGAAGAGCATGTCTAGTTTGGGGATACTTCCCACCAGCAGAAATTGTGGACTTAAAATATGGGTAGATGAGGAAAAACAAAATAGCCTGAAGTCTTTCAAATACTTCAATAAGACTTATGTCCTAGATGAGTCTTCTCATCTCACTAAAGAAAAAGAGGATTCATTTACACTTCTTGCTTTTAGTAAAGGAAATCTGAAAGAGGCTATAATATAAAAATAGCGGGCAAATACCTAGTGAGTGCTTTAAAATGGAGGTAGGAGACATATAATACACACCTACATACTTCTTGAAAAGTTGGGAGCACATTAATTTTTTGAAAGAAGTTTAAAAAAAGCAGTTTAGAAATATAAAGATATAAAATACAATTCAATAAAAAAATATTGTTTGAAGTTTAAAAAGGTTATTATGGGTTTTTTCTGTCCTCTAGGTCCAGATTTTATCATTTCCTAGTTCCTGAGAAGTCATGCAAAACCTTTTCTTGCTTTCAAAGCTCACTTCCTCTATTATGAAGCATTCTATTGGCTCAAATATGTGAGATTGAACACAGGACAATTGTTTTTAGCAACTGTAACTTATCCATTGACCATCTTTATCTAGCAGTGATTACTGTGAACTGTTGATTGAATTTCTTTTATAGCAAGTGAAAAGATTTTCTGTTGTGAAATCTTTTTACAAACATAAAAACAGACTAGCAAAGACTATTAGGGATTTTTTTTAGCAGTTTTGGGGGGAATTTGTGTCTTTTTTCTTCTTAAATGTGCTTATATGGTTATTTAGAAAGACAGAATTTGATGGTTTCCATAGTAACATTTTGGGACAGCCAGCCAAGCAGGAAGTTCACCCACCTGTGCTTTTAACACAATTTCACCTTCCAAACCAATGACACAGAATATATACAGACACAGACGTGTGAAATGAAGATAAATATGTTTGAAAAGGAAAAAAACAAAACCTTGCAAATAAACGAAGCCAAAACCAAAGCAATAAAACCCAAACTCAAGCAACAGAGCTGGATACAGATGAGAGGTATCCTGTTGGGGAAACAATTTCAAGTAAGCTGAATTATTTTCTGAGTGATACATATTCACCCATCATTTAATGGTTGAAAATTGAAAGTATTTTCTTTCTATTTCATTATTATTGGTAACATAGACACATCTTCAGAGAAAGAACAGATGCAAAGAGAGTGTTGATTTTAATCAGCATTTAAGTGCTTGCTTTTGGTTATAACTTCATGTCAACACTGGGCAGAAGCTAGCTAGAGCTTCTGTACTTGTATTGGCTTTTTCAAAGTCTCACTTTCAAATGTCTGCTTGTAACAGAAAGTAGAGGCTAATATTTAACTCAGATTTCTTTCCCTACTCTAGCTGCCAGACATCAAACAGAACCTTTAATGCTGATATCAGACTTGTTTCTGAGATTTCCGAATTGATTGCAGACCTCCAAAACAGTTTTTTGGACTGATTACCTCTGCAGAAACAAAAGCATCTCCAGTTTTACAGTTTTTCATTTGCAATGTTTTCAATGATAAGCAAGCCTAAAAATAAGAAATAAAAACAGTGAATCAATTTTGATGAAAAGGGAGGTTACACCATTGTTTATTAAATATAAAACAAATGGCAAAATAAAGTCAGACTATAATTAGGTATTTTCATGGACACTTGTATAGTGCCCAGCTATAAAGTGGTTTTGTATTAGATTTTACTTTCGTTGTTACCTTTAGTAATTCATTCTAGTATCTTGTATTCTAGTAACTTGTTAGCATATAATAGTAAGTTAATTGAATAATATCTTCATCAATAACCTTTTCAAACCCAGGGAAGAAAATACCGAGACTAGAAAGGAAAGGCTGAAATGGAAGGCAATATGGTAAAAAAGAAATTTGAGATATGGGAAAAAACCCATATATATTTGCAAATACATTTGGAAAATTGCAGCATACATCAAATTTCCAGAAATAAAAAAATAAACAAAAGGGCAACTGTCTGCTTTGGAAAGTACATTGCTGTTCATATGGTCTTTCTCTATAAAAGATTTTAAAGTTGCACAGTATTTTGTACTGTTCCTCATTGAGAAAAAAGGCAAAATGTTTTAAAATCTTGTGGAATTTCTAACGTGAGTGCTGCATTGCTCATCAAAACATTGTTTTCATTGTTTTTGATTTCACAACAGTAAGATTTCATTCAATTCTTCAGTTCTGTAGGCCATACACCTTCTGAACTGTGGATTTCTATTGTTAGAGTGGACTTCTCTGTAGGATAAATAAGGACAATTTGTGATACTTACTTTCTTCTTGGCACAAAAAAAAAAAAAAAAAAAAAAAAAAAAAAAAAAAAAAAAAAACACCCAAAAAAACACAAAAAAAAAAAAAAAAAAAAAAAAACACAAAAAAACAAAAAAAAAAAAAGAAAACCCAACAAAGAAAACCCTGATATGTTCAAAATAACAGAATTTATTTATTTATTTGTCACTGGTATCAGTTTTTTAGCTCATACACATACACAGTGCACCAAATCTAAATCTGCCCAGACCTCACTGCTTCAGAGAACATAATTTTGAAGAGCTACACTCACACTTAAATTGCATCTTAGCACATTACTGTAGAAATGAAGAGTGCTCAATCACCTCCATAAACTCATACTCCAACTGTAGAGTGAACACCTCTCTCAGCACTTTTCTAAACATAGTTTCACTTGGATCAACAAAATCAAAAGCATATTGTGACTAAGAATAATTTATTTCTATCTCAGATATGATTATCCTTGTAAGAAAAACAAAATTAAAAGAAAAAAAGAAAAGGGAAAAAAGAGGCAAAAAACCAAAGAGAGTGAAAATCTCTATGCAAGGAAGCTTTCTGTCAGGCCACAGCATTTTTATGAGCTATTGACTGTCCACTGATTTTTCAGGTGAAAGTTGTTAAGCCTGAGTGCCTTGGGCCAACTAAATTTCAACAAATTCTCTAAAAAATGTTCATACTTCTATTTAGAGGTAATGGGTCAAACATGACTTACTTATTTTCTTCATGAATATGAGCATTATGCCTATGCATTGAATTAGAGGACACATTTTTCCCTATCAGAAAATTTTCTAAAGTACCATGGACAGAGACAGTATTTGCCAGTATTTAAATTTTCAGTGCTCAATAAATAATTATATTAAAAATTCTTATAACTTTAAAAATATTTTATCTTTTAATTTATATTTTATCTAAACACTGTACTTGTAGGCAGCACTATGTACTGTATCATTACCATATAATAGGCAGTATATTCTCTCTCTGTGCATAAATAGATAAGGACGGAGACATATTCAGCAACACAAAACCCCACATGATTAACTGTCAAGATTCATTACCTACTGCTGATAAAGTCCAGCCTTCAAGAGAGGTTTCACTTCTCCTTTTCTGCACATTTTTAAACAAGCAAACAGGTCTTCACAACTGACAGTGGTCAAAAAAGCAAAACCACAATAAGCTTTCAGTGCAGGAAGAATGTGCATGGTCAGAACATAAAATAAAAATGAGTTATCTTTTTCAGAAAATTCCTAATTTTTTTTTTTTTTTTTTTTTTTTTTTTTTTTTTTTTTTTTTTTTTTTTTTTTTTTTTTGCTAACAGTTTGCATGAGCTACCAGAATAAGTCTTTTGTTCATCATCTGTGATAAGCACTTGTGCACCAGGCCTTTGGATGTATTTACATGATTTCTAAGCAATTCTAAAATATTTTGAAATTATAAATTTCTGATTTCTTTCTGGAAGTATTAGAAATTATGTTGATGAAGGAGTTCCAAATGTTCTTAAACATTGCTAAACCCAAGTGCAGAGAAAATATGACCTAACTAGAAAAGCTTATTGAATCTCAGAGAGTGTAACTGTAAAGCTCCCATGAGTTGAGACATGGAGACAATGCATAAGATTGTTGTTGTTCAGTCTAATTTTAGGCAGAATCACTTTGCTTATCTCAGGAGATAAAAGCCTGAACATAATCTTTCTATAAGAAAATCTTTGCCATCGCATGAACTACCTGTCTCACTCATCCTTTTCCCTTATTTGAAATTTAAAATAATTTTACATTTTTTCTGAGTTCCTTTTTTGATCTGCTCACTTATAATCACAACTTCTATAGTCCTTTTTAGATAAAGTGACTTCCGTACCTTTTAACTCTTGATTTCAAATTACTTCTTACTTGCACTGATTTGGCAAAAGTTGGTCTCAGGATTTATGTTCCAAAAGAGGGAGCAAATAGCCTGTTCTGAGTTTTACTGGAACAGAGCTAATTTTCTTCACAGTATGGGGCTATATTTTGGACTTGTGCTGAAAACAGTCTTGGTAAGACATAGATGTTTTAACTGGGGCAGTGATTGTGTAGGGTGGAGCCTCTTCTGCTTCTCAAACCATCCCACCGGCAAGTAGGCTAGGGAGGCACAGAAAGTTGTGAGGAGATGCAGCTGGGACAGCTGACTCCAGTGACCAAAGGGACATCCCACACTGCGTGGAATCATGCTCAGTAAAGAAAAAAGGGGAAAGAACAAGGAAGGGGGCGGGGTGGGAAGGATGTTCAAAGTTATTCCATTTGTCTTCCAAAGTAATCATGATGCATGATGGAGCCTGACTTTCCTGGAGATGGCTGCACACCTGCCTGCCCATAGGAAGTGGTGAATGAATTCCTTGTTTGCTTTGCTTTCACTATTAAATTGATTGCATCTCAGCCTATGTGTTCTTATACTTTTACTCTTTCTATTCTTTCCTGTGTCCCACCAAAGGAGTGTGAACAAGCAGTTGTGTGGTACTTAATTAGGGATTAAACCATTGCAAGAACATTCAACAAGATTCTCAAGCACATAAAGGATGCATATGTGAAGTACTGAAAAATTCCTCAGAATTTCTACTCTGACGGGCTGATACTATAGCAAGAACATTGCAGTAAAATTCATCCCCCTCCAAAATAAACTCCAACTCCCAAACAGAAGGTACTATTGGAAAACATTATTCTAAAATGAAAAATATAACCTTGGAACATTTAAAGCCCCATTACAGAGAGCAACATGCACTAAGAAGGTCTTTACTACACCTAATATATTTGCAAGCACAGCTTCTAAGCTGAGTGTCTGGCATAAATTTTAATAAGTAACTTGTTGCTGTGAGTAACTGTGCTTTTAGAGCATTTTCTTTATATTCATGAAGAGAATTCCTTGGTACTCTGGGCTTAGTACACTTCAAATTGTTTGCTAGCACTAATATAGTTATGAGAGCAAATATGTTTCTTTTACAAATCTATATTGATATCTTTATTTTTGCTTGTCCATTCTCTAGGACTGTCCTTGAGAATTTCATAGAAGAATAAGATTATTGGTAGAAAATTAGTCTTTCTTTGCATTAACTGAAATATGTAGCTGAACATGACTTTACTACAATAAATCTCATCTGTTTGCTGAAGTGATCATAATTTTATCCTGTTTTCAGTGGAAGGGAAGCCTGCCTTTTAAAATAAATAGTGTTATGAAATTTCCAAAATCACCTTGATTTATATGAGACAACGCATGTGCTTAAGTGAATTAGGCATCATCTATACATGGCATCTTCCAGACACCTATTGAGGTGGGAGCAACTTCACCTGAATTTGTATCAAGCCCCTGGTTAGCGAGGTGTTCTTTTGACCAAGAAAATTTTATATTTCCACTAAGTTTATAAAGAAAAGATGTTTCCCAGGAAGCATGAAAACAAAAAAAAAAAAACAACTCTGTTCTTCTCACATCTTGGACAATTATGTTTTTATTTCTGTAGTTAATGGCAGTTAGCAAACTGATGTTGTTTTCAGGACAGTTTTAGAATTTTAAATTTTGCTGGTTTACATACACATTTTTTCATTTGTGTTTTCATCCATCTCTTTCTTCAGTGGAAGGAAACATTCATGTCATTACTGGACCCTTCTCAACTTTCACTTATGTTTGTGGTCCTGTCCTGGACTTTAAAGAATGTAGTTAGAACATACTTGGAGACATGGGCTTTTAAAAGTTTCTGTTATTTCCTAGGAAAATTCTCTAATAACTATGCTATTTTATAAAAGTTAAGAATCACACTTCTCTAACAGTGCCTAAAAATTAAGAGAGACTTAAAACATTTTTATGAGGAAATCAATTATGTCAGTTTATGTTAGAAGTTATTTATTAGCACCTAATACAGGCTGATCCACAAAACAGAGAAAAAAAATTAATAGAATTGTATTTTTGTATCTCAGTGCTGTATAAAACTGATGTGAACATCAAACATTTTAGTATTGTTCAGGCTGTGGCTGTTCTGAGCATGTTTCTGAAGCAGTATCAGATGCTCTCATAAAAAGAACTCAACTATGATAAACAAGATAGTATAAAATTGTACTGAAATAAAGAGTTTGTGGGGTCAGAGTTTGAATATCAAGTACTTGAATAATTTCTCAATCTCACTTTAAGCACTAAAAATCATTACAAATTGCAGAAACTACCTTGGTCCAACCATGGTTCATAATTTAGTTACTTAAATTCTTCCTGTCTTTTGAAGGTCCTTAAATTGGACTTTTTAGTTACAGTTGCACTTCTGGTCTTCTAATTGGGGCATATTGTCTGAAACAAGGAATGAAGATCTACTTTAATTATATTTAAAGGATTATAAAAATTCAGTTTCTTTTTCCATAGTAAATGCACTGAGAACCTAATTAAAATGAAAATAATCTGTTTTCAGGATAAAATAGAGAATGTCTTGTGAATCAAAAACATCATTTAGTTAAAATGCAGATTACAAGAGCATGATTTTAAAGATATCATGCTTTTCATTTCTAAAGACCAAAGGTAGAGATTAGATCATATTAAATTGCATAAAAATATTACAGTGTTCAGTGCTTTCTCCTGTGTTCAGTCTTTTAATCTGCTCTTAGCCTTAAAGATAGTAATAATGAGAAATGTGATAATCATAAAACTTACTGTTTAAAAATTATACCTTCCTATTCAGTGCACTACTTCTGGGATTATATCTACTCATTTTAATGACAAAAATAAGCTTTTAGTGCTTTTTACTTTTTTTAGCACTGAAAAGTTAGAAAAGAGAAATTTAATATTGTTCTATAATGGTTATAATAAAAATTGTAAACTGAATTTTAGTCATAAGATTTGCTTTACCAGTTGCTGTACTCCCATCAAAAATAGACAGAAACTGTAAAGTTGACTAAATTGTTTTGATAAAACTAAAGCTAATCAGGGACCTTATTTTTGTTAAAATGCAGCTCATGAAATACCAAGTATCTTCAGATTCTTCCAAATCTGCTCCACATATATCATAGAAGATTATTTTTCACAACACTGTATACTTTAACAATATAATGTAAAATCTTTCATAGTTTGAAGATGAAGTGACAGTCAGCAAAAAACCCACGCTGTATAGAAGGCTACTAAATAATGTTAAGAAAAAAAATTAATAAAACAGCTTTCATCTGGTACATTTTGCACTTGAATCCAAAAGCTTATGAAAACTTAAAGAACCCTCTTCCTCTCCAATAAAATGTGTCATTGGCCATGAAAGAAGGAAAAAATAACGAGTAAAAAACTGTATCTTTAGCCAGGATGAAAGAACCTAGTATTATGTCACATAATTTCCTTTTCAGATGGGGCTCTATATAGGTAGTGATTATTTTTTAAAATGTTCTGGAATATATGCAAAATTAACCAGTTTCATGTAAAAATATTACATTGGTCAGCATTAGTCTTGTTCTGCATCATGAGGAATTCAGCTAGGGGTATTTTACCTCTATAAGCATAAGCCTGTAAGTTTACTATGAAAATAGCCAGTTACTTATCTATATTACTTATACTTGCTGAATTTAATGTAAATATAGTACTGAAAAACCTTAATTTCTTATTATTCAGAAAGATTTCAAAAGCTTTTATTATCTGTATCTATCTATCTATCTATCTATCTATCTATCTATCTATCTATCTATCTATCTATCTCTATTATCTATCTCTGTATCATCTGTATGCATACCATCTATATTTATCTGTCTCTTGTGTATTTCTCACAATGTTATCTGAGTGCTCAAAAGCATTTAAAATGGTGCCAGGTTAACGTGTTTGTGTCTTGTGTCACGGTAGTGGTCTTTATTCACCAATCTTAGTCATCAAGAATGTTTCTGTTGTGATATATC
The DNA here is from genome assembly GCF_903797595.1 of Erithacus rubecula. Lineage (NCBI taxonomy): Eukaryota > Metazoa > Chordata > Aves > Passeriformes > Muscicapidae > Erithacus > Erithacus rubecula. Next base: position 70,085,577 of record NC_136689.1, read on the forward strand.
TACAGGTTCCTATCCTTCACTTAATCAGAGAGATGCTATTAAGCCAATCAAGGAGGAGTGATGGCAAACCTGTTTTCAAAGAGACATGTTCATAGAGAAGATTTGATGGAGAAAGACTGAAGTAAAAAACCCAAACAGAAACAACAACAACAACAACACACACAAATAACAACAAAAAAAACCAACAAAAAAGTATAAACCTTGGGGAGCTCCAAGAAAGAGATGGAGTACAAAAACTATGTACAAGACATTCTTTGAAAAGTGAAGCCAATGAAGATGAAGACCCTGAGCATCTGGGAAGAGAAAATTCTGAAGTGAATCAGCAAAGTAGCAGAAAAGTTACTTATTTTAATATAAGCAGTCAAATTTTGCTTTCCTTTTTTTTTCCCTCATCCATACTTTATCAAATAAATGTCTATACATTTGTCTATATATTGTTATATATAGATATCACATGAATTCATATTCTTATACAGGTGTATCTATGCATTCTATGTATATATGCAGTATAATCGTTCCCTCCCATCACCAAGGGAGTCTAAAAGTAAGATCCTCTGGCATTTTGACCCTCCTCTGTTTCTTTTGTCTGTATAGGGTTGTAGAAGCTTCATGAACTTGAAGAGAGATGTTACTGCTGGGCTATGGGGATGAAATGTCTTTCACTGTGAAGGCAGCTCCAAAAGCTCTCTCACAAGCTCCTGGGCAGTGCACAGCAAACCTATAAACCCCAAAATTCCCAAAGGAGTGTGATTTTTGCTTTACAGGTATATAAGTCTTTTCATATATGCCTTTGGAAAACAAATTTATTTGTCTAGGAAGGAGAAAACTGACTGTTCTTTATGACTTGTTAGACCTTTAAAACAAAAATATTTCCACCTTAACAAGTGAAAAAGTGGTGAAGTATTAACTGTATACCAAAAGAAAGACTGTCACTAACAAAACCATTCCTCCTGACCTTAATTTTCCTTTTCATGCAGATCACCCAGTGCTATCATGGCCCAATTATGCTTCACTTCTAAGATCTGACAGAATTACAGCACTTGATGACAAGATTACTCTCTGTATTTTTTTTCTCTAATTAGAATGTATCAAAGTATCCAGAGTCCTTTTGATTTCATACTTTGACTGATGATAAGTCTGTATTTATCTCTTACGTACCTTACTGAGCATCTGCACTTCTTAGCCAGGATGTCAGGTTTCTGTTACCACAAGGTTAGTAGCTTCTCCTACAATGCTGATTGACTGCTATCCCTCATGTCCTCATTCACAATGAGTGATTTGACTGAACACACTTACACAACTCCACTTGCCTTCAGAAGTTGAACAAAATGGCATTATATTTTGTTCAAAGATTGTAGACCACTTTCTTCAGGTATGACTGGAGAGCAATCTTTTATTTTTGTGTTGTATCTATGAAAGAAAGGATGAAATAGCACAAATCCTCAATTCAAATTTTCATTAACAGAGCAGAGGTATCTTCTGATAATTTACCTTTTTTAGCCAGATGGAAATAAAAAAATAAAGTCAATCATTCTCCCTCAGCTTCTTGATTTTGCATATACTTGGAAATATCAAACAGGAATGTTAAGAACAACATGGTCCTGATATCAAATACAAAACACTCAATATTTATAAAGGATAGGGTCAAAAACAAAACTAATTTTAAGTAAATCTTATTTTGCCTGTCCATCTGCCAAAATAATTGCAACTGAGTCAGTCCAAAATCACTCATTTACTTTCTTCTGTAAGACTGACCTTCTGTTGACAAAGGAATAAGAAAAAGAATGTAGATGGCCAGTGGAAGCAAGGCTGGGCAATTTGGGAGGACTATGGAGATGCTGCTCACCATTGTGGGGAGAAATTTTGTGTGGCCAAAGCTGTTAGATTTGAAGCGGGCTCAGTACCAAGGAAGACAACAAAAAGGGCTTTTAAAAGTGTCATAATAGCAAAAGGCAGACCAGAAATAACCTTGGTGATTGGCCCCATTCTGTGACTTGATGAGATGGCCACCTCACAAACAGGGACATAGACAAAGCAGAGATGTTTAATGCTTTCTTCACCTCAGTCTTCAATACTAGTGATAGCCCTAGTCTCAGTTAACCCTGAACTTCTGTGTGATTTTCTGCTCCAGTTTAAGTTTATGAGACCTAATGAGAGTCATCCCAGAGTACTCAAAAACCTGGTTGAAGTCATTGGAAGAGCTCTCTCAATGAGTTTTCAATGGTCTGGAGGATGTGAAGAGGTTCCAGTGACTGGAAACTGGTTTATGTACCAATTTTAAAGAGGGGCAGGAGGGTTGATCCTGGTAACTCCAGGCCTGTCAGTTTCATTTCAGTGACTTATAAAATCACTGAGAATATTATTCTTGGTGATACTGAAAAACAGTGCAATCACAGACAGAACAGGTTCATGGGGAAACATTCCTGCCAATAAACTTCATTTCTTCTTATGACAATGTCACCCATTTAGTTGATCAAAGGAAGACAGTTACTGTAAGTTTTTTGGCTTTCCTTCTGAATAAAATTTTCAACATACAAAGGGAAAAACATATCATGAGACGGCTTCTATTGGTCTTCACTTTAGGGCCAGCACTCTTCAATGCTCCATGAATGAGTCGAATGCAGGACCCAAAGATATACTAAGTTTGTCAATGACAATAAGTTGGAAGAAACTCTAGACTCCCTGGAAAGCAGATAGGCTCCTCTACAGGGTACATGAACAAATTGGAAGGCTGAGCAATCAAGAAGTGCTGGATTCTGCACCTGGGATGGGGCAAACCTGGATGTCAGCACAGAGTTGGGTGTGAGAACCTGATGAGCAACACTGCAAGAGGGAGAGATCTGTGGGTCCTGGTCATTGACAAGTTGAATGTGAGTCAGCAGTGTCCTGGCAGCCAGGAGGGCCAACTGTGCACTGGGGTGCATCAGACTCTCATGTTGGCCTGTTGAGGGAGGTGTTGTCCCATTCTACTCTCCCTGGTGCAGCCACATCCAAAGTGTTGTGTGCATATTTGGATGCTGCAATGTGAGAAAGGTACAAAGCTACTGGAGAATGTACAAAGGAGGGCTATGAAGATGGTGCAAAGTTAGAGGAGATGCTATAGGAGGAGTGGCTGAGGTTCAGTCTGGAGAAGACTGAGGAGAGAACACATTGCAGTCTATAATTTCTTCATAAGGGGAAGTGGAGGGGCAGAAACTGGTCTCTTCATTCTGGTGAGCAGTGACAGAACCCAAAGGAATGGCCTGAGGTTGTGTCTAGGGAGGTTTAAGTTGGACATTTGGAGGAGGTTTCCTCACACAGAAGGTGTTTGGACACTGGAACAGGTACCCCAGGGAAGTAGTCACAACACCAAACCTGAAGGAGTTCAAGAAGCTTTTGGACAATACTCCCAGATACAGGATGTGACTCTTAAGGTTGTCCTTTGTAAGTCCAGGAGTTAACTACAGTGATTCTTGTGGTTCCCTACCAACTCTAAATATTCTATGACTCTTTGATTGCAAATGTAATGTTTTATTTCTTTTTTATATCCTTTAACTTCTTTCTTTAACTTTTATTTTGATTCATAAAATACAGTTCAGGAAAGATTAAAAGTTCAACACTGAATATGAAAGGACAGCTCATTTCAAGATACATTTCAAAATATGTTGTGCAGTGTATGACTGACATTGAAAAATGTCTAATTTTAATGAATAGAGGGAAAAACTATGACAGTTTTCAAAACGGAATTTACTACTCTCTGCTGCACCACAATGAAGAAGGTAGATAAGGCCATTTAAAAGTAGCTATTAGAATCATCTGGCACCCATAAATTTTGAGCTCTTCATTGAGTTTAAGCCTAAGCAGGCATACAGGAACTAAAAATTAATTAAGGTTACCCATCACACACAAAAAACCTAACTATTAAAACCCACCACTGTACTCACCATTAATTTGTGAGCACAGAGTAAAACACAGTTTACTGGTTTTGTTTATTTATAAAATTCTGTGGAGGATGAGTAATTTCAAAAATACTAGCGAATTAAAAAAATTAGTTAGGGAATTATAAAGAGAGGAAGAAAGATTCTGTGGAATTATAGTCCAGAGAACAAAATTGCTATACCTAGAAAAATAGAACCAAGATCTCTTTCTGTAAATAGCTTTTAAATAATAATAATAAAAAAGATATTCACTAAAATCAATAGGGGTATCTAAAATAATTCAGGTCCCAATAATCTACCTTCATTTTACAATGCCATAATATGATGGATTTTTTTAGACATGGAAAATGCCATTTATCTTGACTTTAATTTGGTTTTTGTCACTGCTTTAGATACATTGGATGTTTAAAGAACAAGCTGGACAAACATCAATCAGCAGTGAGACAAGTACAGATCATTCTAGTTTGGACATGGGCCCTTCCTCTGAAGCCACTTTCAAGTCTGTGATTTTAAGTAATGTTGGCTTCCCATATTATTTGATATTTACTTTTACTCCACTAGATTCTCACATTATTTATTCATTAACATGTGCATTTGAACATCATTACTTCAGCTCTGAAATCCTGATACTTAAAGTCCATGTAAAGACAAAAGTAAATGTTTTAAATGGTCTTTTAGTTGCTGAGCCATAACAATCAGGATATTCAGAGTTGGGGTTCTTCTTGTTTTATTTTGGGGTTTTTTCTTTTTTTTTTTTTCTTTAAATTTGCATTTAAAATATTATATCTTGATATAGGACTTTAAAAACACCTACATCAAACGGGGTACATGAAATTAGGAAGAAATATTCTTACACATTAATGAAACATCAAGCAAATATGCTGCATTGATAACATCCAAGTTTCATGCTCTTATGAAAAAGGGACAGGACTTCAAAAATTCAGCCATATGTTTAAAACAGAAATCTAAAGTTGTGAAGGAAAGGAAAATGAGAAATCAGACAGCTGGCTTGTCAATTAACATTCATGTCAAAGACAGAATTCTATGATTTTTCATACAAAATATAAGTTACTTGAAAAAACTTGTGGAAGGAGTTTAACTCTTTTGGGGGCAGTGATAAATTTATTGTTTTTCCATGCATAGGAAGACTTAGAAACTATTCAATTACTCATTTTGACCTTTAGTTACAGGAAGAATTTTTGCTCAAGGAGATGAAATACCTCCTCTTTTGAATGTTTTTTGCTCCTGAGGAGAGCATGGTAGTTAAAACACATAGTGATGCTTGCAAAAATTTGCTTTTAAAACTGATTTGCTTTTCCAATAACTCTTTTTATGTTGAAAAGCACTTTCTTATTTATATCTGTTATGTGTTACACCTGTAGTTACTACAAACAATGAAAAAGGACTTCTCCATGTCCTGCCTATGTGTCTTACCTTCTTCAAAGAACATTTTAAATACAGGCCTTTAGAGCCTTTCAGGAATGTTCGCCTTGTCAGACTGACTTTCATTGTTTAGTTACTACAGAATGACAGATTATGCATATGTTTTCTCATTACTAGGACATAATCATCACTGAATACCTGCAAGGACTATGACTTTAAATGAGGTAAAAGTAGAGAAAACTAGTCTGTTTTGTGTTTATTGGGACTGACAATCTGAATGATATTACAAGTTGCATATACTGTACTGCCCAGACTAACAGGACAAAAATCTATGCACAATGGTCTTAAACTAAAGTGAAAAGGACATTCCTGAAATACATTTTGGACATTTAAAAGACAGTTCTGCTACTGCCAAACTCATATTTTAATTGAGATTGATGTTAAACGAAGGGCTATTCAAAGGGAAAATCCTCCTGGCCTTGATCTGAACACTCTACCTATGAAAACATGGAGAAATCCTAGTGTCCTTGCCCAACAGTACAAGCTTCACACTGGCAGGGTAGCTCAGACTAGCAGCACACAACCCTGCCAGGTTGTTTTGGGAGAGGGCTGAAGGGCTGCAGCAGCCAGTGCCTTCTGGATGGGATACACTGCTTTCCAGCAGAGACATAGCTGTGGTGATTGGCTCAAAACTGAGGGGAGGCAGGCACTGGCATTCCAGCAGGCAGTGTCATGAGCTGCCTTTGAGACTAAGAGCCAACATGTCTCTGCTGTCCTCCAACCTGAGTGTAGGAAGAGTACTGGCTCAAGATGCTTGCTGAGCCAAGAATAAAGATTTTGGCCAATAAGTAATATAACTTTTTCTCTCCACATTGGTCCAAGTGAAAATCATCATGTAGTCTTTCAGGGAGGAAACAAACAAACAACAAAACCCCAAAAACCCCAGAAAATAAGTGCTTCATTTGTGTCTTGAAAGTTTTTTTTTCTTTGTATTTTATTTTTCTAAGAATAATTTTAAAGAATATGAATGTAAAGCTGGCTGAACCTTGCCATTTACTGATAGTCCAATGCAGATTCTTACTTTTTTAGTCAGCTTTTTCGCTGCACAATTTTGTTAGTGCACAGATATTTAAAAGTGTCTGTTCTTTCCTCTTGCAATGTTGGGCTATTTGAAACCAAAGCCTCCACATAAATAGGAGCTTGTAACAGAACATGAACTAATGAGCACTAAACTTGCATGTCACTTCTAGAATGTGAAGAAACACAAAGAAGCTAAAATCATTTTCACTGAAAGTTAAAAATTGCTATTCTCCCATGTCTGTTCCTAAATAGCTAGTCACTGGCTGAGCAGAAAAGGCTGGAGTATTGAATGTGATTCAAGACAGTTTATGACTTCTGAAGAGCTGGCACTTTTAGCACAGCAAGAATTATTTCAGCTGTATGTCAAAAAAAAGTTTAAGAGGGGAAAAAAAAAAAACCAGAAACAAACACCAAATAAAAACTGTCAGTAAAATAAAAACCAGATAGCTAGGGATTACCTAGATTTCAAGTTGCTAAGTGTCTGCAGCAAGCCTGCACAAAAAGTAAATAACAATAAATTTCAAAATCTGATATTCACAAAATTAATTCCTAACCAAATAAAAATAAAGAAATAAGTCTGATCGTTTCACAGATCAGTATGGATTGTTTTTGTGTGTGATTGTTTTTTAGCAGAAAAGAATATAAGCACTACAGGGCATAAATCAGAATGTTAATTCAGCTTTTTCCACTGGATTATAATTTTCTCGTCCTCAGCTTTTTGCTAGTGGCTGTTTTTTAGGTGCAGAAATAGTAGAAGTCTTCCAAACTCTTGGAAGTATGATCACTCACCCTAATATTTGAAATGGAAATAACTGACACACTAATTTTTGTAAAGTTTCCTACAGATTAAATGACAGGAAAAGAAAAGTTCTTTGTAAAGACAAAGGATGAAAAATAAATATAAAATAATTTTGTAATCCATTTGTTGGATAAAAAATAGAACTCTGCAGTAGTAAATCGGTTTTTTCTTTAAATCTCAGGTAAAAGATTTGGAAGGCATTATTTGATATCTCAAAATAGTTGAGAAAATGTGATTGAACTCAGCAAATGCCATTAGCATGGAGAATGCCTTTTGTGATAGAGCAGTAGATCAATGAAAGCCTAAATCAGAATTCAGCAAAAAAACTCCAAAATTAATGAATTTTAATCAAAATATTTTGCAAATGTGGTACTGGAAACATTTTGGAGAATGACACAGATACTGGAAACCTTGTAGATAAATATACAGAAACTTCCTAAAATTATATTCATACTAAGCTTTGTCACTAAAGCAACTGCACCTATTTGTTGTATGTTAAAAATCAATACAACCGCAGCCAACATAAATATATATTTTTAAGGATAAACTTGGCTGCACAAACAGATTATAAACATCCTAATATGATCAAAATTTCATGTCTGTCCTTGTATTTTCATTATTTGTCACAGCTGCAAATCCCCAGAAATACTGCTATTAGTGCTTGCTACCCATGTTAAATTGAGCCTTCCTAAACTGGAACCAGGCTGAAATACAAATTATGAGTGACCACTTACAAGCTATTTAATTTTTTTTGTAATCCAAAGGGAAAGTTTCTAGAAATTCTCTCTGGGCTGGGGTAATGCTCATCAATCACTAGATGAGATTGAGCGATTTCCCGAATTGATAAATTTTCTGGAAAGCAGATTTCAAATATGCAATGCTTAGATTTGGCCCAATCAATCCATAAAATCCCTCTTCAAGTTCAGGCATCCATGGTAGTTAAAGTCGGTTCCCAGTCTATCACCCCCTTTCTCTACATATGCCTATCCATTTAGGCATGCATGTCTTGCTTTTAATTCTATAGGAGAGATTCTAGGATTTTTTCTCATCTTCATGCATCCAAAAACAACTTGTCCTCCAAGACAACTTGTCCTTTTGAAAAGGGACTGAAAACTGACAGCACATAACTGATCAAACCTGCTGTCTTTTAATTAGCTTGCTGCTCAAATGAGCTTAACTGCAGCTTTTAGTAAACTAAACAAGTGCCTCTAATTCCAGATTAAGGTTTGGCTCTGTACAGAGAGGAATAACAAAGAATAAAAGTTGTTTAAAAAATGCAGAGACACACAAAATCAACAAAGAAAACTGTTCACACTGCATCCATTAATATGTGCAGAGTACACATTGTGTACACACAGATACTCTTTGAAGTTGACTTGGCATGTTTCCTTAAATTTTGTCTTGTTTCCACTGTCTTGGTAAAGGAAAACTCAAACAGTGTTTTGTTCTTTTTTTGTTTGTATCTCTGCTAAAGCAAATTTGGAGAGCAAAAACCTCATTGGAGTCCCACAGGTGCTAATAAGGCCTTCTAGAACTCTATTCTGAATCATTTTTATTCAGTTCTGATATTTTACACTGCTTAAATGAAAAGTTAGACAACAAAAGCATTAATAGCATGCATCTTAAAGCATGAGGGAAATAATGTCAGGTAAACAATCCTTTAGTATACATAAAAGAAGATTAAAAGGTTTGGAGATGAGTTATGCAAAATATTTAAAAGGAATTGTTTAAATTAAAGATGGAAAATAAAAGAATTGCATTCTCTATAGAATGCAAAGCTTTCTCTTTTTTTCAGCATCTCCAGGACCTCTCAATGTTTTGTGCACTTGTTCATAGAATGAGAAGTGCCTGAAATTACTGGGCAGTTAAGCAGGTTTCCCCACATTATTTGTATCCAAAGCTCATCTTTCTTTTTACAAGACAAGAAGCAGCAGCATCTAAAGAAGGTCAGTTGTCACAAACATTACTTTTGCAGTATCACCTAACAACTATGGACCATGACTTAAGTGCTCTAGAGACTGATCTCTTTGAGATACTGACATTTGTTAAAGTTATCAAAGGTTGGTGCATTTTGTCTGCCAGTGATAACACATCTTGGATTTCAAATTCAATGATTCGCAAAAGAAATTACAAAAGCATTTATTACCTATCAAAAATATATCTTGACTACATGGAAATAATTTGGCATGATAGTATTCCCTAAAGTTAAACAGCATTCAATTAAATGTTTATTTGCATTTGTAATAAAATATTAACTTTAACAACTATTTCCCCAGTACTTTATTATTTCCTCCTAACAACAGTCTTAATTATTTTCTTTACACAGCTAAAATAAGCATGATATAAAAGTAGCAGTCACTTAAGGGCTTCAACCTTTCAAAACTCCAAGCACTCAGGTATATCACATTCACAACTTGTGCATTTCCTTTTAGAAATAGAAAAAGTATCTAAAAGAATTTGAAAAGTTCTACCAAGACATTCTGATTCTGTGGGGAACCTATGTAGTCATTTTGCCATTTTCTGTTTCGAGAAAGAAAATTATAAATATTCTACTATGTCCTTTTTAAGATTTTTTTTTAAGATCTTAGAAAATCAGTTATACATCTGACAGATCCTTTTGTTGCCTGTTCTCCTTGCAAGGAAATGAAGAAAGCATAACATTTTCTAATTATTAGAAAAGTGAGACAATTAATTTATTATTTGAATACACAGTGGTTCAAAGAAAACACCATTTATTTATTTCAAATATTTTGCTAAGAGGGACAACAAGGAATGTCCAAGCAAGGGTTGCATCTCATTTTTGTGCTTGGCTGCACAGAATGTAATTTTGCCTTATCACCTCAATGAAGTTAAAGCTGGCATAGTGGTAAACTCTAACAAGATAACAGGAAGGAAAATTCTAAAAGCAGTGCAAGAGAAGTGAGTTTATACAAGTGAATTAAACTTGTGAAGTGACTTGTGTTTGATGTTACACACCACCAGAGTAAACAAAATGGAAGAAAAGAATGCTAAGATATGGAATTTTGCATATCTCATTTTACTGAGCGAGTCAAGTGCCATCATCAGAAACTATATTGACTGGAAAAAAAAAGTTTTTATCAGAGAATACATGAATTTGTCCATTAACCTACAGAATTTTAATTTGCAGACAATTTAAGTGTGAATTAAAAGTCACCTTCTAATTTAATCCAAGTTTATTAGAAATACAAACCATAAACAACCCAGAAAGATAATTCATTGCTCAAAGAGATATATGAGAAAAATAGAGATGAATTTCTCCTCTGCTTTACATGTCAATGATCATTATTTTCAAATTTACACAACTTTCAAATTAATTGGCAGGAATATAATTTCAAAATCACAGAATTTTGCACCTCCTTGTGGAGGTCAATGATTTCAATGTGTGAAGCTGCTTTCTTTTATGAGACTTCTAAGACCCAACTCTTTGTTGTAGGTTCTTTCAATATATAAATATGTTGCCTTTTGTGAAAAACTTACACATAGCAAGAAAACAGTCTGAGGCACAAATTTTGTTTACAGTGTTATTCTGATAGCTTGGTCACAACAGAAACTAGAGGGGGTTTTAAGTCCCTAGGGAATGTCTTCTCTCACCTATGGAAACTTGAAATTGTAATGCATGTTCTCTGTGTACTGCAATCTCGACTGGAAACTTACAGAGAAGAAAAGAGTTTTTTTCTTCTACTGAGGCTGTTAGAAAAATAAATAATGAAGATATATATTCGTATTTAAAGAATAATTCTGAAAAATTGTCCTGAAATTCTTAAACAAACACCAATTAACCAAAATAAAAAATTCCCAAATCCTGTATAGTAGCAATTCTGAAAGGATGTGGCTAGGGTTTCCAATTGCTTGCTTCCTATCTACTCTTTAAAACCTGTTTCAGATAGAAAATCAGATGCATAACCTACTTTTTTTTCTTCATCCCAGCTCTGGATCTGTATATTATTAAGAAACCAAACTAGGAAGTGAATGACTGAGAGTCTAAAATGGACCTTTTTTCTCCTTAAAGAAACCAGCTGAATGAATGATAGAAAGACATTGGATCTATAATTATGAATCAGTCTGAAGATTTTGCATGGGACTAAGAAGCCAGTGCAGCAATGATTTTAGTCTTTATCTGTGATTAATCTCCACAGAGCAAAATATTTGACTATAAATTCATAATAAAGATGGGTTGCAAAGTACTTTAATTGCTATCATCAATGATGTGCTTGCAAATATAATTATTTAAGGTCTTATGTAAGGAAGAAGTTGAACTTGACTTCAGAAAGCAAAAATTGTCAAAGCATATTTGATACTAGATTTTTATATATTCACATAAAACATACTTCTAAAATCTTACTTATGCATAATTTTAATGAATGGATTTCAAATTATCAGAAAATATTGAAAATTTCTCAGTCCATCACCAAATTTGCTTTCCTAACAGTAAAGGTTCCTCATTATTATGATGATAACCCGTTCCATACCTACACACAGATACTCTGTTCCCTTTGAACAGATTGCAGTTCTGCATATATCCCTCTATTTTAAATTCTGGTCTGAATTTGTGATTATGTTAAGACATTCAATAGGATATTAGCAATATTATTCCTCATAAATCCAATCCATAAACTAATAAGATAAATGAGCAGCATCCAGAAGTCTCTGAAATATCCATAGGGAAAATGCAAGCTCTCTTATATGTCAATGCTTTATTTATTTTTAAAGTGGTATAAATTACATTAAAACAAAGAATAACTCATGAAAATTTAGCCCCAGATATGATACAAAATATGTTATTAGGTTCTATATGTTCTGAGAGTTGTACAACAATTTGTTATAAATCAATTTACTCGTCGGCAAATTATAAAATGGAGTAAATCTTAAGGTCTTAAAAAACAAGTGTTTTATTGAGATTTTTAAGTTACTGTAAGAAACAGAATGATTTGTCAATGCACCTCTAGTAAAGGGCAAAATGCTTTATATTGAAAGAATTCAACAGTGGAAAGACGGGCATTACACACTAGATGGAAAAAGGACATTAATGGATGAAGAACAAATGCCATCTGAGTTAGACCCACATCCCTCAGTTCAACTAGGATGGATCAGGCATCATCCAGAAAAATCCCAATGATAGAAATAGGACAAATGCTTGCTTCTTAAAATGATTGCTTCCCTCTGTCCTCTTAAGGGGAAGAAAAAGAAAAGAGTACCTTGAAGAGGTATGCATAGAACACAGTTCTTTGCAATTTTGATATAAATTCTTATGATTGAAGTTCAAAATAAAACCCATGCAAAAGATGAGATGAATGTTGGCAGATTTACTAGTATTTGTAACAATAGAAAATCTCAATGATTATTCAACAGCTGATTTATGAATGCCAAAGACTGAATAATTAGTAGAAATCTATACTCATCGATGCACATTGCATAAATAGGAAAAAATCCTATCTGACTTCCCTATGAGAGTTTTTCCATTGACTAAATAATTTCTTGGAGATGTCATCCTTAATGCACCCTCTAAAATGTTATCCTCCCTTTGTTGCACATTGCCAACTCTTGCAATATGTTCAAAAGTTCCACAGTGATGTAATTTCTCCTTTTTAATATCAGCAACTGGTCTCAAGGGAAGAGATACATGAGAATATTTAGTTAAAGTTATTGGGGCAGGGGGGAGGAGGGAGGAGGAGTGAAGGATTGAGACATGAAAGTTTTTTTATTTTGCTTGCAGAGCTGTTCCGAGAAACCCCAAAAATATCAGTAGCATACATTCAAAAACATTGGAAAATATGCCAGTCAAAAAAGGAACACAGATCCTTTATGCAAAAAAATAATAATAAAACTGGCAATTTCACAACTCTATGTGGATAAATACTTGATTTTTCTTACCAGTCTTGATAGACAGTGCAACAATGGATTTAGTGAGACTGATAAGAAAAGGCTCTTGTGGATTACCTGAGATATCTATGAGTTTGGAAAGGGAACCTTTCTTTTATTCAAGAGAAAGGATAAAATGTAATTTCTCTAAAAAGCATGCCTGGGTAGGACTCAGGTGACCTCTTGCTGAGCCAGAGTATGCATTCTGCTACATTTGGGTGTGGAAGATGTTCTGCACCTGCTGTGAGGCTGCATCATCCCTGTCACAAGGAGACACAATTCCCCTCGTGCCGCTGCTGAACTAGAGATGTGTGAGGGCCCAGCAGTGGCCACCAGACCAAAATGGGCACAGAGATGCCCCTGAGAGCAGCAGCAAGGAGTTGCTCAGTCTCAGCTCCACAAGGAAGGGGGTACCAGAGGGGAGCATTCAGCAGTGGCTGCAGGAAGGGGCTGGGTCACTCAAGGAATGTCTGCAGCCTCCAAGGATAACCCCCTAAGATCCAACCCTGAGGAACCTCCCATCCTGTGGCACATGGGTGCCCCACTCCCATCTGGCTCCGAGATTTCTTCTGTTTTTCTGAGAAGTGTTGCACAACTAGTTTGAAACTAGTTGAGATTGTCTTTCACTGGAATATCAGGTTGCTAAGCAATTACTGAACTTTAGTGGTCAATAAAATCTGACACTAGTGTTTTGTGTCACAATTTTCCTACAAATGAGGATTCATCACAGAAATGTTGAATCCTTTGATGTTATAGGCCAAGTTTTGCCTTCATCCTCATTCATACTATTTCAAAAATGTGTCAGTTACTTTACTGATTGTGGAATTTTTCTCTGGGTTGTTCAAATAGCCTGCTTCAGATGATAGTTTCTTAACCATTCTTCCAATTAAGATCTAGAAAGGAGTCAGACACTGTCCTTCCATCCTTTCATAAGCACTTAGAGACATAAAATCCATATGCCTTTCACTGACTCTACTGTTATACATCACAAGTTTTACACTTCTTTTTACAGTTCCTTTTATACCCAGAGCAACCATTTCAGTGTGTGTAAAAGCTTGTGGTGTATGTAATGGCATGATAAACAATTACAGACTGTGGATGACATATTGTACAGAAGAAGGGAAGAAGCACAGCCTGAATGACTGTGCAGACTAAAGGGAATAATAACAGAGGGGCTGCAGAGAAGAGAAGTAAAGGAGGCAAAAGCAAGGGTAAGATTTGCTTGGCAGTCTATTTTCTAAATAAAGTGAACTGACAGAATAAATTGGCAACACAATATTCCCTTTTACTTACTTAAGGCCTGCCTAATGATAGCGAGTATAGTTTGCTGTGGCTTAAATTAGTCATCTAAACCCAGAATCTCAAAAGCATCCATACACCAAATTTCCTTTGAAATTACCCTGTTAGTTTTCTTAAGCCTGAGTTCATAAACTGTGAAACAGGGAGAAAATATGAGCCATGAAAAATTTCAGTGATCAGTGCTGCATCACTATGATAGCAAACTGAACATTTATGTTAATAGATAGTGAGAATAGAGGGAGGTCTGCCTAGTCCCTGAAGGAAGCAACTAATATTGAGCTCAAATGGAATTGGCAGGGCTGAACAAAGGCCAGCCAAGGGGAGAAACCAATATGTCTATATCACATTACATTCCTTCTAGGTCCATGGCTTCCAGCATCCACTTTTTTTGGCAGGATAGGGTCCACACAAGTTCATGCTAGTAAATCTTGTTTCTTTGCTTCAAGATTGTTTACTTCTTGTTTACTCTTAAATAAGTCCCAGGCTTGGCTACATTCCACTGAAGTGGGATTTAGATGAATATTGCAATTTCTTACTTAAAATATTTTATTTTCTTAGTGACAAAGGAAAAAACAAACTCTACCCTCTGCCTTGCAAAGGTTGGAAGCAAGATAATTGCTATATCATTATTATAATAGGTCTGTAGCCCGGTTTCCTAAGAAAATAGTTTTCTCAGTTTCTTCCCGAAATCCTTAGAACTTTTTGGTCAATTTTGATCACATCTAACAGAGATGTAGGTGATATGATTTGGTAAGCACCATAAAAGTAGAAAAGTGTATAAAGAGAGACTCTTATTAAAGCCTTCAATGGAGGGAAGAAAGATGAGTAAAACCAGCCATTTCTGAGGGGCCTTTTATTTCAAGCATCACTGCCTCTCTATAAACAAACTCTCGACAAACTCTTTCTGTACCCTATTTTCCATAGAGGAATTGTCTCTTATATTAAGGAGACTCAAATCTCTTTAAACCTCAGAGATCAACATAGGAGAAAGCTATTATAAATGCCCAAACCACGGGAAAATTTAAATATCAGTTCACTCCTGTATGCACAACCATGAATCTAACTACATGACATGAATATTAAATGAATCAAGCTTCATAAGTTCTCATAAGCTCAAATGGAATTACTTTTCTGGTTGTATTTTACTGGTATTTAGTTGTCTTCATCATGGTCTAAACATTATTGAATGCACTATGCAAACACAGATCAAAAATCTCTTCCCTTGCCAGAAAACTCACTGCCTTGAGCAAATGCCTGGCTTTGTGTGAAGGAAACAGGGAAGGGAGTAGGAGAAAGAATGCAAAAGAGAGAGAGGAAATGTTACACATTGCTCTGGTTTTTTTGCTGCTATATAAATTATTTTTTAATCTTATTGTCTTTTAGCAGTTTTAAGATGCTAAATATGCTTCATTGCAATCAGTGGATTTTCACCTAGTTGTGCTATGACAACTATGATCAGCTCTTTACAAAAACTAATGTACAGCTTTTCCAAAGTATAGAATTATAAAATTCAAAATTGACAAATTAATCTCTGGCAGAACTGTGTAAACTTCAACCACATTCCAAATATACTCCTATAATTAGTTTGTTTTAAATAGAAAAAAAAAAAAAAAAAAAAAAATTAGGATTTTGACTCCTTCTTGTGGGAAACAAATTTAGCTTAAAATATTGAAAAAAATCAAATAACGTTTAAAAGAGCACAATTTATTTAAGACATACACTTGTTCCTCTGAGCCACTGAGTAAAGTGCCAAGAATTATCAACATTTAGTCAAACACACACAATCATCCCATTGCTTTTGAGAACAACTCCAGAGTCATACAATAGGGTTTTCATTTACATCACATTGAAATACATTAATTTTCATACACAGAGGAGGAAAAGCTAAAATTTCAGATGAAATAATTATCATTATTTGATTTGTTGAAGTTAGCAGACTCAAAGCTAATGTCACTGTGACTTTGTTGTTTCAATCCATGTATTTTTTGCAGTGCCTCAAAGAGATTTCAATTAATTGTTCAAGCTCTGGCTATATTAAAGATAACATAGAAGTCTTTGAACCAAGAAGACAGTTGTAGTCCTCTAGGACAATACATATTATAAAGCTCTGGAAGAACAACTTTACAGCTGGGAAAAAGAAATCTCAGTGGGAAGGCAGAGATCTAGCTATGCAGTGTCTTTCTAGAGTTTATTAAAGAAATCCAGAATGTATGATTTCAATGGGGTTTGACCATTCAATGAGAATGACCTTCAAATCACTCAGCAACTTGTATTTGCCTCTCCATTGTTCTTTCTTCCATCAAAACAGTTAAAAAAAAAGAGAATTTTTTAAAAAAGGCAACAAATGAAGCAAAATATTTACTCCTGCTCCTTGCTCTAGCTTCTGATAGAACTCTCTTTAGAAGGAGAAAACACAGGACCCTGGTCATTTTCCAGTTATGTTTATGCATATTATTTTACACTGTGGTGATTAAAGAGATATATAGGTAAATTATTGGTCAAACAACAATCTTTACCAAAAAAACATTTAAATACTCTTTCTAAAAACTAAAATTGTATAGTCTAGATATTGCTTTGGAATATTCTGGATGGTTTCAGGGTTTTTCTTAATATTAAAAAAAAAAATAAAAATCAAAGCATGAACTCGGGATGCAGACTAGGAATTGCAGTTTTTGTTTTGTAGCACATACTCCTAGAAAGTTATACTGATTTTTATGAGTAAGCAAAGGACTCAGAAAAATGTTGACAGGTGACTGAACATGATATTTTTCAAAGCTACTTCATTAAAGCTATGTCAATAAAAATCACCATTTTTTCACTGAAGATTATTGATCCAAAACTCTCTACCATCATTTCTGTGCTAATGAAAGTGTGATACACACAACATGTGGCAGTGAAATCACAGTAAGTTTAGAGAAGCAGTGCTTCAAATCAAGCCCATTGACACTGAAAATGCTTTTCATTGTATGGAAATGAATAAGCTGCTATGAAAATTCTCCAATGAAATTTACTGCAGAACATTGTTTTTCTGTATGTCTTTTATTTTCTGCTTAAAGAAAAAAATCCCTCCTGAAATAATTAAAACACAAATTTTACTTAAACCTGAGCCTTGAAGCATAGACAGGAAGTTTTATTATTTAGAAGATGCAATAAAAGAAAATTTTCTGCCTAATTCCATGAAATCTGCTTCAGGACAGAATGAGTGTCAGATAAGTTAGAAATGTATACTGCTAAAGAACAAATTCCAATGGTGTCTTAAGTGACATTTTATGTACATTAATAATTATAGTGGCATAATTTTTTCAAATTCCAGTGGTTGGGGGATTTTCATCTTTTGTTTATAATCCTCCTCATTTAATGCTATGAAAAATAAGATTTTAGCCAGGTATAAGTTAAATATTGGAAAAAAATTAATTCTGTCCACGATAGACCATGTTGTCTTATAATTGTTTTCATGCTGAATGGAAATGAAAGCCAAATTTTTGTGCTACACAAAATATTTGTAACACATTGCTTTACAAACTAATGGAAATATTTTACTTTTTGCCTTTATAAGTTTAAGTGCTACTGCACAGATATTATTTGGTAATTTCAGAGAAGGATCTTTGGTGAATCTGGTTCTTGAAAAGTTTTTAGTCAAACTAGAATTTTCCATGGGACTTTTATAAATGTGTTTCAAGCATCACTGGTTCTAGACAAAAGGTTGAAAAAGCTCTTTCTGCACTCTATTTTTCATATGGGAATTGTCTCATACATTAAGCAGAATCACAGATTTCTGTAGAGCTGGGTCATTTTGCATTAAGCAGCTCCTTCCTCACAGCCATCACAAACATGTGCACACATCCCTCTGTAGGTGCGAGTCTGCTTTTTAGGAGGTGCATTTCTAGTGCAGAGATTCTGATGGAGGTGGCACATAAAACATCAATTTCATCTTAAGTTTCAGTTTGAAGGATTTTAAAGCCTGCATATTACATTAAAGCTGTCAGGAAGCTGCTCCTTCTGGGCCCACAGGTGAGCTAGCAGGTGTAGATAAGCAAATAACAGTGAGACATTAGTTCTGAACCCTTCTGTATGGTCCAAGATTATTCACTCTGATCACTCTGGCATTTTTTGTATGATGCTGTTTCCTGCAGGGATTTTGAGATGCAGGTCAAAGTGAGAAAAATCTTTGAAGTATTCAATTTATATGGATGAACCACAGCCAACCAAAATGATTATTTGACAAGCTGTGTGTAGAATTCATCCTGAAGTGCAAATCATTCCAGAGGGGGAGGATGGATAAACTACTAAATTTTCTTATTGATAAAAAATATGCAGGGAAAAGGGAGAGAAATCACATTTTAATATAATATGCTCTATCGTGGTTTCCTATAAAAACTGGGTATCAACACCAAAACCTTATAGTGGATCTCATAGAATATACCTGTTTGTGAGAACAAAAATTTCTTTTTATGAAAAACCAACGTGATATTAGCAATGAATTGAAAGAAAATAACTCAGGCCAAATAGATAACTTTGAAATGTACTCAAGCATTTTCAGCTTCAACATCATTACTAACATAAGTAAAACTACCCAGAAAGTGACCTGTGGAAATCACACACATACCCAGAACATCCTAGCTTATTTTTTGTTCCCTTCTTAAATCAGGTATTTTTTCTATCTTAATGCCACAGCAGCACCTTGTCATTTACCTTATGAGCATTTCTGAGCAGCATTGAGGGCTACTGAATTGAATGCTGAGAAACTTATAACACAAATAGGCTAGCAGTGCAGTGATGAACTATTTCCAGTAATTCAGATTCATGGAAGAAAAAAATTTGGATGTGAAGTCAGCATGATAAGTGCTCCCATTTTTTTTCTGTAAAATTGGAAACAATAGAAGTGCTCAAATCAATAAGTTTCATTAACCATGTAAGTATCAGAAAATGTTATATTTTAATGTATAAGTTTAAAATTGTTCCTATATTTGCATTTTCTTAAGCTCAAAAAATTAATTAAAAGAGAAAAGTGGTTGGTAGGACACAGAGAAAGCCAAAGAGCATTAATGAACTGTTGAGATCATAATTCAGAGATGTCCTTTATACCAGATATTTTTAAATTCATTGCTTCTGTTTACTTGGTGACATCCAGTGCCTCATTAACAATAAATGGTGACTGATTAAGATTAGATGCCATTCTTATAAAAATCACCTTTGGGAACTGTTATTTTGCAGACTGATTCTAAAGTATCACAGCTTGAAATCACTGTGTCACAGCTATGTTTAATTTTTATATTATAAATATAATAGATTATATATATATATATATATATATGTATATATATAAAATCAACACTATGTTTCTATTATAAACACGAGACAATGCTTTCTGGAAATAGAAATGGTTATGTCAAGTTGAAATTATTGCAGGGAGGGGAAAAGGGTTGCTCTCTAGTGGAGCAGAGAAATAATCTTTCTATTTTTGCAGCACCTAAAATATTGAGTTATGGATGCTTTTTTTTCCCTTTTATTTTTCTTTTTAATTAAGACTTTGAGGCTGATGGAGTGCTTTTGTCTTCTGTTCCATTCCAATGAACAATGACTGAACAATGTCAAGTTTCTTCTGAGCTCAGACAGTGAACAGTTCCACCTGTTACCTGTGAGTAAAACACAGGTAGAGTTCCTTATTTTTGGATATGTAAAGAATTAAAAATTTACAGTGTAATTTAGACATCAGAATCTGACTACCAATTAAATATAGCTTTGAAAACAGTGTTCATTAATGTTGTTCATATATTTAGACATTTAGGACGATTGGAAGAAGTACAGATTATTCATAAAATACTATTTTAATGTGGTGTTAGTTTCCCAAATCAAATTTCTATTTGAGAATTGGTTACTTTTTGATTTCAATAAATGAATCTTGCATTTAATTTAAAAACATAGCTATAAAAATTGGAATTGATCAATCTCAACTTCTAGCAACCAACAGTGAGAATCTCAACCTAAGTAAGTAACTATTCCCTTAGAAATTAGAGAACGAGTGGACAAGGCAGAATGGAACAGACTGCTGTGCTCTTAAAGACAGTGTTTGAAATGTCATTGTTGAGGTTACCTTTTACTTCATCCTTTGACTTCTATGAAAAACAAAGATTGTATTAGAAAATGTAATAAGAATGTCCGGAATCCTGGACTTGGGTAAAATTTTTATGTCACTTGAGTCAATAGCACATACTTCCTTTCAAGTTATAGTAATAATTTTAATTTATGCAAATATTCCTAACCACCTACAAAAAAGGATATCGATCAATAGCTGTGTCAAAGATAGATAGTCAATACAGTTTTCCAATGCATTCAGGTTCTCAGAACTGTTATTATTTTAAAAGCCGAGCAAATATTCGAAAAAACAAACAAACTAAAATTGTCCCCTAAAAACGATTCTGGTAATTCCCTCTTTTATAAATACAACTGAATTCTTGAAGGCAATAATGGTTATGTTTGATAATTATGGCATATATCTACAGTAACAATCCATTGAGTTACCAATCCAGAACTGATATTCTATGTTATTTTGTTAATATGAACAATAGAGAGCATGATCAACACTGTTAAGAAACATTTGCTCTGTCTTGTTTTTTTTGGTGCTAACACTGTAAATTTAAAAGAATTGAAAATGGATTTTTTGTGTTTGCCCAAAATAATGTATTCTGTCAGAAAATATCAATCTATTGAAAAAGTAATTTTAAAAGAATACCTTTGAACAGCTCAACAAGGTAAAAAAAAAATCATTAATTTGAGTTCTCCATATTAAAAATATTTAAAATATTAAGTAATTTTTAAAGTATAACCAAATAGTTCAAAACACCTTCTGAACAGAATTTTTAAAATTATTTTAATGACATTTATTTTCTCATAACTGATATTTCAGATAAAATCATAATGAATTCAATATTTTGATTTGTATGCTCCCTAAGTTTAGAGTATTTGAAATTTCAGAAAAATAAGTTCAGAGAATGGAAAAACATTTTTGTTAATGCAATTCTATCTGTAAATTTAAAATACTAATTAATTCAATTTTGAAAGTTCAAATTCAAAACACCTTTTTGTACAATTGGTCAGATTCTAAGCATCAACAAAGGTTCAACAGTACTAGTTGTGTCAAAGTTATGTTTCACATCCCTATAGTCAGTTTGAGACTCTTCCTCTGGGATTTATACAGACTTCTGAACACAACTGGAAAAGAACCCCACTTCCTTGCCCTGGAATTTAAATTCGCTAGTTATGGAAAACACATCTGATGAAACAGTTACCTACACTAATGCATTTATTTTCCACTCCATTATGCAATACCGGCAACTGAGAGGAGTAAAGGCAGAAAGCTGGGAAAAGTTATGAAAGAAAAGTTTTTGTTTTCCCCTTTTTGAAAACAAGTGAACAGCTTCCATAAGACCACAGACAGTAGAAAACTGATCTTCTTTCCAGAGCTCTCCTCTACTCCATGAATTTCCCAGCTTGAGTGGACATTGAAATACCAAACATTACCAATGTTTTGTAAATTCACAGCAGAAGTGAAATGTGTAGGCCTCTGTCTTTTTTCTCATTTTAATGCTAACCTTCATTAATCTGTTGTCTCTCCATGTACAGTCTATAACGAGGTCATGGAAAGCTATTAATGACTTTTAAAAGCCAGTTGTGAAGTATTAATCATTGAAACTTTTAATATAATGTGAGGGGAAGAATACATCCTGACTTCCCACGTTTTGAGTCAACATCTGCCAAACTATTGGCAGATACTACACAAATGTATGTGGAAAAATTACATGAATGCTTATGATTAACAGATACACATCTTTACTCCTACCTTAATTCAAAGTGCAGTAGCACTAACAAGCTATCTCCAACCCAAGTTAAAGATTACCAGTTGATTTATTCAGAACATTAAACTAACCTATTCAATTTCCTGTTGGTGTTAAAAAAAAATCAGAAAATATGAAACTTAAAATTGCAGCTTATTCAAATATACATGGTCCTGGATCTCTAACTATTCAAACAAGAATACCCACAAATCACTTTTTGGTAGTGTATATATATGCATAAGTAGAATATTAAAGCCATTAAGTCAGTCCAAAAATGGGAGGGCGTAGAGACATGTTTTCTTGTTCAATTGATCTTACTCACAAATCTTTACATTGAAGAATAGCAATATGCTGAAGAAAAGGCCCTTTTTTAATATTAATTTAATTTTCTAAATCAATGACAATTTGTATGAAATATGGAGTCCTTGAATTTTCATTCTTCTTATGGTAGTAATGACACAACTTAAAAAAAAAAAAAAAGTGATTTCCTTGATCATAAAATGATAAAGATTCAAAGTTGTCACCAAAGTTTTTGCGTCAGAACTATTTGAATGATTTTGGGTTAACACCAACAGATACTACCTCAACTAACTTCCTCAGAGGCCACTGGGACTAAATAATACCTGACTACAGCATCTTGCATCCTCATTGCTCTTTAGTCTTTACCCATCAGACACACTCTAAAAATCCAAAGCATACATTTTCACATATATTGAACATCTGTTTAAGTGTTTTTCACTAGGCAAATGCAGTTTTTACTAGCTGGAACTTATGCTGCTGCTGCCCTAAGAAAGCAGAACACTGCTACTCATTGTCACATGGCCAAAACACTTCCATAAGAAAAGCTCTATAAAACAGCTGGTGATGTAATTTTGTTGGTTATTAATTTTTCAGTGCATGATACATTCATATAACAAGCAAACTAAATAACTCAACAGTAATTAAAACTATGCTAATTATATCTACCATCAACCTGGCCACCTTCACATCTTTCCTCAACCATTAGTGTTTACCAATTACAGAATGGTGGAGGTTGGAAGGGACCTCTGGAAATAATCTGTTTCAGCTTGCCTGCTCGAGCAGGGTTGCCAAGAGCTGGTTGTCCAGGACCATGTCCAGATAGCTACAGAGGTCCAGAAAGAAATTAGAACATTTCTAGTTTCAGAGGTAGCAGAAGAAGCCATGAAATGTGTTACCAAGGATGGAAAGAAATCATGGAATAATGCGATGGATTTGTGACATTCTTTATATTCTCACACAAAGATAAATACTTAAAGTGCTATAGAGGTAGATGAGGAGGAGAAAAATCTGAGTCTAATCGGGTTAACCCTCTCTGCAAATTTAAGATTTAATTTAAGAGAAAACCTTCACAAAATATTATATGATATTTCTTATCTGCTATGTTAACAAAACAAAGATTCAAACCATAGATCAAACAATAAATGTATTTCCTAGATCTGAAATCACACACACCAATTTTATTACTAACTGTGGCCCAATCAGCCCCTCATGTAAAATTTTACAAGGTCTTCACTTAAAACATCTTGCATATGAATAGAATGTTCTTGCCTTGCTATGTGTACTGATACAAACTGGATGGAAAATCAGCCTGAAATCTGTGGTGTAACACAGAGTTCAGTGAATTGTTTGGAGTTGTAATTCACATTTGTAGGTAAGTCACTCCTGGAAGACTGGCCAATTCCTGCTCTTCTATTTGGTTCCCTATCTCAACACCTATGGAGTGCTCCCCTTCTCCTTGCTGCCATCACCTTTACTCCACCAAAACCATAATTGGTTCTGAGATCAATTATGTAATATTCAAAATAAGATTTGAATCAAAGTCATATCAAAATTATATACAGCTAAAATGAGCTATACCTGTGCATATTTAATTCAAAATGTTGAATTTTTAAATTGCCAATTAAAGACATTAGTGAAAGTCAATACAGAATTATTTTAATGACTCCAAGATAATCCCAGAGCAATCAATTTAGATCAGAATGAGTTTATTGTAAAGTGCCAAAGGTGGGGGAAAAAATGCTTCCTTAGCACTACAAAGTAACGATCTCTCAAATGAATAATGCCTGTTCAGAACTTAACTAGATAATTACTTCATTTGCATTTGCTAAGGTGATAAGAGGAATTAAAAGACAGCTCAGAGGGAAATGATGCAAGTGTTAAAAGATGACATGCAAAAGGCAGTGTTACTCAAAGTTCTGGCCTACCAACTGAGTCCATTTTAAAAGAAACACACATATTAACCCAAGCATGCTGGTGAAAAATAGAAAAAGCAGAAAAAATATGTAATGGAAAAATACCTCATATCACAATAATGTCTGACATGAAGTTCAGAGTGA
The DNA here is from genome assembly GCF_903797595.1 of Erithacus rubecula. Classification (NCBI taxonomy): domain Eukaryota; kingdom Metazoa; phylum Chordata; class Aves; order Passeriformes; family Muscicapidae; genus Erithacus; species Erithacus rubecula. The sequence continues at coordinate 70,110,127 of NC_136689.1, forward strand.
CTGGAGGCTGAACCAATCAGACATATTTTTGCATATAATGAATTGGAAGATTGACTAATAAAACACAAAACTGCTAAGATCAATTTCCATATCTGTTATAACAGCTTTGCAGAACACAAATTGTGCTAGTCATAGTCACACCTGCAGAAATAATATTAATTTGAAGCAAGAAAAATAATTTCAGCCATTTGTAGTTGTCTTGAATTACACTTTCTTTTATCAAAGGTGAAGATTCACTCTGTTTTTCAGCTTTAGGCTATCACATTTAGTTTTTGAAAAAAAACATTAAGCACCTGTTATTCTTCAAGTATAGAAACTAGATTTTTTGAAATACATAAAATTGTGTATGTGCTGTGATCACTTTGACCTCAAAGGCTTTCTAGCTGGTGAGGCATATCCACAAGTGCAGTATACTTCTGCTCTGTACAAAACACCAGCGCTTTCTACTGGCATTTTGTGGGCTTGGCATCCATCCTTGCATAGTATGTGAGGGAAATAAGATTTTTCTGAGGATTAGAGTTCTGGTGAATCTGAACCCCATAATTTTTATGGCAAGAGACTTCCCTGGTTGCAATATTTACAAAGAGAGTTGCACTTATGTTGAAGTATACAAACAAAAAGGACTTATGAGAACTTTGGATTCAGTTGCTGGTTTCAGTTTGGTTTCAGAACTGTTGGTTTCAAACAGTTAGTTTTCAGTTTAATAGAACTTTAGGTTTCAGTTCATTGCCCAATTGTTATGTGTTGTTCTGGCCTATTTCATGTTCTAAAACTGGGGCAAATTTTTATGCTTTAGGTTACCTGAAAATATTTTAACATTGCAAAATATTTCTCCTTTGCTGAAATAATTTACCATCCATGCTGGGTTCAGCAACATTAGCAAGAGCTCAGGTGCCGACTCCTTTCTGAAAGTGGGTACCAGCATATGGAAATGAAAAGGTTTTGTAACTGGTGGGAAGAAAAAAACTCAAAACTCTTGAGTCTCCGCATGAATAAATAGATGATCCTGAAATGCATTCCACTTCTCACTTTCATCCCACCCCCAGCCTTCCTCCATGTTTGTTTGCCACAATCATTTAAACGAGATCATAATAATTAAGATACTTTTTTACTTTTTTTGCTGCTTCTTATTCTTCTCTTCCCCAAGCTCATATTGTATTCTGGAAAAGCTATGGCATTTCTGCTCTTCACATGTTGCATTTCATTTAATCTGAGATGTCACACCTTCATTCTTGTTAGTCAAATCATGATCACAGTTTATCATGGCCATTATTGTTATCATTGTCTCAAAACAAGACATCATTTCTTAAATGCTGAAAAACTACTGATGTACTCATTAAAGCAAGGTATTTCTGTGTTATTTGGTTTATTTTTGCTTTTTCAGACAGAGGATAGGATAAAATAAAGAAGTATATGTATAGTTAAGCAAAATATTAATATTATTTCTTTGAAGAAATCTCTCAACAGTCATGGGATATATTTCTAAATCCTTCCACCTCATGATGAAAATTTACTTTCTCTCAGGTGTGTATCTCAGATGGTACTGGAGCTTTTTAGTTTCATTCCCTATGTAAGAAACTCTGAATAGTTACATTCTATATCCATTTAGATGCTAAAGATATATGGAGTGTATTAGTTAAAGTGAAATTTTTTTCATTTGTTTTATTTCTGAGTTAAATCTGTAAGCAGGGTAAGCAGGAAAATTACTCTGAGCATGATGAGAAAAGATCTCTAACTGTTCTACACATGATGTCCCTACCAATCTTTAATGAGCCAAGATTTGATGGCCTAAATGAATAGCAGCACTTGGAAGGCTGGCAATTTCCACTTCATTTCTGAGTCACTTTTACATTATTCCGGAACATTCAAACTAAATATCCTACACAGATAATCAAGGAGGAAAAATTGGTAAGTACTGGGCCAGATTTTCACTTTTTGTGTTTGTAGGAACCTGTCAACAGAGGAGATGGAGCTGTGTGGAACTGTTGAAACTTTCAATTGTCATCATATTGCCTGCATTAACAGTTTATTAAGATTTATTATTGGTTATGTTTTCATTGCATGGGACTTGTTGGGAGAACAAATATTAGTCAAATAATTTTACAGTGTTAATTTGGTTTTTGTCAAGTTTATTTGGTCTTTTACCTGGGGAAAAAATTATATAGGAAAAGCTTTTAATTTTATTATAGAGATATATAGTTATGTCTTAACCAAATTTAGCCTGGGAATGTACACAAATCCCCCATAACCCAGGACCCCATACCAAATTCACCAAACAAATTATGAGTGGGCCTGGAGAGTGGAACAGATCCTTGTCTCTACAAGGGGTAATAGCAGAATGGGAAGTGGAGAAATTGGATTGTAAGAACACAGCTGAAACTCCCTAATGAAAAGTGAGGATCCATAGAGATAAATTAGAAACCGACCTTTAGAAGTGTTCCCATATAATAAATTAACTACAGGAGCAGCTGAACCTAAAAAAAACCTGGATCATCTCAGAGCTGAGAATGTTTATCTGGGACATGTGTACCTGTTGGAGTTATCCCAAATATAGGTGTCTAACCCAATGTCTGATGCAATGGGTCTTACAAAAAAGTTAGAGATGGTGGCGTCCTACTGCATTCCCATTACCCATGACCCTGGCCACAGCAGGGTCTGGAATTCAACTAAAAAGTCACAGGAAGTTCCCCAGTCTCTCCTGTATGGGTGTTCACAAGTCAAATATTCAGCTCTGTGGAGAATGGTAAGGGCATGTTCAGATGGGAAAATGTATTCCTGCTTGTCTGTGTGTGATATGACTGGACTCTGATGTACTACTGAGCTTCCTGCCATGTGTCCTGAGAGGGTTTTTACCACTTAGTAAAAGATCCAGGGAAAGTAATGGGCCCCAAACACAACCCAAGTGGACTGTGCACGTAGTCCAAGACTTGTCTGGGATTCAAACTGATAAAAGCTGGGTTTCATTATATTTATCATCTGTATGGTTTAGGGTACAACAAAGTCATGGTTGAGACACTTTACTCATATAATAAAAATATAATTACCTAGACAGGGACAACACAGTAACTGAAAAGCAGAGAGTGGACTACTGAAAAGCTAATTCTACCACCTTTGCCCTTTTCAGAATAAGTCTTAATAAATATATCTTTCAGCATACTATAAATGTCAGTGGATCTTGATATCCTGGACAAAATAGAAGGTAGCCTGCAAAGTGAAAATTTGCTCTGGACTCAAGGGGAAACCAGCTAGTAGCTTTTTTTTCTCTTCTTTGTAAAAAGCACAAGAACTGTTGCATTTCGAAATTTTGTCAGGTGTCTTTTTGGGGATGAGGGCTGATTTTAGGGGAAGGGACAGGTTTCATGTGAAATCATCTCTACTCCAAAATCAACAGCACAAATGCATTTTTTCTCAGTGTTTTCCAAGAGGAGTTTTCCTCAAAATAAATATAGGGAAGAACCTGTGCATTTTATAAGATTGGTTTGATTGAGAAGTATGTATCATAAATGAGACTGAAGGTCATATTGCCAAAATTTACCACAGTTGACCAATAAATAATTATCTGGGAGAAAGAGCACACTATGATGGACCCTCATCGTGCACTTTAATTATAAGCTTTAATTGCCTTTTGAATCTCATAAAAGTCAGTGGCCTACAACTCTTTATCTGTTTTATTTCCTATCTATAGAAACGGTGCCAGCATTTGACTAGGCCCTGTGAAACAGCAGAGGACACATTGTCTCTTACCAGGGACTGAAATAAAATTAAAAAACTATTATTAGCATAGAATCTTGAATTTTGTCCTATTAAAAAAATCAGATTGGCAAAAATGTAGCTTAGATTTTGCATCTAAGATAAACACAGTGAGGATGAGCTAATAAAAAAAATTAAAAATGAAAATATGACCACATAATAATACATTTATATATATATATATATATATATGACCATATAATAATTCTTATGCAGATTTCCTTCTAATATTTATTTGTCAGTAATGAAAAAAACCTCAAAATAACACAAGCAACAAAACCACTACCCTTTACAGAAAAAAACAAAAAAATTGAAGATATTTATTATTTGATAGACCATTGGTACTGCAAGTCCAATGGCCCCTAAAATTATTTCTGGTTGTTTAAAGGATCTTTGATTTTTTAAATCTCTAGGGTTTTAATTTTTTTATGTCAAAGATCCAAATTAAACTGTGACACTTCTAAGATCCTTCAGGGTCCCCCACTTTTACTGTGGAATAATTTCTTATTCATCATCTTTATGAAATACAGTAAAAATTTTTTTTCTGTTTAATGAAAAAAAAATATACAAGTGTTCTTATTAATTCATCTGTATTGTTTAGAATAACTCTTCCAAAACCTAATTGAAAACATTCAGAGGGTTTGTCCACAATTCATGCAACAACTTAGAATTCAGTTTTTTAATTCTTCCATGAAATGTTATCACAAGTATCTGAAGCTTAGTTGCTGCCCTTTAGTAGCTTGGTCTAACACAGATCTTTAGTGCTGACCTTCAGTGCTTGCTTTCTTCTGAAGTTACCAGCTGTGCTTCTTATCTGCATGTGTCAAATATTCAGCCTGCATTTCTGGAGTAGATGTTATTCATAAATGTATTTGTTAACTGTGCTGATGAGGTCAAACTATCATAAAGAGGTCGTTGGAACTGGAGGAAAGGAACAAATGAAATAACTGAAGGACAGGCTGGAAAAAACTCTCCAGGCTGGGAGAGCCGGGGTTTTTAGGTCTTGAAAAGAGAAGACTCCAGGAAGATCTTAGAGCATTTTTCCATACCTAGCAGGGCCTACAAGATAGAGAGGGGCTTTATACAGGGGCATGCAGTGAAAGGGGTTATGGCTTCTAACTGAACGAGGGTAAGTTTAGCACAGGTACAAGGAGGAAATTCTTTATTGTGTGGGTGGTGAGGCACTGAAACAGGCTGCCCAGAAAAACATCCCTGGAAATGTTCAAAGCCAAGCTGAGTAAGACTTTTAGCAACTTGGTCTAATGGAAGGTATTCCCCTGTACCTTTGCCATGGGGATTAGAACTAGGTAGTTTTTATGACCCCTTTCAACCAAAATGATTCTATGGTTTCGGTTCTGCAATATTAAAAATTTTTGATAATTATAGGCAACCCTGTGAAAGTGCATCCATTTTTATTAAAAACAAACAAATAAACAAAAAAAATCATCCTCCCCCTCAAAAAGTTTGCATTAAAAAAGTCTTTTTCATGACCCATCTTTGAACTTAAATGGAAATACTTGGAATGTACTTGAAAGTCCGGTTGAAGGTACAGAAGAAAATAGATTCCTGAGATCTGCAGCAGTCCAAGTTTGTCTAGAGAGTAAGCAGTATTTACAGCAATAATCCAGTAACAGAATCATAAAAACTTTCTGTATTTTTAAAACCTTAAGTTTCCGTGCTTGTCTTGCAGAGAAAACCTATCAATCACTCAAATATTTCCTGACCTCCACAGTATTCGAAGGTGAAAGCAAATCTATAACCCTAGCCAAAACTCTTATGTTTATTCATAACAAAACTACTCCCAGAATGCTCATTAATTGCAGCCATTACATATTAGGTTGTGATCCCTGGCTCTAGGTTGCAAAGTACATCTTACCTTCCACCCTCTTATTTTAATTAAACTTAGGAAAAATATCATAATTTTGTTTAATGTGCCTAAAGTTGAGTAGCAGAGCATTTCTGAGGCTTGTCAGCACTGAAAAACATGTCACAAGGAAACCAGCTGCCCCTGTGAACCACAACCTTTTGTCCCAAAAGTGTCTGAGACATCCTGTAAGCCAAGTGGTCTTAAGCCTGGTTGTGGATGTATTTACACAAAGTCACAGACTGTCACTACAGAAAACAGGAACAGCCTCAAAGACCAGCTTGCATTTATATTTGCTGCCTGCATGTTTAATTTATCTCCTCTCCTATTTGTGAATGCCATTTTCTGCAGTGCACCTTGGATCACACACAGGCAGATGTTAATTAGAGGGGTTCTTGACTCTGCTGTCAGATATAGGCAATCCTATATCTGCCTTGCAGAGGGGCACAGGGTCAGGTCCATACCCTTCCCATCAGCACCATGATAGATCATCTGCTAGCAGAGCAGATGGGATTTGTAGATGGCCTGAATTAAGCTTTATGCTGGCAGCCTGCAGAGGAGACACAGAGCCAAAAGACATGCCAGATCATGAGCACAGTCCTGGGTTTGCTGTGTCAGAGAACACAACAGTGATTAACCTCAGAGCTGTTTTACCTACAAGGATCAGGACCACAGCTGGTAACACACAAGATATGGAATTAGTGCAGAAACAACACACTGGAGCTGTATACCTAGACAGCTTTTCTGGCTAGGGACATTAAAACTAAATCATTACTTGAGGAAGAAATGTGCATGTTAGCAGCATTACTTGGCTTGGCTAGAGAGATGCCTTGAAAGAACCTTGATAAAGTCTTGTCATTCTGCGCAAAAAAAGAGTTGTACAGATGTTTTGTACACTTACAGCTCAGCTTTTCAGTTTCATCCTTTTTTGAGTGGGTAGTATTTTGAAGGAAAATAGATTTCTTGTTTGCTTGCTTGTTTTGAAAATGATTGTCAAAATATTCTGAACATTGTAACAAGTCCCTAAATTGTGCATCCACAGGATGGTTCCTACTCAAAAGCAGATCATAACTCCTTGTGTTTATGCAGCAAAATGCATCATAATGATCTATCATTCTGATATTTTATTTATTAATTTAATATTGACATGTTTTAAAAAATAAATTGACCTCTCTAAGGTATAAATCAATCATTTGTCTAGTTGGTTGGTTTTGTTTTCGTAGTTTTTTAGATGTGCCAATGAAATTAAGATATTCAAAGATTTTCTCAGGGCTTATGTAGGATATGCAGAAACCTATTAGATACTAATGAGATAAAATAAAAACCTAGTCTTTTTCTTAAGTGTGTTTTCATGCGTAGGTTCACACAGGTACTTTTCATTTTAAAAATATTTATAGATCTTAATTAACTAAACAGAAACACACCTAATGATATGTCATTGTTATAGTTTATCCACAATATTTGTGATAACTAGGAAAATACATAAGAAAAAGAAATTAGAGTAGTGGAGTGTATTCATGACAGATATGAATTTTTAAAAAGATATTTTATTGCGGAGTCTTAATATCCTTGGAAATACATTATCTGATGTTAATTGATACAGTGGAAAATGTTCTAGAATAAGAAAATAAAAATATTTTTTACTCTTAGAATATTTCATCTGTCTTCTACATATGGAATATTGCTTTTCTAATACTGTACTCCCTGGTGCATTAAGTAGCTTTCTATTTCCAAGTAATTTCCAATTACTGTGTTCTGGAGAGTGGCACAGATACACCAAATGAAATCTAAATGTTTCATTTTGTTAGTTTCTTAATGTTGTCTTAGTGCTTTTTTCCCCACTGCATTTCTTCTTCCACTCTTCCCACAAATACCAGATCACAAGAGAAGGCTTTTTTATTATACACTACTTGTTTTGTCATTATTTATTCTAGCTAAAGGTGTTTCTTCTTAGCATGCATCACCTGGAGCTGATTTTTTTTAATGCATATCTATATGCTGTCCTTTTGCTAGCTATTTCTCTGGCTTCATTATTCCCCTGAAAGATCAAAAGCAAAATTTTATATGCAAGGAATGTGATGCAGAAACATGTTTATCCCACCTCAAGATCATGCCTAGCTACTAAAACAGAAAGACACTGGATCGAAATCTACTATTTTTAACCTGTTCACACACCACCATTCAAACAAGAAAAATAACTATTTTCCTTTCTTAATTCTGAAAACTCACTTTTGTTATCCTGGTGTTCATGAAAAATGAACCAACATTTAGAAGAACAAACTATCATAAACCCAAAATATGAGTCCTGAGCATAGAGTGATGAGCCCATCCAAGCATATTGAAGACTGTATATTTCCATATCTGTGGCTTACATTTTTCTACATTAAGCTGCATCTACAGCTCTACCACTGAGGCTGTGCAAATGGCCTTCACCTTTAGCACTCTGTAGTATCTGCTGGTAGCAACAAGCCTCATCATCTGACTGTTTCTTTGATATTGAGCAAAGAACCTCCAGGCCATACTCCTGTCGTCTTCACTTAAAAAAACCCCATCATTTCTTTCAGTGTTTTGTTTCTTATCTTTTAATAAGTTATTTATCCATTTGGAGACTGGTTCTCTTATCTCATGGCAGCTTTGTTTCTTTAAGAGCCTTTGCTGAGGGATTGTGTTGATTGCCTTTGGAATCAAAGGATGCCACATCAACCTTGGTGCACACTCATTGCTTCCTTCAAAGAACTCCCATAGATTTGTGAATTCTGTCTCTAAAGGAGACACTAGTTCTATTTTTTTACACTCTTACCAGTTGTAGCAGAAGAAGCAAAAGTGAGAACCATTTTTGTGGTATGCAGGTGGAAGATGCTGGTGTCTGCCCCGGAATGCTTTAAAAAAATTCTTGACATATTTACTATTTTCAAGGGGCTGGAAATCATAATCAGTAACTCACCTGCCACTAATGTCAGTCCCTTCAGGTCTGACAGGAGAACATTTCTTGGTCCTTATTTACTTATATTTTGCAAGACAGGTAGTCTAGAGTCAATCACTTGCACATATTTCTTAGGCCATTGTACAGACAGATTGGGTGGAGATGTACCTGTCAGAGGGTTAGAGGATAACAGTACACCATTCAGTATAGTTTCTGGGAATATTTGAAGAAATCAAACTCATATCAGCTTTAATTGTTTTTGCAAGGTTCATTTATAAAAGTAATAGGTTTGTATAGTAGGCTTCTATGGGACATTTTACCTAATCCTGCATAACAGGCTGAATTAAGTAAGCATCATATAGTATTAGTGGAAAGCTCATTAATAATTTTAAAAGTAGTTTAATGCTAGATCTCAGTGGTAATTCTAATGAGAAGCAAAGATAATGTTAATAGAGCTCCACGGGAATCTATTCCTGTCCTCATGTTATTTTTGTCTACAGTTTAAGTAAAAATTTGTAGAATAATAATAATTTTTTAATACTGCCAAAATGTGAGGTCAGATATCTAGGAAAAAAATTCCATTCCAATAAGTAAAGGTGAAAAGCAACATCACACAGCATCAATGAAAAGACTTTCAAAACAACTGATGGTGTTAACAATTCAGCTTAACAGGTGAACACAATGTCCAAATAGTCACATCTGAAAGTGGACCTGCTTCCTGTGGTAATTCTGTGACAAACTCAGAAATTTACTGATTAAATTATTTCAGGTTTGACATCAATCACAAAAAAAGGGGCCTGGATAACTGGAATTTATTTAAAAATGGCAGAGATATAAAAAAGTAATATGAGACAGAGAAAATTTGCTTTCTAGAGTAAAAAATTGGCAAATTCTACTTTCATAGCTTACCCATGAGAAGGTTAAGAGGTTTTTTATCTTAGCCTTGAGGTACCAACCTGGGGAGCTTATTTCCAAAGGCAGGCGACTCTTTAATTTGGATGCAAGAAAAAGAAATATAATGAAGCACAATAGCTGGAGGCTAAGCATAGTCAGACTAGGGGAAAAAAAAAAAAAAGGAAAAAAAAGGAAAGGACATATTTTCATAAGAAGAAATGATTAATTAATTTTTTGTGATTCAAAGGTGCTGGATCAAAATGAAATGCCTTTCTATAGCTTAGAATCTATGAAATTCAGAAATTTGTAGTGTCATATGCAGATGTTCATATGGCCCATTTTAGTTTTGAAATGTATACATTTTCAGATATACTGTGTACTTGAAAAAAATTATAATACATGGAAACAGAAGCCTTCAAAGTCATAAATTATACAATTCTAGCATCTCTTTTCAATTTTTTTTCTATTTTATTTTCCTGGTTTCATACTAGAAAAAGAAATTTAAGCTAAATCAGTATTTTTTTCACTGGAATGTAATAAGGAAATAAGTAAAATATGTATTCTGAATAATTAGAACATAATGTGTTAAAGTTCAGATAAAATGCTTAACATAAGCAAACCTAGTCCTATTTTTATTGTCTGCTCTACAATCATTTCTGTTTACATTATGCTATTTTCAAATGACCCAAACAGGAGCAAAATCTCACTAGGTCAGAGAAGACATCAAAATTAACCCATAGAGAATATAAAGCACAAAACTGTCGAAGGTTTTTTATTGGTCTACATTCTTAGCAATGGTTAATAGTTCTTAGGAGCCCAGCCTAAGAAAGAAAAACGTTTTCAGACATTTGAATATTTACAGTAGTTGCAGGACATGAAGAAGCTTATTGATAACAGGAATTTTAATGGAAAATGGACACCACTATAGTGCATATTATTTTATCCCAGGAAATCTGTTTTAATAATATTTTTTTCTATATCATTAATTTATATGCTTATTTAAAACCTCCCAAAAAAAGTTGCATGGAAGATAAGTTATAGGCATAGAGACAACCAATAAATTCTTGTAATAAATCTGTGATTGTTCCATCCTATACCAGTGTAAAAGGTTTTTAAAATGCATGCTGCACTCTGTTGTGCATGTATGTATGTTCCAAGACTGAATCAACTAGCAACACTGTATAGGACAATGAAAGGTTTTAATGCTGATAGCTGATAGCTGTCAGATACCATGATACAAAGAGATCCCAAATTCTAAAGCTGTTGCTCTGCCTTTCCTGAGACATGCTCTGACAATGTCATTCATGATAAGGAGATGTCACAGAAGCTGTTTGGGGTAAGCACCAGGCAAAACCACATAACACCAATACAGACCAATAAATAGCAGCTTCCTACTTACTAATATCCTCAAGCTGCTAAAGGCATGATGCCTTTTAATGAAAATCTTGCATCTTCTTATTTTCCACAGTTTAAAGAAAGTGGTATTTTACATCCATAACCAGTTGCTCTATTAGTGGGTGAATTTGACACACCAGATCAATTGGGTTTCTGACTTTCTGGAGCAAACATTTATAGGAAAAAATCTGTCAGCAAGAAACATCAGCTTTGAAAATTAGAAAGGAGCACTTCATTGCAACCCTAAAGAATAGGAAACATTGGGGAAAAAAGAACTAGCAACATCATTAGTGTGCTCCAATATTTTTTCTTTTGTTCAAGTTTTTATTTTAGAAAGTTAAGCTTTTCTGTTGATTTTTTAAACACAAATTTAAACATTTGCACAAGTGCACATGTCGAAGATAATTATGTAGATACATTCAAGGAAATTGGGATATGGGTAAGTGACCTCAACATTGAAAAAAAGCAATAAAGGATAAGATATAAAGAAAAAATAAAAAGCTAAAGATCTATAAGAGTTTGTTATGAAAGGCTATGAAAATAAAGATCTGAAAAATCTTGAAATACACCATTTATTGTATAAATGTTCTGGACACAAGCACAGAAATGGCAGATGTTTTGTCCTTGTGATCTGATAAATTCTAAACTATGATATCCTTTGGAGTTACAATAAAAAGCAAGATGCAGTGGAAAACAAGATCTCCTGAATTAAAACAGATCTTAGAGAAAAGCATAAATGAAGAACCCCATGCTATCTCACTTTTTTATCAGTTTGTGTGACAGTTTCTATTTTCACAAGCTCCAAAAATTGGGCTCCGTTTTGTACTTTTATTATTTGGAAAATTGATAAAGTAACAGCTGTAAGGTTTATATCCAAAATGATAACTACGAGTTTATATCTTTCACTCTTTAATCTGATTATTTTCTTTCTGTCTATTGTGCTACAGGACCTTTTTCTATAAGAGTACAAATATAATTTTGGGTTTTCACCAGGTGTCATGGCCTATAATTGCTTCAATGTAGTTTAGTGCTGGGCAAATGGAGAACGTGTAAAACTCCCTACATATGATGCCACACAGCATCCTTCACATTTTGCATTCTGGCATAAAATGTTAACCATCAAATGTACTTAGCATTTTATTCCACACTGGTGATCAGATTTGTAATCCTATATACATTGGGTAGATTTTATGTTACAGCATGCTTAAACATATATATAGATTCTGCTAAAACTAATAATTCGTATCAGCAGCAAACTGCTGGAATATATGGTTAAATATGACTACCATATATTCCAAATTCAACAGAAACTAAATTAAAATATAGAAATTAAATACAGCTTGAGCATTCGTTGTCTGTATGATCCAGGAATATCTGTATTAGCTTTGGAGGCACCCCACAGACCTGATTTAAATTAAAACACCCAGCTTTCACATAACACAGTGCAGGCAAGACAAATCATGACTTCTATTGCACTATTTGTAAAACATTATAATACTTCTCTAAATTGCAGGTCTAAAAAGTAAGACTAATTTAGATCTTAGTGCTCCAATATTGAGCCAATAGAAGCCAGAAAAATGTTTGAATATAAATTTATATATATATATATATATATATATATATATATATATGTATATATATATATATAGATAGATATATTTTTTCAGAAAGAAATACCTTTATTACATTGCTTGTCCAGTTCCAAAAAAGAATTCAGTATTAAATGACAGATATGCTTAGCATAACTTTCAAGATTTGGACTCCTGTTTCTGTGTTTTTATGACTAAAATCTATCCTTGCTAAAATTCAACTCAGGCATGTGTTCGCACCCAGTTCACAAAAATAAATAAGTATAAAAATGTGTATTCTAATTGTTCCCTCAGCATGTAGGGTTAGGACTAGATAATAAAATTTCCTTTGCAATATAAGGTACAGCAAGTGTACGCTACAGAGATAACTGCAATAGTAATTTAAACAAAGTCTGCAGTACTCTAAGTAACTATGGAGTGAACACATTAACAACTGCCTCAAGTGAGAGAAACATTGAGTACTGGAAATGCTGAGAGACTGGAACTATACATTATGTCTGAAAAGTACTAAGGGAAAGTTGAGAAGTTAACAAATGAATCCATTTTAAAGGAAATTGGACCCTATTTATTTCCCTTCAAGTGTAGTAATTTAATGGTTTTATAGGGCTCTTGCATGCATGAGATAGAGAAAGGGGAGGAAAATGTGATCCTTTCAGGGGACTAGGACTTGAAGAATGACAGTAAAGTTTGTACATTAGCTGCAGTTTACCCTGCAAATACATTTATATAACTGCAAACAAAGAGTTCCACTTATCTAGTTAGGAAGAAACAAATGCATTTAATAAAATGGCAATTAGTAGATATAATATAATTTGTGTTTCATCAAAAATGCAACATCTAAATCAATATGTTTTATAGTGGTAGGAGGTCTGCCTCTAATTTCTGGATAAGAGCATTATTTTTATTTGTGGAAGAATGCTTTTTAATGTGTGCATCTTGCCATTTCCTGTTTTTCTGACTTTTTGTTTGTATTTCTTCGGGAAACAAGTAGAAAATAAAATCAGTACAAAATTAGGGATTTTAGTTTGGAAATTAATGCATATTATGCAAATTAATAGATAATAATTAGGTGGGAATTTAATTTACTTTTCACAGTGAAAATGGGCCTAATTCATGAGAAGCCTTTTGAGAAATTATTAGCTTTTATACCAAGCGAGCAATTCTTTTCTCATATGACTGACATCGCAGAGGTAGCCAAAAGCTTTCTTCAGCTGAAGTGGTAGGGGTCTATGTACAGATACAAGGAATTGAAAAACCCTACAGGAGCCAAAATAAAGTGATTTGAGTCAATTCTTTGCTCATATAAAACTTACATCAAGCCCCTAGAATCTGATGATCTATTTATGTGGAAAAAAGAGTAAGCTATATCTTAGGAGGAGACTGTCCTAGCTGTCTTAATAAAATCCTGTGTTGTATTCTTTAAAATACTGCTTGGATATATAAGGATTCAGTCAGGTTTTGGTTTGTTTTTTTCCCATTTCCCATGCAGAGCAGAAGGGATTTGGATATCTGGAAAAGCTTCCAAATGATACCAGACAAGTTTATGTCTTTTAGTGGTTTTGACTGGAATAGAATTAATTTTCTCTGTAGCAGCCCCCAATTTTCGGTTTGTGACCAAAAACACTGTTCATAACATGCCAATGTTTTAGCTATTGCTGAACAGTGCTTACACAGCATCAAGGCTTTCTCAATTTCCCACTCTTCCCAACACTGAGTAGGTTGGGAAAGATAAAAGGCTGAGAGGGAACAGAACTGGGACAGTTGGTATAAATTAACCAAAGGATTAGTCCAGCAATAAAACCAGAGCTGGCATTTATTAGGATTGACAATGCTCAGTGACTGCCTGGGTATTCATCAGCTACTTGTGAGTAATTGTTTTTACATCACTTGGTTTTCTTTCTTTTGTTTTGTGTAGTCTTTTAAAATAATAATATTAACAAAAATATTAATAACAACAACAACAAAAGTCTGTAACAGTAGAAGTACTTTTTTAGTGGTCATCAAGTAAGACAGCGAGGAAATATCATAAGGATATTGGACTCATAAAACCTTTTCTGTTACTCCTTTTGTGGGTTAGGTGCAGATGCACAGACTATTACAAGATGAAGTTGATCTTGGTTGACTCTTTCAACTCTTCTAGAATACTACTACTGGTATAAAAGGAAGAGGAAAAGGATGCATGTCTAATTTGCTGAATTTGCGTACAACTGTCAGTAAATCATGAGACAATGGGTCAAAATTACAGACATCAGAGCAGTTCCTTTATTTCAGCACAAGCAATTTACATATGATGGTGGGAAGCTGGTGGTTTTATAATGACTGATCTCAGTAGATGTTAGACAGACTAGGATTGGATAGTGCATTTTCCCCTGTGATCTAGCTTATCTGGAACCATTTGCTGTAATTATCATATGGACACCCAGCCAGAAAGACCTGATATTGTCTCTGAAATAATTTCAGTGAGCACATACATCATCAGCCACTTAACTGTGTCCTGGTTAGTGACCCTGCACATGAACTAGCAGTAGGACATGGCAGATTCCTGCTGTGCCTATACCTGACAGCTCTAAATGGGAAATCTGCCAAGCATATCAAGCTAGCAAGTGATTGCTTGCAAGCAAGTGATTAAATTGCAGATTATTTTTATTTAGCAAGAGGAAGAGTAATGAGTCAAAAGTGTTTCTCAGGGCTGAGAGAAGTGCAAGCTGGCATCTTGTGCTTGATGCAATATGAAGTCACAGGAGCATGATTTAAAAACAGAATGGGATGCAATAATTAAATTCCATTTAGAAGAAATAGTTTGATTCTGAAGACTTGAAGGAAATCTCAGCTGCCAAAAGGAAGCTTGTGCTGTTCCTGCTTTATCTGCCTGCTTTAAAATGTATCCACTCAGTTTCTTAGTCTCAAAACATAGATATTCACTATTCATACTCTCAAATGCAGAGTTTACAGTGATATATTGTAATGCCTAATCTTAATTGTAACTTTTTGAAATGAAGACAAAAAATTTATTACTTTTAAGAAAGATGTTTCCCTTCAGTTTTGTAATGAGAAGCGGGGAAGGAGTGGAAGAAGTTTATTAAGTTAGTATGTAGAGTTAGACAAAAATGTTGATCAAATAAGATTATTATCTAATAGAAATTACTTTCTGTTTCATTACACTTCCCTTTCTGAATATGTTTAGATAGGAATGCTTGATGAAACAGTGAATTCCCATCTAGCATTTTTATGAAATGTCATTAAAAAACCAGAAAACATAACTAGTCAGCAAATGAATAGCAGAGATCAAATCAGTACAAATCAGAACAAATCAATTACTTGGCTTTCTAATGACAATTTCTCAGCAATGTCAGTGATGTGCATACAAGATACTCAGCATGAATGTGACATATTTTTGCACCATTTTCCCAGTCCCACTATACAAACCTCCCAGTCATGGTAGCTGCTTACTACTTACGACCTAGTTATTACTACATGAAGATTTATCAGACCAACAATATTTTTCCCATCTCGAAGTTCTTTTAAGAAACTATTTAGTGGCATGAAAATCAGCAGGTACCCATAGTCACAATGAAATGTACATCAGTCAGCTATTACTTTTTACCTAACTTCAAAGGTAAAAGCATACTTGAGATTAAAAAAATTATTTAAAAAAAGTAATTGTCTTTGTCTTCTATGAGAAAAAGACATTTGTTTATAACCCTTGCCTGGGTTCCAAACTACTAAGGATTATAAGAAGTAATCAAATCTATTAATTATTTATCAGTTTGCAAAAATATATTGTAGTATGGACTGGAAATATTTGGATACTCTATGTAGCATACATAATATATATTATACACACATACATACACTCTTTTTTTTTTCTTCTCCCAGAAGCAATTCGATTTCTATTCCTTTATGACTAACTAAAATGGATTTCATTGTTTGCCAATGGTAACTGTTTTGAAATCATCTCATACAATTATTTGTTTGGCAGCAAAAATGCCCAAAGTAGTTTGCTCTCTCTCTGAAGCCACTAACACTACACACTGCACACGAGAAGATACACAATGCATTTGTGGGTATATTTGTTTCCAAAATAAAGACATAATTTGTAATTCAACTAAAGGACTTACGGGAATTTGAGTATAATCCAATACGACAGAACAAATATAAAAACGTTTTCACTTTTATGTGTTGGCAACAATCCCTGTTAGTGGATAACTACAACCTTGACTTTCATTTTAAAACACCTCATTACTCATACCTGTATAGATGCTACTGTTATAGTTATGTGGAATGAAGAAATTTTAAAATTTCATTCAAAACTATTGAGAGTGGTCTACATAAAAGTCTGTCTCATGCTTTTACCAATTATTTCCACATGCTGCATTGTAAATATGGGAATAATCCCCAAGACCTTAGTGAGTCTGAAATTTCAAGTTGAGCTGGCTAGCTGTAGCACACTTTTCTTTCCTTTCTACAGGCAAGCACCTTTGCTTGTTGGGATGTGTGTGACATTAAGGGAATGATGCAGCTGAAAGTGTGATATTATTAACATTGTCTTAAATGACACATGATAATCCAGCTGTCACGCTCCAGATACAAGATCTTTCTTTTATGACACCATCTTATGTTTTCTTCTTCTAGCAACATTTTTTGGCACATCACACCCATACAAATATTTCTTCTTGTTCAAGCACCTGTTGAAAGAAATCTACTCCATCTCCCTAGCTATGTCACATTTTTACTGCCTCCTAGGAAGCCATGTTAATATGTGAAATGTTTGGAAACTACTCATGGCAAAACCCTCCTTTCCTCTCAAGGACGTCAAGCCAGTAATGAAAATACAAACTGAGAATTAGTATTGGCAAAATCCCAGACTCTTCACAAACTGTTATTTTGTCTTTCCAGAGAAAACATTCTAGAGTGTTCATTTTCGCACAAAATAAGCATTTGGGGAAAAAACAAAAAACAAAGCAAAATGAAACAAAAACAACAAAAACAACCTACCAAGATAAACAAACAAACAAGCAAAACCAAAAAAAACCAAAAGCAAAACCAAAAAACCAACAATGTTGAAAACCAAACCAACAAAACATGTTGTTAATCTGAGCTGAAAGTAGTTCATCATCTCTGGATATAGAGAAACATAAGGAGTGTTTCAAGAATGCAGAAACAGTACTTGGACTGACATGTTTCCAGAAAAATATATTAAGTAGAAATATATCTTTGGAAATATATACACTTCCTGAATGGGTAAAAGAAAATACAATCACCATATATGCAAATCCAGCAGTGGAACAGGCTGACCAGGGTGACTGCAGTTTCCATTCTTGAAGGTTTACAAGACACAATGGGATAAAAAACTGAACTATCTGGACTGAAATCAATGTTGATGCAGCAGAAGACAAAGTGACAGCCTCACAAAATCCCTTCTCAGTCTGAATAAATCTCTGCTCTGTGACACAGAAAACTAAAAGACAGAGACACAAAACTTCCATATACAGGCTTGCATTTCTTTTACTCAGGAATGGAGGTTATAATCTAAATGACCAGTCTACGTTATAGGATGCTCTCTTCTGGCATAATTAAGTCAATAATCTAGAGAATTACAGAGAACAACTTTACAACTCTGCTTCTTATAAAATATTTTTTCCTGAAATGTTCATTATATAAATTTAAATCTCTTGACTACACATATGTAAATTAATTACATACATGTACAATAACTACATATATTATTGTGCATACTTAAAATGTTATTTTGTATACATGCAAACTATGTGTGGTACTTAGACTTAATATAAACCTAATATGATCAAAAATGCACTGCAATAGGTTAATAGTTGGTAACATTATGTTTTCTAAACCCAGATCATATATCCTTGCAAACAGAACAAGCTGTTTTAGAAAAAGCATGGTAACTCTCAGCATTAGCTCTAATCTTACAGCAGTGCCAGTTTTCCAGAATTATGTTCAAGTCTTTCCTGCCTCAGCACCAACACATACATACAAATTTAGGCTTGGTGTTTACATTTTTTCCTGCTCAGTGCTGGAAGAAGCATTAAAGTCACTCATGCTCTGAAAAGTATAACAGGCTGTGTGCAAGAGGAGATGGAGATCAGCAGCTAAGTTAGAGCATGAATATTAAAGTAGATCCTGTTTGAAAAATGGTGAAAGAACTTATTAATTTGACTTGAGATTAATGTTTTGGAGAGAGCTGACTATGTGAGGAACAGGATCCAACATGAGACTTGATCTTTTATACATCATTGCAAAGAACTTCAGAGGTGTTAGGGACTCTTTTTTGTGAGAGCACCTGCTGAGCATATAGATATGCTTACCTATAGATGTATGTGTATGTGTATGCGTATATGTACATGTATATGCATATGTTCTACCTATAAAATGCATATGTCATTTCAGGTCATATGCACAGTTTCATTATTATGTATTCAGAAGATGGCAGAAATTTTCGATATATGAGTTTAATTCCAGTCAGAAGTACTTCCGACAAAAGTAAGCTATTTGCTTCCTAAATAGTTGATCTTTTTAGGTTGCTTTTTCCTTCTTTATTTTCTTTTCTTTTATTTTATTTTCTTTTATTTTATTTTATTTTATTTTATTTTATTTTATTTTATTTTATTTTATTTTATTTTATTTTATTTTATTTTATTTTATTTTATTTTATTTTATTTTCTCTATTCTGTAGTGTAAAGCTTACTCACATCCTTATGTTTCTCTCAGAGGAGGCCCTCACAGAAGATTCCTGTAGATTCAACTGGCCATTATTCTGCAGATAAATGAGAGGCATATGATCTTTCTCTCTTCAAAAAGGTGATTCAGACTAGCAGAGTTGATATTTCTGTATGAAGACCACCAAAATTGAAACTAATGTGGCTAACTACAGAATGAGCTCACTGTGCAGGTATAGTCATGACAATAACAATGCTGTCTTATATTTTATCTGACATTGCAGGTATAGTTGTACCACTGAGTAAGGAACTATCAGGATGTTTAAAACACTCTGAAATTATATAAAAAAAAAAAAGGCTACAGGAATTGTTAGTTACAAGATTGAAGAGAAGAATAGGTACACTTAAAAGAGGAAAAACATTGTACCATTACAAATTAATATCTGGATAAATTAACACCAATGGCATTAAATTTTTCATATTTATAGCAAATTATACTAAGAAAAAATCAGCCTTAAAAACTTAAAGAGAATGTATCATACTTGGTAATACAGCCTCAGCTGATCTTTTATATGCAGGTAAATCTAAAAGCATTTTTGAAAACTAAGAGTGAAAATGACACTCACCAGCTAGACCAGCCTGTAGTTTGGAAAGCAGAAAGTATGAAAAGGCCTTTGGAAAAATGACATATATGTTTGACTCAAGATGAGCTTCTGGTGCAGCATAATGCTATGGTAATAAGGAATGCTGTGAAAACACAGAGATGTATAGAGGAGGAAATACTCAATGAGAATGAGGACTATGTTTTTCACAACGGTCACAGATGACAAATACGTGGGACACATTTTATGGCTGTTGAGAGTGTTTTGGCTGCATGTGTCACAGAGCTCCTTTCCTGCCCTTATGGCTACTCCAAAAAGTAGTGTCTCAGAAAATTCTCTTTTTGACCACCTGTGACAAACCAACAGAATCTACCATGAGTGGTGCACATGCATCCTTGTACCACAAGTATCTGTAAAAACAGCTGATTTAAGTGGTGCAGAAAATGCATATTGTATACTAGCTTTAAATTCAAAGAGGGAACACAGATCACTACATTCTGCATATGCAGCACAACACAGCATCCCACCTACATGTTTCTTTTACCTTTGTGTTATATAACTAAATTTCCTGCCCCACATATCAGAAATGAGACTACTGGCTGAAGACCCAGGGTCTCCTGCTCACTCTGTGATTTATACCCATTGTTCTGACAGCACATCTTGTTTCCCAACCAGACTTTGTAACACTTAAGTCCTCCTGAATTCTAGACATAGCTTTGGAAATAATTAGCCACATGTAAAATATCCCAAAATGTATATAACTACTTTATCTTTTATGGGCATAAACAACCTTGACTGGTTTGCAGATGTCTGCTCCACAAATAATGTATTTATTGTTGTTTGTTCATTAGCTCTGAACAATAACTTTTTTTTTTTTTAACTCCTGGCAGTGGAATTCATATAAAATAGATACATATAGAAACTACTGTACTATCCTCCACCCCCCTCTCATTCCCCCCACCAATATTCTGATATTAAAGATCGTGGTTTTTGGTGTCTGCAATTTTAAAAAGCTAAAGAAAAACAGAAAACTTCAGTAAAAAAAAAAAAAACTGCTTGAACAGCCTGATGTTTGAAAAAGGTGTTATGCAGAGTTTCTGGCATATCCAGGGAAAGGGTAAGAGGTGACTTGATTACAGCCTACAATTACTTACAATGAGAAGATTTCTGATTGCAAATAGCCCTTTAATTTAACAAATGAAGCATAACGAGATCCAATATTTGAAGATGGAAACTAGATGATTGATATTAGACTAGGTGCATATTTTTATCAGTGACTAATCAACTATTTGGACTATTTACCTAGGAAAGCACTTGGTTTGTTATCACTGAGAACTTTAAATGAAAATTGTATGTTCCTGAAAAATATGTAATAGCTCAAGTAGAAATTATAGACTTATGCAGGCAACACTTGAAGGAATTCTGTCTTGTATTATGCTGTAGTTCTCAATGGTTGATTATTATGGCCTCTTCCAGTCCTAAAAATTGAGTGAAATTTAGTTCCATTAAAATAAATGTGAATTTTGTCTCTGACTGGAGCCAGGATTTTCCCATGTGAGTCTACACCAGACCACTTTACAGCCTCACTAACACAATAAAAATGCCTTTGAGTATACAGAAGTTTAATCATATTTAATTGTCTTCAACATTCCTAGGGTGATAAAAAAAAACCTTAAAGGTAATACAAATTAGTTATTTCTAACAACTATAAATTAATACTTTTAGAAACTAGGGTTGAAATATTGTGTTTAGTCTCCTACCATGAATTTTGAAGCACATATTTAAACTTGCCTGCTGTAAAATGTTGCTGGTAATAAGCTAAGGCTGATATAGGTGTGTATCAACAGAAGGATACACAGCTCCTTCTCATGCTTAAAAAACCTGTTGTCTACCTTGGACAATAAAGAAGCCTTTTTGTAGTATTTAATTGTTCTTTCCTAATTTATAATAACACAGTCACTAGGCTACTGTGTCAGAAGGCCGTCATAAAAATGTGCGTGTTAGAGCAACATTAATATTTAGGTGTATTAATAAATTTCAATTTAAATATATAGATTTAGGACTTTCATTACTGCAAGCAAGAAATGATACTGTTAGAAAAAGAAAAAGAAATCAGGGATACAGACAAGCCAATCTGAGTTATACTACATTCCTTCTCTTTTGGTAAGAAAATAAAAGTATATGCAGTGGACTGAAGAGAAAAACCACAAATAATTTGATTTCTTAGAGTTATTATATAAAGAAAAAATAAAAAGGCAAACGACTTGCCATTGAAAGACACCACAATACTTAAAAACATTAGGTATTCTGTCTGATTTGTGTATCTAGATTTGCAGTAAAAGGGGAAGCTAGGTCTTAAAATGTTTAAAGTTTTATGTTGGTAGTGTTACATAGGCTAAATGTCACTGTTAGTGTGAAGCTGGAGCATCAGGTTTATCCATAAGCAGCTCACAGGGCAGGGCAGAGCTGATACCTCCCATTCTGGAGGTGGGGACCTGTGAAAAGAGCCACAAAACCAAATACCCCAGGAATTTCCACTCCTGACCACCAGCTTGATCAAGGTACCCCCAGAAGCATCTGTCAGGGTGCCAATGGTATTAAGCATCCAAAAACTGAGCAAGCAGATCTGCCACAGAGACTGAAATGCTGTAATTGTTCTGTGTCAGTACTTGCTGAATATGACTGCCCTTAGAAAATAGCGTGAATGTCTCACCTCAGCTGCAGGCATCCTAGAGCCAGCAGTGTTGACACATGAATGTAGGATAAAGAACATGTGATTTAGCCCTCCCTTTTTTTTTCTGGCCTGGTAGACAGTATAGAGACACAGACAAAGTGGCAATGGATCCTTGTCCTGCTGAAGGGATGAGGAGCACTGTGAGTATCACAGCAATGCATTCTTCACATGGATTAATGACCAAATTAATCAGACAGAGTAAAAACAGCTCCCTTATCCACCTCAAAGACCATTAGAAGCTCAGCTATTGAATGGATGCAAAATGCAGAAGGATGAGGCACATTTTGTGATAAAAGTATTGTGTGTGTGCCCCTACCTGACAGATATCAGAGACCTGTGTGGGATGAGGGGCCTGGAGTTTGGGTAAGGTACAATGAATAAGAGCACATCAGTGAGGCATTTCCAGTTGTCTGTGTGCCACCCTGTGAAAAGCACATCATCCTGCCTGCAACCTGTCCTGTAGCTGCACTCACTTAATCAACAGAGGAAATTATACTTTATATTCAGTCTCCTTTTACCTGTCTCTTTGGTGCAAAGTTCATAAATCCTTGTCACAGCAAGAGTATAAGTGCAAATTTACTAAATCTGAGGCATGCACTCTAGCATCCCAACTCATGAAATTTAAATCTTCTTTACAGGCAAAAATAACAGCTTTCATCATGTCCTTTAGGAACAGATTACATGCTATCAGTCCACTGTGAGATTTCTTGTATTGAATTCCCTAATACTGGAAGCACTTTGGTCAAGAAGATAGCAGACTAGTCTTTTGTCTCTTTCTGAAGATAAGTCAAATTTTAAAATATAAATAACTTAAAGACATTTGTAGTTATAATCCGCATATCATTCTTAATGTTACATTATTAAAAACCCCTCAGGTAGTAGAGATTAAAAAGTCCTACTGAACTATTGTAATGAATATTACTTTTATTTATTATTAAATGGATATTAATGGACTAAAGAGTTGGTAAATACATTTTACATAAAAATCATTTACTCCTAATAGAGCAAATGGAAAGATGACATGCTAATTTCTAACTTGAAAAATTTTTCCTTTCACATCTTAGCTGCTTCGCTTCCTTTTATATTGATTTTGAGTTTCCAGACAATGAGATTATATTTTGAAGCATTCACAGAGGAGAGCATAAGGACAAGGCTATAACAAAACAATTAGATTCATATAAATGAGTCTCTAAAGACTTGAGTAAAGCATTATTCTTTGCTCACAAAGTTATCAAATTTCTTCTTTCACCCATCCATCACATTAGATGGTGTGAAACAATTTTAAGACAGCAGATATAATTTTAGTCCACCAGACAAAGAATAATTCAGTCATTTGATGACCTTATGCTGAAACACCTTAAGAAGGGAAAAAAGTTTCAGTGATGCTGTCAAACAATTCTTGGACAACTCTGTCATGGAGTTGCTTCTGTTAACAACAAAAGATAGAGGAGGTAACATTAAATATAGCAGTAACCTCAATATCAATTACAAGTACTCATGACAAACATTTGCATCAGGATTTCCCGTACTCCAGTACTCATGTATTTGAGCAATAGAAAAGCAGCCAGAATATAAATTTCACATAGGAACTCATCTAGATAAAAATGAGATCCTGAGTCTTGCACACAAAGTTGGACCGTGTGCAGACTGAGGTATTTTTGTACAGAACCTGAATTTGTCACTGAAGGCATAAAATTTCTTGTAGCCCTGCTTTTCCTTTTCTGTTTTCCTTTCTGTTCACTCCTAGACCCTTTAAGTAGCAAAGATGGGGTGGGCAGAGGAAGCTAAGAGGGAAATAGTAAAATTGAGAGAGGCTATTTTCTTGAAACAAAGCCTTGTGTGTATGAAATATCTGCTTCAGGACCAAAAGATTTCAGACAGACGGGGGAACAGAGCATAAAGTGAACACAGAGACAGGAGCCTGCACTACACTATTTCATATATCCTGGAAATGCATTAAGGACTGTCCTGAAGAAGATGCTACTGTGGAGTTTTTTGGGGGGGTTTTGTTTGGGGTTTTTTGCCAATTTAAAGCAATAGGTTTCTATACAAAAAAATAAGATCAAATGATAATTTCAAAATATCTTTTTTTTTTTTTTTCCTCATTGGAACTTTTTACTCGAGTCAAATAAGTTTTTGTGTTGTTTGCAATAATAATGAAATATATTGATTGAATGGAATTCAGAGGGCACAGAAATGGTAAGAAAGGACACATAAAACATTTACATTTCCTATATTTCCTTTTGCTTTCTCTCAGATGACTGGGTATGTTTATGGTGAGGAGACAATACATAAGAAATAGGATCTCAACAACCATATCATCTATCTGAGCTCCTAAAAGGCAGAAAGGCAACACAGAAACTGAAAAGTGGACATGTAGTTGTACCAGGAATATCCACTGAAGCATAGTCTTGTTCCTCAGCTCCATGAAAAATTTACGTGAAGATTCCATCTCTAATTAAATGGAACTGATGAGGTGTTTGAAGCTTTGTCTTGCACAGATACTTGGG
Source organism: Erithacus rubecula (assembly GCF_903797595.1). Taxonomy (NCBI): domain Eukaryota; kingdom Metazoa; phylum Chordata; class Aves; order Passeriformes; family Muscicapidae; genus Erithacus; species Erithacus rubecula. The sequence continues at coordinate 70,135,068 of NC_136689.1, forward strand.
ACAAGTGCACTGAGATGCGTATCAGGTGTTTTAATAAGTTTTTAAAAGTCCTAAATCAAATGCTTCAATGGAGACAGGTTGCAGAATACCTTTTTTTGGACCTTGTTATTGCCTAGGAATAAAATAGGTAGAAAACTATATAATACTGGCACGATCAAGGCAACCCAGGACATGTGTAGGAGCAGAAATGCTGATGTTGGAGGTTATTTGATATAAAAAGCCCAAGAGGTATTCATTGTTCTCAGACATTTGTAAGGTTGCTGGATAAGTACATGGGGACTAGAAAAGCTGGAGTAGGATGCCGGAATTCAGTAGTAGACTTTACATTATGTTTTCATTCCAGCTTGTTAGTTTTTCTTTCTTTATCTGCACTTCAATAACTGCAAAAGTAGATGGAGGGACATGAATTGCACTCCCTGATCAAAGAAACTTTGTATGAGTAGGGCCCATTTATTATAATTACCACTGCATCACCCTGCCATTTGGTCTTCTATCTAGGGAAATGTTGGCTGCTTAGCACCAATTTTTGCTTCAGTTTTCTGCTGTATCTCAGCACCACCATTACACTGTGCAACAACCAGTTTTGATAGTAAGCCAACATATGGCCATTAAACTATTGGCTTCAATTACCAACATAAGGACTCAGAAGTGTGACATATTAGCATGAAATTATTAAGTTCCTATTAGAAAATGTGGCCTCGTCTTTTCAGTCAAACAAAAATGCACACAAAACTAAACTTACTACAAGATTAATTTTCTCAGACCATACCATTTTATTTCATGCATTGCCATATTATGGGCACAGATAAAACCCCTTCCTTTAATAAAAGCATTATCAAATTTAAATTATTTGTTCCTCACATTCCTGAGTCTCTCTTTTGATAGATGTCATACCTTGGTTTGTTTTTTTTATTTTCTAAAAAAAAAAACCAAAAAAACCCAGCAAACTTGCAAATCACAGATCCTGAATCTTCTTATTTATACAAGATGAAGTTTCATGACAATATAAAGAAAAAAAAAAGAACTTTAGAAAGCTCCAACTATTTACCTATAAACATTACTCACAGGAAAGGAAATTTGGAAGTACTTTATCTCCTTGTTGTGTTGAAAACTCACCCAAAATTTTTTAATTGCCTGTTTAATGGTGATATACTAAGAATGTTTTTCCTGTAAGCTCTTGTCATTCTTTCTGTAGTTTGTGCAATGAATCTTTCCTGTCAAGTTTACTATTTCCCTTTGGTATTCTCATTAACATTAGTCATTAAAATGAGATTGGGAAAACTGCTGGAAAACCTATCCTTGGGAAAGGCTTCATTTAGAAAGCATGTACCATTCTACCAGAGTAGTTTAAAATGTTGCAGTTATTTCCCTGCAAGCTTCAATGTTTTAGATTAGTAAAATAGATTTTTTTCAGTATTTGGAGAAAACAATGTATTTCAAAATAGTGGAGAAAGTTCCACAGTACTTCAGGTATCCCTTGAAACTAAATTCTAGTTTCTTAAAATCAGAGAGAATAGAATGGGGGGGACTAAAACATCGCTTAACCTCTCTGTGTCTCCAAAACAGTGCTAGCTATGGCTACATATTTCTGATAGATGTTGTCCTGTCTAAGTATAACTTTGAAAATATTTATTACCTTCTTCCAGAAAATAAATAAGATTACAGTACAAAAATTAAAATTTTCTTTATATGATATATTGTTTTTATTTTGACTCATAGCTAGTCCTAACCTCTTCCTCAACTAATGCCTCTATGAAAATAATTGCCTGTTCCCTTTTCACAGGACACAATGAATTCACATGACAAAGAACATTCCAACAAAGACAGTTTGGTGGAAAAGTTAGGAGCAAACTAGTCAGGTGCTTTGAAAATAAAAAGAGGAAGAAAAATATCTTCTATATTTTTATTTTCTAGCTTTCTAGGACAACATCTGCATAGCTTGTGACTGAACAAACACTAAAAAAAAAAATGGGATTTAGCATAAATTTTACAGTAGCATGTGTTTATGGTAAGCTGATTCAAAATAAATTTTACACAGAAAAATCAGTTGTTTTGGTACTAGCAAATTCCAAACACTTCTCAATCATTTCTGTTTCATAGCATGACATTTCCTTCTGTTAAAGAAATATTTCTCTGAATTAATAATTTTCAGTAATATATCACCAAGAAAAGAGGATTGGTCATACATATGAATTGAAGATGTTTTCTATCGGAAAGAAAATTAAGTGCTGCTTACTTTTTCCAGAAATAACTGTCTCTGCCTTCCCCTCTCCTCAGAAGCAGATTTATTATTTCCATTATTCATTCCTGTATGTTGTCTTAGGGAACACTTTTATGTGGAAATGTCACTTATTTTCAGATGCCAGTAACCTGAATTGCTTTACTGTTTCATTAAAAGCCACCATTGCTGCTGGCTGCTCAGCAGACATCTCAGCTAGTAAGCTCTAATGTGCTCTTTACAGCCAAGCTGAGAGGCAGTTTTAACTTGTGCTTTCCATTTGCCCTATAAATAAAGCACTTTTAAGGGATAAAACGATCCTGTATTCTCTTCTTCATTACCAAGCAATGAATATCTACCATTTTCAGGGCACTGCAGGATAAGAACCTTTCCTGTCTCTTGCATTTGTAAGCCCCAGCCAGACAGGCTGTGGCTGTGAGCCTGCACTGTGCTCACTTAGGCTTGATGTCTCCCCAGCCCCCGAGATCAGCCAGCCCACTATGGGACACCGAGCACTTTTCCATTCTGCTACCCACTGTAAAACACTAATTTTTGTCTGTGTTTTAGTGAAAAGGGATGGCCAGACATACTTTTGACAGATAGCTTGTTACCTGATTAGTTCCTGTGCTAAAATTTGTACTAAAACAGACAACAGGCGCCTTTGGGTTTCAATTTCAATAAAGGTTTTCTTATTGATTTATAATGGTCATTCTGGAAAGACAAAGACTGTTTGCCTATTTCCAGATGTAACCCAATATTGCACATTCAAGAGTTAGGTTAGACTTCACCCCTAGCTCTACTCAAATAAATATTTTAGGTTATTAATTCATACACTATTGATTTACAGAAAAGTGTATTGACCAAGAGAGAAGAAGCCTTCAGGATTACCCAGTATTAATTCTTGTTAGAAATGAAATTGCATTCTTGATGGATTGAAGTTTGGTATAATAGACAAATCATACACTTCTATTTCCAGATGATGAGGGATGCAGATAATAAATCCTGTCAGGAAAAATTACCTGAGCAAATGGCAGACTTGCTAAACTCAATCAGTAAGTTCTTACTTTGATTCTTAAAAGCCTAAGAGTACATACATTCAGAGAAAATAAGAGATTGTATGTTTTATTTGGTTTTTTGCTTTTTTATCACAATTGCTTTAAATATATTACATGGATTGAACAAATTGGAGAACTTTAGGGTTCTTTCTTTTTCTCTCCATAAAGTTTTGTGAACACTATAATTTGTCAGCAATTCTGTTTTGAAAACCAAAAAGTCACATATCCAGAAAAAAAAAAAAAAAGAAATACAGACAAAATTATGCAAGATGGAAACTTTTTGCAATCAAAGCATTTCAGCTGTTCTTGCACCTGACAGAGATGATATCAATTGAGCCTGTGAATCAGCAAACTCTTTCTATACAGAGACATTGTACGACTTTTTTGGTCTTCTCTCCATCTGCTAGCTGGTTAAAAGTCTACTAAGCATCTCAAGTAGCACAAACAAAGAAGGAATTCAGAGTGTTAGTAAAAAAACCTTTATCAGTGGAATACAGCTTGCATTCAGAATATATAAGCAGTGAACAAAAATTGTTGCGTATGTTCATTATATCATAAATTTAATATATGTGCTTTCTCAAGTTATATAAAGAGTACAGTGGCAGATACTGAGCAATGGAAGTGGCAAAGAAATTTCAGTCATTTCCAGTAAATATTGTGCTGCACTGTGTCATCCTTGTCTTCCAAAGTGTATGTTAAATGGAATACAGTGAGAGAAAAACAAATAAAAGGAATAAAGATGAGGATAGTGCTACTGGGAGCAGGACCTTATGAAAAATAGCAATACTAACAACCTGTTCTTACATATATTTCATAATATCATTCTCATTTCTCTTGTTTCATAAGTGACTGACCAGCCACAAAACACTTAGATTACAATGGCCCAACAACATTTCATTAAGATATTCATCAGCAGGACTTTAGCATCTAAATCCACTTTAGGTGACATGTTTTCACTGTGTGATAATCTAAACTGAAAAGAAAACACTGTTGGGGCACACATAATAGCCCAAGCCATAACCTGAGCAAAAACAAGAAGGCTGCAAAGACCTTGGTGTTCAAGTGATTGCAAAACCCACAAGTGTCCTGCAAGTATGTAAACTGCAAGCAGTAACAGAAGGAAAATATTGGCCAGCTGTTAGACAAGGGGAATTAGTCACCAACAAGGGAGAGCAGCTCTTTGGAATGTTACCTGGTGTGCCCAAAAAATTCAATATGAGTGAACAGTGTACTTCTGCATCAGAGCATTCCAGTGAGATGCTGGGCTGCATCAACAAGAGCATCACCAGCAGAGATAGAGAAGTCATTAGCCTGCTCTATTCAGTGCTTGCAGGCCACACCTGGAATTATGTGCTCACTTTTGGTCCCCACTGTGCAAAAAAACTGTAGGCAGTTTGGAAAAGGTCCAGAGAAGGACTCCAAAGATGACCGAAGGACTGGGAAGCCTGATGTGAGGAAAGGCTGAGAGAATTGGGTTTGTTCAGCCTTTAGAAAAGAAGGCTTAGGGTTCTCCCTATCACTGTGTGCTGCTATTTGAAGTGTGACTGCAAAGAGAATGGAGACTCCATTTTTGCAACGAGTCACATGGAACAGATGAGGGGTAATGGGTTTAAGGCACAGCAGGGGAGATTCCAGTTAGACACAAGAGGACAATTTTTCATAATGAGAAAAATTAGCTATGGGAATAATGTCCCCAGGGAAACGGAGGATTGATGCCCTAATGCAGGATACTTCTAAGGTCCTGATGATGGTTTATTTTGTCCAGACCATGCTTTTGACAAGACAGTTTGGAACAGATGATCCTTCAGGCCCCCTTCCCACCTGGTATTCTATAATGCTATGAAATAGCTCTTTGAGTCAGATTTGTTATTATTAGTCACATGATGTACATTGTCTTTCAGAGCAATTTTAAGCCGTGTTGATTTCTTCCTACCTGCATACACATTTTTAAAACAACTGGCCTCTCTCCACACCTTTTAGTGCAGTTTCTTAGCATCTGCCATTTTTATAGTTGTGTACAAGTTAAGCATTGACTCTGTTCATTTGTGTTTGTACAGTGCAGATGCAGATAACTTTACAGTCAGAAATAAAAAATAAGCATGATTATCCTTGTCTTATTGGGTACCTATTTAAGTAAATAAAAACCTACATGAAATAATTGACTCATTTTTCCTCAAGCATATCAGAGCAGGATAATGAAGGATAAAATAAAAGGATAATGAAGATAGATGCAGCACAAACTTTGATTTTGAAGCTATTCCACAATGGTTAATAGTAGACAAGAGGTTCCCTTTACATACCTGTCCAAAGCCAATGTACTTAGTAGGTACCATTAAAGGGAAAGAACTTTGATTGATACAAAAACCTAATAATGATGCTTACTGGTGATTGTAGCTTGAAATTTTATGTCAGAACCAACAAATATCATATCTTCAATAAAATGTAGCTATAAATTAGAAAGTATGTTTGTCTCTAGAGAACCTAAACAACATAATCAGACACAACATCTTTTGTAATTTAAAATATTAAGTATAGATTTGCTAAAAGATTAGGCAAATGATGAAACTTGAGTGTCCATATCTATAATAGTGTGTGATAATACAAATGTGGTAGAGAAATGTGGTTAATGTAAGACATCTTGTCTCAATTTTAAAGAAACTCTCTTAAGTATTCCTGTGTAAATTCCTGTGGATATAATATTAAAGAGAGTCTATGTATAACTTATGAGATAGATCACGCAGTTTCATTAGAATTCCTGTCACTCTTATTTTTGAACTTCCTGATGATTGTTTTTATAATTCCAAAATATATGTTGCTGATTTTTTTCTATAGTCATTAAAATTAAACCAATTAGTAGATTTTTAATCTATGATTATTCAGATAAAAATATTAAGAGTCAAGAAAGAATCTGAATGTTTATTCTCTGACTTAGATGAGCCTGAGATTTTGTGAACAGTACTGGGAAAAAAGGTATCTTTATCCTTCCAAGTGTTGGTCAAAGAACTGTCTTTCAATGTGATGTTCATGACAACCTGTATCAAAGAAAAATGTGAACAGAAAACTGATGACTGTTTTTAATCTCTTCAGATTGCTACTACAGTGCTAACAATTCCAACACTAACAAAAATTATCATCAAAAGTAATAATTTTTCATATTTAATTTTTAAAATTCCAGTTAAAGAGGAAATGTTCCCATAGCTATAAGACATTGTTCCTCAACATGTGATAATTTATTTTGTATTAAAATATCAACAAAGAAGATAGGAAGAAGATCATTTCCTTTAGAAGTAGATTATATGACAGAAAAAACAGGAACAAGACTTGTACAAAAAATCTATGCAGCAAATTTTTCACTGCTAAAAGACTTAAGGAATGGAGAATGTTAGTGATCGTGTTCAATAGAAATTCTGTTTTAACTGTGGAAAGTTAGTAAGTGGCTTAAACAGCAACCTGACTTAAATTTCTGGCAACAGGTGTCCCAAGTTCTGCTTACAAGACTAAGAGAACTTTTTATACTCCTTTTTCTTAGATTAAAGAAGGAAAGAAAACATAAACATTACCCAAAAGAACTCTAACCAAAAGTCCAGAAAAGTCAATCTGAGATGGTTAAGTAGAAATAATTGACAGCAAAATTTCAGCATCATTTTCATTAAAACAAAAAACAAACAACAAAAACAACAAAAACCCCAAATAAACAAAAAAAAAAAATACAAAACCAAGAACAAAACAAAATAAAACAAAAGTCAATCATGATAATTTTCCTTTCAAAGCTTTGATTTTAGTTTTTGTGATACTGTAAGGGTTTTATTTATTATAATGATTTCCTGTAACTAATCAGAAAGATGTTTTTTATTGTGCTTCTTTTTTTTTTTTCTTTCTTTTTAATTAGGGAATCCTCTGTTCCTTTTCTATTGAAATGGATCCTCAAGACAGACCCAGTTCATGCCCTGCTAATTAAGAAGCAAATTAAGAATGGACATAGCAGCTATGTGACTGTAGAGCAAGGGGAAGAGTTTGTGATGCTTTCCTCACAAATCCATCCCTCCTCCAGGAGGAGATTGATATCTCAACAGTTGACATTCCAGGGTTGCCCTGGCTGCTGGGCAGCGTTTTGCCCTCCCTTGCCCAGGTTTTCCCTGGCACAGCCCCGGGGCTGCCACCACCACCAAGGCACCTCTGCCCCTACAAGTGAAAAAAACATGAAATAAAGACATATTTATTGTCCTGTTCTGCAGGAGACACATATTTGTGTAAACAGATAGACAAAATGTACCTGTATACAGATTCTCAGAGGAAGAAACATCATCTTGAACAAACAAATTTTCTGCATTCTGATTGACAAAGCTATATTTAATTATTCTTGCTTTTAAAGGTAATAATTTTCTTATTATTTATTACTCTTATTTCATTAAATTACATTATTTTCTATGTAGAATAACAAAGGCAATGAAGAGACCACATGAAAGAAGAAATCAATAAAGAGGCTCATCACAAAATCTGTAAATAAAACAAAGTTGTGGGGAAAATATCCCTGCTTGAAGAACAAACTGATGCAGCCAGAAACAAAAACAATAGATTGATTAGGATCAACAATACTCCTGCTTGCAATCAATATGCAAATGCAATTTCTGTGCTCAAACACAAATACAGTGTGGAGCAGAATACTTATGAACTCACATGATAAGCATAATATATGAAAAGCTGACCATTTTCACTGCAGGAATTATGAAATGACAGCAAAATTCATGCAAGATTCATGTTTGTCTCTTCAATCAAAAACATTATATTCATAAAATTAAGCTGAAATTTCAAGAAGTCAACTCTGCTATTCAAACACCATTACTAACACTCACCTGAAAAGTAATTTTATCATCTTCCAGGCCATTTGATTCTAATGCAGTAGTATAGTTTTTATTTTCTTCTTTTTTTTTAATTTTTTTTACCTTCTTTTCCCTGGTGGTTTATTATTGTCAGTATTCATAGGGGCTGAACTTTGTTCTGTGGATATAAGGCCTAAAAGTTTTCATTAAGAATTAAAGAAAAAACAAAGTGAAAAAGGTTTTTATTCCACATCACAGTACTTGGGAATTTAAGGTAAGTGTAGAATATCATGATGCTTCTAGAAAAACTGTGAGGGCTTAGAGCTTAATATCTTTGAACTAACTTAAACAATACACTTACTAAAGGAAGAAAAGGAAAAACAGATTCTAATTTTCCTTCTGAGAATGTATTCCTGTCAGTTGCAACATAAGATCTAAAATGTCATGTCATATCAGTGATACCCACTTTGCCTTCTGTTTCCACAAGGCTTTTTGCTCAGGCTTCAGCTGGAGTTTCATATGAAACAGACAAAATTATTTTTTATCTGTCTGGCAGTGACAAAAGACCATTCAACCTAAGATGTCCAGAGCAGAAATTACAGGGTAGAAAACACATAGAGCATTTAGAAGACTGTTTTTTTTCTCTGGGAACTACAGAAAACCTGCCTAAAACTGAAGGTTATCTGCACATTTTAGTAAACTCATTTGACTCAGACAATTTAATCACCTGATAAGCACTTGCCAAGCCAGGAAAACACATTTGATATTCTTTTTGTGATGTCTTTGGCAGTGCAATCTCTTTTTCCCTTATACCAAGACAGTCCATTGCTCTTTGGGATATTAGGGTCTTCTTCAGTTCTGCATTCATTCCTCTCTAGTTTCTGACGTGTTTGCAATTTCACTGTTGTGTAAATGTTATCTTGAAATCCACTCAAGCAGAAAGCACAGCAAGCAAAGCCTGTAATAATACCATGGCACTGTAACCTTACAATTCCATAACCACACCTAAGTAGTTCCCTCAGCCTAAGGAAAGAATTGTGAAGAAACGAACACACAGGAAGAATTTATTCATTAAAAATAAAGTTTTAAATTTATATTGAAAGACAGTTTAAGAAATAGAGAAATATAAGCTTCTGCCTCTAAAGAAAGGAAAAAAAGCTGTAAGTTTCTAATTCCAAAGAGTTCCACTAAGAAAATCAGTTCACTGCTCTGTTCTCAATAATGGCATTATTTATAGCACATCCTAAATGTTGGGCCAGCAACTTAGTACTTACAAAATATAAATATGATTAAAAAGCATGAAGTTTATAACACAGCTATAGATAATGCTTCATACAAAAAATTCTGAAAGTATTTTCTTTTTTGTAGAGTTATCTAAATAACTGCTTAGAAAACATGTACAGGAAAAAAAGTATGATCATCTAGTGTAATTTTCATGCCTCTTTCTGACAGTTTCTATATTATACCTAATTTATATTCATAGCAGATCACAATATTTAACATAAAAATATAAAAAAAAATTGCAGCATAACAAGAGAAATATGTGTGTTTTAGAAAGTATCTTCATCCCCAATTGTCACAGGACAATTAATGTGTTTGTATGCAAATTATTATTTTTGTGCACATCTGGTCACAGCTGTTTAATATGTATTCAGCTTCTATGTTCCTGATGTGAAAAGGTAGCTTAGTGTGGCCAGACAGTTTTCCTGAATTTTTTTGACTGATGTATGAATATAAATGAATCACAAGAGATCCCAGAGAAAAGACTGTCTCTCCATCCCTGCTACAATTTCTTAAAAAAAAAAAAAAAAAAAAAAAAAAAGTGATATCAGGAGGAGAGTGAGAAGAAATTTCAAATAACAATGTTTAGATCTGGAAAACAAGATTTGGGTGTTGAAATCTATAGACTACATCCAATAAAATACAGATTTTCTATCCACAATTATTTATATTTCTAGCCCAAAACTGTGATTTCTGATAATTAGCAATTTTAGGTGTTATATCTCAAAAACATAACAGAACAGAACTGCATTTCCAACCTGCCAAAGCTGCAGAACTTTATCGTAGCTCAAAGAAATGAGGAGGTTTGTATTGCAATTACAGCTAGACCTTTTAAGGCCGAGTGTCTTTGCTGAATATAAAACTCCATACAGTTGACCTGGTAGCCTGTGAATGTATGCAGGACACATTGACTGGGCTGTCTGGCTTGCAGGCAGAGTTCAGCTGTGACCCTGTCTTTTCTCATGCCCTCATACTGACAATAAGAGGCTAAATTATTTCTATGTCATTGGCCCAACAGCTCCACTTTTTAGGCACACAAAATAACCAATGATCAGGACACATTTCTAGGAGCAGGATCTTAGTTACAGCTGTTCTAGTTTTAAAAGTCATACTCATTTCAAATTGTACATTTTACCTCCATCAGGTTGTTAGAATTGCAGATCACATACATTGGACTGTGAACTATTTCTTAAATCTATAGTGGGTTTAGGTGTTGATAATTTTTATTGTTAATTGATCAATCCAATATTAAGAGTAAAGAATCAAAGCACTATGGCAGTAGGCACCATAAATGAGAAAAAAAAAAATTTATTTATTTATTATTATTATTATTATTATTGTTGTTGTTGTTGTTGCTGTTGTTGTTGTCATTGTTGTTAATTTTTTCTCTAATGAACTTTTTACATCACATGATGAAAATTTACACTGCAGCACCCTGAGAGAAAAGGGGGTTAAAATATTTAGAATGTTTGTAGTATTTCATAGAGCAAAACCATAAAATCAGAGCTACCTTAATGAATAATATGTAAACTCACTTCCTTATGTATAACATGCAGGCAAACTCTGTTTGATTACCTATATTCTTGAATTACATCACATATTAAAACCATTACAAAAGCATAGACAGATTTGTACTGTCTCAACCTAGGATTTCACACATTTCTTCTATGGCAATTTTCTTCTTTCTATCTCAGAAGCCACCAGAAATTAATGCATACAGACCTGTTCTACCAAACATTTCTTTACACTTTATTGTAACCTGCAACACTGATCTGTGCTTGTCTGAGAACTAAAATCCTGCTTTTAACCCAGAAATTTGGTATGCATGCTCCTCTTGAGACATTGCACACTGCATGTATTATTACTTCTTGCTGCAGTACAAGGGACTCTAAATTTCACCATTTTCCACTTCTTTTTTCTTTGTTTTTTTAAACACAAAATTAAATGGTGCTTTAGAATAAACTAGTTAGAGTTCATATTTGTAAACTTTCTATATTTTATGACCATGCATGTACCATCATCTCAACTAGCAGCTGTTTCCACAATACCTGAATGTCTGCAAGGTAAAAAACACTGATTTGGAGAGACAAGGCACTGTGTCACATTGCTGTTCTGTGAGGACAAGGAACAGTAAGTCTTCTACCTGCCAACTTGCTTTAAAAGTAAAATCCCTCTGGGAAAGAGGTTAGTGGGGGACATTCCCTATTGCCACAGGAGGCATACACTTAATTCAGTGTCATATGGTCACCTGCTGAAAATAGGCACAAGGTGGGTGAAAAAAAAGCAGGATCTAGCAAACTTGTAGTTTTGTACAGGGATGTCAGAGATTTTTACCTCCTTTTGATCCTCTTAATATAGAATATGCCAGGTTTATATTTGAGTTTATTTCCTAGGATCCAATTCAATTACTTTTATCTATCCCTGTCTTGTAAAGTTCACTACAATTAGTACTACCATATGTGGCAATCCACATTACTATCAACCATGTAAATTACCTGATAACCCTAAAAGAAAGTAATGGTACAGTACAATAAAAAAAATAATTTTCCAAAATCAGAAAATAATGACAATAATTCTCCAACTTCTAATTCTTCACAAAAGCATGCAAATGTTATTAAAATTGCTTTCATTTTTATGAGGGCTACTGCAGCACTTTTTCCAGCCAACTTAAGCATCCTGAAATTTCTGAAAGAAACTTTCTATTTTTTTGCATTTTATTCTCAGAATAAGGAAAATATTATGTACAAAATTACCATAGTAATTGGCACAAAATTATCTAGGTCCTTTAGGAGTCTGAATTTCCACTGGTTTTGGGGAAAGAATGCAGATACTTTTGAAAACACTGACTAAAATTGTTTTTCCAAAGTCACACAGGATGTCAGTGACGGAACCAAGGTCTCTGGAGTGCCAGCACAATATCTTAACAAGACCATCACATCACTACAAGAACAATCATAATTGCAAACAGATTACAAATCAATTAATTACAAAATAAAGATTTGACAAAGAAATTGAATTGCAATTAAGTCCACAACAATCAATTGAGAAAAATGTCACATGTTTGTAGAGAAGTGGAATTTCCCCTTTCAACAGAACATGTTATCATTGCCAAAGCTGCATACTTTGGCCAAAACTGTTGAAGGATTTACATAAAATAACAAAAAATCCCCCAAAATATGAAATGTTTAACTGTAAATTAACTTACTGTGCCAAGGAGAAAGACACTAATAATGATGAATTATCTACTCGCAATATTATTCTGCAGGTTTAGGAGAAGGAACACTGCAGCATGAGAAAATTTTCATTTCTAAATCCAATTTAAAAGTTATTAAGAAATAAGGCAAGAACTTTTAAGTTGTAGGTGACTCCCTTCTGAGGACAGCTGAGGGCCCTGTATGCCAACCAGATCCATCCCACAGGGAAGTAAGTGATATTCCTGGACTGATTTGGCTCTCTGATTATCATCCACATCTGGTTGTCCACGTCAGCAGTTACAATGTTGAGAATTGCTGGACAATTTAAAAGAACTTCAGGGTACTTGTTGAAGAGACAGGAGCACAGGTGGTGTGTTTTCTCAATCCCTTCAGTAGCAGGGAAGAATGATGAAAGAAACAGAGAAACTCACCTAAGGAACACATAGCTTAAAGACCAGTGTCATGCATAGTATTTTGCCTTTTTAAATTATGAGGTGGTTTGTATAGCACCAGGCCTGCTGTATAAACAGATGGGGTTTACCTGTCTAAAAGAGGGAAAAGGATTCTAATCCATGAATTGGCATGGCTGAGATAAGACTTTCAACTAGGTTTGAAGGAGGAAGAAGATAAGACCAGGCTCATTAGAAATGGGTAGCATTTCAGTGTTGGGGGTGAAATTGGCAGCCCAGCTGTGTGCATCTACACTAATGCACACAATGGATAACAAACAAGAGGAGCTGGAAGTCATGGTGCACAGGAAAAATATAACATAATACTATAACCACAGAAATATGATGGAATGCTCCAATGGATGGCTACAGGCTCATCAGAAGACACAGACAAGGAAGGAGAGGTGGTGGGGTCTCTCTGTAAATTCAGGAGTGGTTTGAGGGAGCTCACATGTTGTGAAAATAAGGTTGAGTGCTGATGGATAAGAATCAGAGGGAAAGCCATCAAGGCAGTATCCTGGTAGCAGCCTGTCATAGACCACCCAAACAGGGTGAAAAGGATCATGAAGTATTCCAGGGGTGCCTGGCTGCAGTTTCGCAATCGCCAGATCTTGCGAGAGAATTTAATGTGCCGGACGTCAATTGGAAACAACACGGTTCAGATGTCACAGTTCTACACAGCTGGTAAGTGACCCCACCAGGGGCAGTGCCCTGTTACACCTGCTGGTTGAAAACAGAGAAAGGCTGATCAGAGATGTGGTAGTTGGATCGCATAGCAACCACAAAATCATTGAATTTTCAATCCTTAGTGAAATAAGGAAGGAGTTTAACAAAACCTCTGCCTTGGACTTCTGGAGGATAAACTGGCCTTTTCAGTGCACTAGTTCAGAAAGTCCCTTGGGATATAATTTCTAGTAATAGAAGGGTCTAGCAAGGGTGGCACATTAAAAGTTAAAGGTGTCGGAACAGGCTTTCCCTGTGTGCCAAAAGATGAGCCTGCAGGGAAGAAAACTGACCTGGCTGAACAGGGAGCTTTTGTTGGGACGCAGAAGAAAAAGAAAAAAAGAGAGTTTATGACCTTTGGAAAAAGTGATAGGAAGCTTCAGAAGACTACAAGGATGTCTTTAGGTCATTTAGAGAGGAAGATCAAAAAGTTTAAAATTCTGCTAGTACTCAATCTGGCCACTACTGTGAAAGATAATTGTAAGTGGCTTTATAAATACATCAACAACAAAAGGATGATCAAGAAAAATCTTTATCCTTTATAGGATGATGGGAGAAGCCTTGTCACCAAGTGTCCTGGTTTCAAGGACAGGTGTCTGCTAGTAAAGGCAGAAGTTTTCCTTTGAAATAGAGACTTTAATTCCACTTCCCCCAAGTATTATAATTGTTTGAATCAAGGACTCTGAGTCAGAGATAAATGGTGGGAATAACAGCTCTTTTACTAATATATCTAACTGTACAAGCAGAAAACAACAGCAGTTGTTAAAATTGCTAACAGAACAGAACAGATAACTCGGTGTCAGTCCCTTTAGATGCAAGCACGCTGTCTCTGTGCTTAGTCCCAGCCCGGAGCTGCCGAGGGCAGGCGGGATGGAGGCAGGAGGGGGTGAGGCGGCAGTGGCCATGCCGGTCTCGGGCGGGAACGGGCTGGATGTGTGTGTCCGGGTGATCAGCTGTGTCCGCAGAGGCAGGAGGCTGGAACGGGGCAGATGCAGGGCAGGTGATCACAGAGGGACTGGCTCTCCTGTGTTCCACAGCAGGGGCTGCAGACGGGGCATCCTGCTCCAAGCTTGTTGGGAACACAAGTCCCCCCTGGAAGCCTGAGATGCCCCTCTGGGAGCTGCTGCCACCGACCCCTTTTGTCTGGAGTCATCAGAGATCCTGGGTGTAACCCGGCCAGCTCCATTGGCATGGTAATGGGAAAAATTCTTTTAATTGACACAGTAATAGAAAAACACTCAACCCCCAACACCAATGATGAGGAAAAGGCTGAGGCGCTTAATGACTTTTTTACCTCACTCTTCAACAGAAATCCCAGTTTTCCTCCAGGCATCCAACCCCCTGAACTGGTAGACAGGGACAGGGATCAGAACTGAACCCCTGCAATCCAGGAAGAAGTAGTTGGTGATCTGCTGAGCCCCTCTGACACTCACAAATCTTTGGGATTTGATGCAGTTCATCTCATGATAGTGATGGAGCTGATGAAAGAGATCATCAAAGCACTCTCCATCATTTATCATCCATCCTGGCTAACCAGGGAGGTTGGCCAATGTGATCCCCTCGTACAAGAAGGGTTGGAAGAGGGATCTGAAGAACTACTGGCCTGAAAGCTTGACCTCACTGCCCAGAAAGGCTATGAACAGATTATATTTGGTATGATCATGTGGCAAGTTCAGGTCAACCAGGGGATCAGCTGTCATGAATCTAAAAAAATTGGCTTCTATTTGACCAACATGATCTTCTTTTATGCCTAGGTGACACAGCAGGATAGATTATGATAGTGTTTATTAGTTTAGTAGTTTAAAACCAACTTTGTTTTAAAATGTTCTCCCTACTAAGAATTGCACTTAAAAAAAAAATTCAATTATTCTGGGAAGAAAATTAAAAGAGATATTAAAAGAATATAAAGGCGAGGGGGGGAAGAGAGAGAAATAGGGCAAGCAGGTGGGATACAAACATAAAAAATGCATAGTATTTTAAGTGTTGCTCATCACATTCAAATTAGTGCCTGTTAACTAAGTAGGACATTCACACAATCAACCTTTCCCACAATTAAATAAGATGATGTTTTCTGACCATAACAAAATCAGTATTGTTATCCTTACTTGTTCAGTTATATTCAAATATCCAGCAGCTGGTTTTGTTCGGAGAAACAGGAAACAAATTCGGAGTTGAGAAAAAATACTTGTAGAACTCATAATGTTCATGTTAACTGTTTCAAAGGATTTCTTCTAAACTGAAAAGACAAATTATAACAGTAGGCAAGGCAAATCAACAGTTTTGAATTGTAGTGTTTTGCAAAATTTTCACAGGTAACTTGTAGCGGCAACTGAATTAAATAACCTTTTAGCAGGACACCAGGTCCTCAAAATGGGCATAAGCCCTTTTCCTCCACTGGATATTTGTGTCTTGGAATCTTAAGCCATTCTAATAACTTTTGATTTATATTTTTATTCCTGATAATAATTTTTTATATTGGTCATTAAACAAAAAATTGTGTTTATTATTTTTGTTTGTTTATTTCTAGTCTGATTTCAGTCTGTTAAAAATAAAAAAATAATATTCAGATTTTTATTATGAAACTAATAATAAAATAAGTGATTAGGTTTTTGACTGACTTGTGTTCTTTCTCAACTCACATAAACTGCAATAAATAAACTCTGAAAAAGGATGAATATATGTTTCAGAATTTGGCTTCCAGTACAGGATTTTTTTGATGATGTTACTTAGAACTGATGTAGACAAACTGTTAAATAATTTTACTAATTGAGAAAAAAAGCACTTCCTTTTAAGAAAATCACCTTTAAAGTGCTAAATTACTAAATTCAAACCCTGGAACTGAACAATCATATTTTTATTGTTGTACAAAACATTTGTCTTTTCAGCTCCAAAAACTGTTATCATCATGGAGTTTCTCCATAATACTTTGCCTTGGAATTTTATTGTTTGCAAAAAATTGCTTTATATAATCACTTAAAATTATTTATTATCTTGTAGAGGATAAGTCTTCTGTGGAAAATTACTTCTTGTTCAAAACACGTGTTCCTTTTGTGCATGTGGAGTTATGTGCACTTTTTTAAACTGTATTTTATTTCTCATCATTGTACAGTGAACACAATTCACTTTCCACTTAAGTTTATGTTTTATGTGGTAGTGGATAAAAATTGTTTGCTAGATCCATCAGTGCTATCACATAGATTTAGAAACAGTACAGTAGAAGATGGCAATTTTAAAGCTACATGGTTAATAGAAAAGTTGGATTCACAACTAGCATTCTATTGTGAGGGTGCATAACATGAAAAAAAAAAAAAAATAAAACCAGTTGAGAAAATATTTTCCATTTTAAAAACAATCTTAGCTTTCCAGCAACATTCTAAGCTTGGTCCATCAAGAACTTTCCAACATAGATCGGTAATTATTTTTGGGGGGGGATTAATAGTTCTATGTTTTGGCCCTTCAACTAAAACCAAACATTTTCACATCTTTCATTGTTTAAATTGTTCAGTGACCTGTTACATTCTGACATTCTCAAATTTTAAATGCATGGCTTCAGGTACTTAACATCTGGATGAAAAACTGCATATATGGATTCAATACAGAGGCACTTCTTGCTCAAAACTGATTTTCTTTGATCATGTAACAATTAAATATGCCAATATAGTAAAAACTGAAACTGAGGGATGCGTGCAGGACAAATGAAAGTACAACCCAAAATGTGCTAAAATAGTATGCTCATTGATTCTATATTATACACAGACCAAAAATAAAATCTATGTTTTCAATTTTGATTCAGCAAAGCTATTCAGTCTACTAAAAGGTATTCTTTTCTTTCTTTTCTTTTTTTTTTTTTTTTTCGTCTTTCTTTCTTTCTTCTTTCTTCTTTCTTCTTTCTTCTTTCT